>NC_132857.1:7962500-8285000 GCF_048164855.1 Canis lupus baileyi
CCTGCTCTTTGGATCCCTGGTAATTTTTATTAAATTCTATGATTGTTAATGTTTCATTTTTTAGTACTAGATACTTTATATATTTCTGTATTCTTTAATTTTGTTCTGAGATGAAGTTGAGCAAGGTTGGAAACCGTTTGACCCTTTTGGAGTTTCTTTTAAGGTTTATAGGCAGACCAGGTAATGTTTCTTCTAGAGATAATTGCTCCTCAGTAGGGAGACAGACTTTTCTGGGTGCTGTACACCTGATTCCATTTTTCCAGTCTGGCTGGTGGCAGGAGGCACTACTCTCATCCTGTGTAGGCTCAGGATATGGTTTACTCATCTTTTATTTATTTATTTTTTATTCATGTATACTTAACATAGAGAATTACATTAGTTTCCAGTATATAATATAATGTTTCAACAATTGCATACATTACTCAATGCTCCTCATGACAAAGGTGCTTTGTACTCCTGATCCCCCTCCATTTATTTCCTCCATCTCTCCACCCATCTCCCTTTGGTTACCATCAATTTGTTATCTATATTTGCCCTGGTTTTTGGCGGGGGGGGGGTGTTTGTCTTTTTTTCTTTGTTTTGTTTCTTAAATTCCACATAAGAATGAAGTCATATGGTATTCATCTTCCTCTGACATATGTCACTTAATATAACACCATCTAGATTTATTCTTATCATTGCAAGTGGGAAGATTTCAAAGGCTAAATAATATTCCATGGTGTATACATATCCTATCTTCTTTATCCATTCATCTGATGATGGACACTTGGACTGTTTCCATATCAGGGCTATTGTAAATGATGCTGCAGTAAACACAGGGTGCATATATCTTTTCAAGTCATCTTTACTCATCCATTTAGATCCAGAGATAGCTAGTTCTCTGTACATCTCTACCCTCTCCAATACTTCTCTGTAATCTGTCATGTGAACTCCAGCCACCTTGATCTGTGAATCTCATCTCCATTTCTTCACCCCAGAGAATCCATCTAATTCTGCCCAAGTTTCCTTTTCTTGAAACGTGGCTTGAAAACTCATGGTGTAAGCTTGGACAATTGTAGAGCTCATTTAGGTAGCTTCCTGCCTCAGAAATCACTAATTTTCACTGCTTGATGGCCACAAAACTATTGGTTTATTTATTTTTTAAGTTTCTTAGGCGTTTCACATAAGAGAGTAAATGTAGAAGCAGAAATCAACATACAACATTGAGGGAAAAATTACTGTTAAAATGCAGTACTTGATATAAATATGCTAGAGTAGTTAACCTAAATAATTCTAGAAGTTAATTTACCAAGTACTTACTTCATACATAAGAAAGCATCTATAAAATATGTAATAGTGCATTGAGTACAATGATCTTATTCTAAGTTCGATTTTTGAATAGGAATAGAACTCCCAGTAGGAGTTCACAATGTTTGGGGGTGTTTGTTTTGTTTTCATTTACATCTATATCAATATCACCTATATGTCTATACATAGATATATATAGCTCATTATCCAGTTTGGATAATTATTTGGAATTAACTTATAAAATATTGATTTTAATCTACTCTGATCATCTCTGGAAGCAAAATATGTTTGATATTTTACTACACTCTGTATCTGTTTCCATCTCTTGGAAATTTTTTAAACATTTATTTCTCTATGAATTTCTCTTTAGAAATTTTCTGACCTATCATCCAATTAACTACTTTCTTTTTTAAAATAATATTTATTCATTAACTTAGAGAGAGAGAGAGAGAAAGAGAGACAGTAGGGGGAGAGACAGAGGGAGAGAATCTTCAAGCAGCCTCTCTGCTGGGAGTGGAACGCAATGTGGGACTTGATCCCACCACCCATGAGATCATGACCTGAGCCTAAACCAAGAGTCAGATGCTTAATCAACTGAACAACCCAGGCATCCCTTGACTATTTTCTTTTTAGCTATGTTTAATATGCTACTAAATATTTCCATTGTATTTTAATTTGAGTCATAATATTTTTCAGTTATAGATTATGTATTTTCTTTTTTGCTATATTTAATATGCTACTAAATATTTCCATTGTATTTTAATTTGAGTCATAATATTTTTCAGTTATAAATTATCTATTTTATTATTTTTATAGTGTTTAATTATCTGATATCCTAAGACAATGCTTATTTCCTGAAATTCCAAAAACTTAATTGTTGAGTAAATAGAATTTGTACAAATTGACATATTCTTAGTTATCTGAAGATAATATACTAAAAACTGGTGGTAGTTTGAATCATGTATAAAATTAATGATAAAAATTACCATAAACTCCCTTTATTTAATATATGTGTAGTCAAACATTAACCAAAATAACCCTAACAAAAATATGTACAAAATATTTATATAGTAAATTAGGAAACAACTTTAATATATGTTGTATTAATTTCCTATCACTGCTATAGTAAATTACCACAAACCTAGTGATTTAAAACAACACAAATGTATTCTGTTATAGATCTGGAAGATAGAAATTCAAAGTGAGGTCAAGGTGTCAGTAGGCTGGTTTCTAGTAGAGACTCTGGAGATGATCCATTTTTTGCCTTTTTCTAGTTCCAGTGGCCCCTTATATTTTTCCTCTGTGGTCCCTTTCTCCTTCTTCCATATTTAATATCATTCTAATCTTCCGCTTCTGTGAGCATTTTGATTTCTTCTCTGACTGTGACTTTTTCTAAGTCACTCATACAAGAATTGTTGTCATTACATTGGCTAACCTGGACAATCCAAGAAAACCTCCCTATCACCACCATCATTGACTTAATCATATCTATAAAGTCCTTTTTACCACATAATACTCACAGATTGTAGGGATTAAATGGAGGACATATTTAGAAGTCTATTTAGCTTACCACACATGTCTTAAGCCACTGGGTACAATGACGTCATTGTAGAATTGTAGTTGGAATGATATAATTCAACATAAATTAAATATACATAAAATTTTTCACAAATATAAATTATTTTGGATCACCTTAAATCTTTTATGTTTTCTTATATTCACTGTTTTTTTTTTTATTAATTTAACTACTTGTATCCCAGTCCTAATCAAATAGCCTATATGTCTCTAAAAGTAGTACTGTATTTATCCATGGATCCTGGTTTACCATCTTGATTTTGTAGTAATCTTCTCATGATTCTTATAAAACTCAACCAATGTGGTTTGAAATGAAATAAAAGGTTTTTTGAAAAACTTACCTGAGGAAGATTTTTTTTTAATTTAAATTTCAATAATGGTTCTTAAATAAATTTCAAGAATGGTTATTTGTATTTTATGGATATTGACAAACTGATTCTAAAGTTTAAACAGAAAAATAAAAGACCCAGAATAACCAACATATTATAGAAAAAGAACAAAGTTGATGGAGTAAGCTACCCAACTTCAAGATTGCTATAAAGTTACAGTAAGCAAGTCAGTGTGAAATTGATGTAAGAATTGATGAGTAGATTGATAAACAGGATAAAGAACCCAAATATAGACCCACATAACTGTAGTCAACTGAACTCGGACAAAGGGACAAAAGCAATACAATGGAGCAAAGATAATATCTTCAACAAATGGTGCTGGAACAACTGGACATTCACATATAAAAAAGTGAATATAGAGAAAGATCTTACACCTCTTATAAATATTAACTCAAAATAGATCATAGATTTAAAAATAAATACAAAACTTTAGAACTCCTAGAACATAACAGGACAACATCTAGATGACTTTGGGTATAGCAATGATTTTTTAGATACAGCACCAAATACATAATCAATGAAAGAAATAATTATTAGCTAGAATTCATTAAAAAAAGTCAATTCTGTGAAAGACAATATTAAGAGAATAAGATAAACCACAGACTAGGAGAAAATATCTGCAAAAAATACATTTGATAAAGGACTATTATTCAAAATATACAAAGAATCCTTAAAACAACAATAAGAAAACAACAACAACAACAACAAAAAAAACAATTAAAGCACTAAACATCTTAGCAGACACCTCACTGAAAAAGATATACAGGTGGTAAGTGAACATTTGAAAAGATGCTTGACATCATATGCCATTGAGAAATGAAAATTAAAACCATAGTGACATACCAGTTGGTTCAAATAATCAAAAGGCCCTTTAAAAATATTTGCTTATAATGATCTTTATTCATTATTTTAAAGGCTGTTATTTTTAATTAAAAAGATATATATGTGTACACTCTTATTGGGACTACTTATGTTCAAATCCCAGTACCTTTGAGGAATTGTGTGACCTTGTATATTTACTTAGCTTGTTTTAGCTACAGCTGTTCCACCTGTATAATGGAGATAATAATGGCATTACTTCACAATAGTATTATGATAATCTACATAATTTGCTTGGTGCCTAGTATAATCCTGATTAATTTTCAATATTTATTACCAAGGGAATTTGAAAGTATGCTTTTGATTAGAGTTTTTAATCCTTTAAAACCACTTGAAACTGCCTTTGCCTCTTTCCATTAAACTACTTCAAGAAGCATATGCAAGTGATTAATTTAACAACCATATATTGTAATCAGAAAATCCATTTATTGGACATGTACACTAGACATGTGCAATGGAAATTTAGTGTATATAAACAAAAAGATTCATTATATCCTTTGCATTTACTGTTCTGAACCTCTTAGAAAGTCAGTATGACATATCATTGCAATATTGTAAATAGGAAAGTCTAAATATGGCCAAAATGTGGAGCTAGTTTATTAAAATTATGTAAAATACATTGCTTTTTTGATAGATATCAATAAATAATTTTCTTTTCAAAGAGCTGCTAATATTCCAATTTAATTATTTCAGCTGTTTTACTAAAAGTGATGTGATAACAGATGTGTTTAGAAGACAAAATTGAAGAATTACTTGGTGGTCTTCTTTTCATTCTGATTAAACTGAATTATACCTTCAGCTCTACTGAGCTGTTTTCTATATCCTTCAACAAACATGTATTTGAAAAGTAACTAAATTGTTTCCCATCAGCCAGCTTTGAGTGTCTTCTGCCTGTGGGGTGCACTCTCCCCCCTAAAAAAAAAAAGAAAGACTGTAAAAGGAAGGACATTTGTATAAGAGAAAGGACACAAAGGGGGATAAAAGGTACACTTCTCATTGTATCTTCATGTTGGAAAAACAACTCCTGGTAAACTAAACCATCTCAAAAAAAATTCTTTCATACCTTGAGGCCTTAATTGCATAAGTTATCATGAATGAATCAAAATAAACATACATATAATGATTTCTGTAGGTGGCTAGTGGACTTCCCTTTTATTATTTTGCTAGAGTTAAGGAGAAAAAGTATTGATTTCAATCTCCTCTTTTTTAGAGGATCTATATTGGCTATAAATTTGGGTGTGGTGCTTGTAGGGGAGGCTTCTTAGCTTCTTGCAATTGCAATAATTTTAAAAGCAGATTTTGGACATCTTGTTTTATTACCATTTTATTCTTGGTAAAAGCACATGAAAATGTTTGGTCTCACACTGGAGTTGTTTTTTTTTTTTTAACACATTATGAGCATTATATAACATATGTATTTTTCTTTTGACCTAGAAAAGCTTTTTGTCATAAAAAGAAAATGAGGATTATTATTAGGTGCTACAATAAAAGGATGAACTAAGGAGCTGCTCTTGGTTTTATTCATGTAATCTCATTTTAAATAATGTTGCTGAAATCAGAATAAAGAACATGAGCAGGAAAGCCTGTGGTATTTACTAATGACTAAGCTTCAGTCGACCTTGCAAATCATCCTGGTATTAAATTATGAATCTCTCTGATAGATGTTCCTAACCCAGCTCTGACAAAGATCTGAAATAAAATACAGTGGTACCACAATATTTCCTCATTGTAACCCAATTTCCCTGGGATAAACAGCTTTTATGCCAAATAGAATATGAAGGAAGAAGACAATGTTTATAAGAAAAAAAAAAAACAGGAAAGATACAAAGGTGTTTGAGGAGTTTGTTTTGGGGTTTCAATCTAAACTCATAACCTTATTTTTTTTTCTTCTAAACAGAGAGGGCCACAGATGGAAGTGTAAGGAAGTATCATTGTTATCAGAATGACGTACTGTGATGGATTAATGCTCAGGCCCCTGAGAGTGACCCAATATGAGAAAGACAATACAACGTATTTCAGCACATTGATGAGACAAGAGTATATAACTCAACTAACCAGATGCTAGTATTAATAACAGTATTCTCTGGCTCACCATAGTATTAGCAGCTGGTAGTGATTGGGGCACCTTCAGAAACTACTATGCCTTATAGACCAGAGAGGAACTTGTACATAATGTGGTTTAAACTTGTTGTGAATCAAAGGAAATAACTTGTGCAAAAGTTCCACAGAAGTTGCTTTAATTTTGAAAATATTATTTGAGACATTTCTTATGGTGTCGCCTATCCTATATACATATGTAGTATGTAAATTAATGACTATTAATTTTCTATATAGTATGTCATTTTGATAAAGCTAATACAATTGACAAATCTAAACAAAAAGTCTTTAGAAGTCAATAAAGGACATAATGAATCAGTTCCTTCCTTATCTCTACCTCACTATCTTTCATTCTTTAATAAACCTTTAAAGAATATTTGCTCACAGTTGGGCACTGGGTACCAAATGACAAAGCATGGCTGATGACATTGGAGAGTAAAGTGAGTAAAGAAGCTGTAATAAAGTGGTAAATAAGTACGTGGTATAGAAAACAAATCGCCGCGGGACTACTTTTACAACCAAATTATGAACACAAACTTCCTGGAGAAAACAACCAGTGTTCAAAAGATTTCCCATAATAATTCTGCTGCTTCTCTCATAAAATGTAACACTAATCAGAAACATTGCCAATATTGGCTAGAGGAAATTATAATATGATTGGGAGATGTGACCTAAAAATGGCTTGACTCTTGAAGCAATAGGAATAATGAAGGGACGTTGGATAGCTGGCAATTAAGAGTATTTAATGGGAATATTAGTTATTTGGTAAATATCTAGGTAGGCAGTTTTCTCTTTAGAGGAAAGAGAGTTTTATGATGAAGTCAAGAGTCTTATGTTTTAATGAGATCTGTTTATATGAGACATTTGAAGAAAATTCCTATTATTTCTTTAAATATGATTATTTTTCTAAGGTAAGTAGTATTAAGACTAATATGGTCACAGAGACTGATGAAAATATATGAAATATTTGGAAACTTCCTTCCATGTTATCTTTGATTATTGCTTATAAATTTGTAATTTTTCTTATTATAAAATTACAAAAAGCCCAACTTAAAATCTGGGTATTTCATTACTTGTGCCGTACTTTGTCAAATGGCATGACAATAAAACTACCCTGATAATATTGATTAATATTACACCTGGAAATACCAAGTTGTCTTTTTTTTATGCACTGTTTAGGCATATTACTTTGGATAACTATATGGTTAATAGACATAATGTCCATTAAACATTCTGGTGAGGGACACCTGGGTGGCTCAGTGGTTTAGCACTGCCTTCAGCCCAGACACTGATCCTAGAGACCCAGGATCAAGTCCCACATCGGGCTCCCTGCATGGAGCCTGCTTCTCCCTCTGCCTGTGTCTCTGCCTCTCCCTCTCTGTGTCTCTCATGAATAAATAAATCTTAAGAAAAGAGAGAGATTTTAAAAATTCTCCTTGTGATGAAAACCCTTAGGATTGACTCTCTTAACACCTTTATTATATATGTATGTATATCACATCTTCTTTAGCCTTCCATCTCTCAGTACATACTTAGGTTGTTTCCATCTCTTGGTCATTGTAAATAATGCTGTTATGAAGGTGCGAGGGCAGATAACTTCTCTGAGTTAGCTGTCATTTCCTTTGGATATATTCCTAGAAGGGGGATTGTTGGATCATATGGTGGTTCTATTTTTAATTCATTGAGGAACTTTTGACATTAGCTTTTTATACTCAGTATAAAAGTCCCTTGAGATACACCCAAATTGCTGCAGATTGCTTCATTCTTCATTATTGCTGAGTGGTATTCTGTGGGATGAATATACCAGTTTGTTTAACAGTCTATAGTATGACATTTTGATGGTTTCCAGTTTGGGGCCATTACAAATAAAATTTATATGAACAATCATCTACAGGTTTTTCTGTAGACATTAATTTTCATTTTTCTAAAATAAGTGCCCCCAAAAGGGAAGATTGGGCTTTATGGTATGTGCAAGTTTTATTTTTTTTTAAAGAAACTACCAAAATATTTTCAAGAATGGCTGTATCCTGTTGGTGGGAATGTGAACTGGTGCAGCCACTCTGGGAAACTGGGTGGAAGTTCCTCAAAGAGTTAAAAATAGACCTGCCCTACGACCCAGCAATTGCACTATTGGGGATTTACCCCAAAGATACAAATGCAATGAAACGCCGGGACACCTGCACCCCGATGTTTATAGCAGCAATGGCCAAGATAGCCAAACTGGAAGGAGCCTCAGTGTCCATCGAAAGATGAATGGATAAAGAAGATGTGGTTTATGTATACAATGGAATATTACTCAGCTATTAGAAATGACAAATACCCACCATTTGCTTCAACGTGGATGGAACTGGAGAGTATTATGCTGAGTGAAGTTAGTCGGAGAAGGACAAACATTATATGTTCTCATTCATTTGGGGAATATAAATAATAGTGAAGGGAAGGGAAGGGAGAAGAAATGTGTGGGAAATATCAGAAAGGGAGACAGAACGTAAAGACTCCTAACTCTGGGAAACGAACTAGGGGTGGTAGAAGGGGAGGAGGGCGGGGGGTGGGAGTGAATGGGTGACGGGCACTGGGGGTTATTCTGTATGTTAGTAAATTGAACACCAATAAAAAATAAATTGAAAAAAAAAAAAGAATGGCTGTATCGTTTTATATTCCCAACACCACAGTTTGAGAGATCCAGTTTCTCCACATTCTTGGCAACTGTTGATATTGCCACTGTTTTGTTTGTTTTAGCTGTTCTAATAGGTGATAGCTCCTTTTCTTGGATTTGTATTTCCCTTAATAGGGAGTGACATTGAACATATTTTTCATGCACCTTTTTGCCACCTGCATATTCTCTTTGGTAACAACAACAACAACAACAAAAACAAAACACACACACACACACACACACACACACACAAACCTGTCCCTTCATGTCTTTTGCCCATTTTTTAACTTGGATTTTTTTTTTCTTTTTTTTTCTTTTGAGTTTTGAGATTTCTTTATATATTCTAGGTATGAGTCTCTTGTCAAATACATGCTTTATGAATATTTTCTCCCAATATATAACTAGGTCTCTTAATAGAATATTTTGCAGAACAAACTTTTGTTTTGTTTGTTTTTTAATAAAATCCAATATATTGATTTTTTAAAAAGGATCTTGCATTTGGTATTGAGTGTAAGAACTGTTCTCTAAGCCCAAGGTCCCAAAGATTTTCTCTTTTGTCTTTTTAGAAAGTTTGAAAGTTTGAAAGTTTTCATCTTATACTTAATTCTAAATTAAGTGAAATTCTTGAAATTCTTAATTTCATTTTGAGTTATTTTTTTTGGTGTGAGATTCAGGTCAAGTCCCTTTTATTTATTTACTGGATATCCAGTTGCTCGAAAACCATCTGTTTTAAAGGCTGTCCTTTCTGATTTTAATGCTTTCACATTTTTGTTAAAAATGAGTTGGCTGGAGCACTGAGGAAATTTAGGGCAGTGAAACTGTTCCGTAGGATATTGAAAAATGGATATATGTCATTATTTATTTGTCAAAACCCACCAAATATACAGCATCAAGAGTGAGCCTTAATATAAACTATTGACTTTGAATGATAATGATGTCAATGCAGATTTAGTGATTACAACAAAAGTACTACACTTGAGGAGATATTGAAAGTGAAGGAAACTCCGCATGTGTAGGAGTAGGATGGATACAAAATCTACCTCCAAAGCAAAATGGAACTTTCATTCTGTACCCTTTGCTGAATACCACTCAGCAATAATGAAGAATGAAGTACTGTTACATGCAGGAACTTGGGTGTATCTCAAGGGACTTTTATACTGGGTATAAAAAGCTAATATTAAAAGTTCTTCAATGAATTAAAAATAGAACCACCATATGATCCAACAATACCCCTTCTAGGAATATATCCAGAGAAAATGATAGCTAACTTGGAGAAGTTATCTGCCCTCGCACCTTCATAACAGCATTGTTTACAATGACCAAGAGATGGAAACAACCTAAGTATGTACTGAGAGATGGAAGGCTAAAGAAGATGTGATATACATACTTATAGATGGGGTGACACCTGTCCCTTCTACATCTCCCCCCGCCTTAGTAGTGAGTCTGAGGAAGTGAAGCCCCATCCCAGTTGTCCTCCCTCATGGTCCCCAGCTTGGCATCCAGAGCCCCAGAATGTACAGAGACCCAATCACTACACCTTTCCAGAACTATGCCATATCCACTTTGGCTGAGGACCGACCACAGGCCTCTCCTGGCTAGAAAGTCCCTCTGGATTCAGAAAGCAGCTTTTGTAATGTGAGAGCCAGGTCCTTCCTGGCTGGACTTCCCCACCACACACCTCATTCAATTTCTTCTTTCCCAGGAGATAAATTTTCCAATAAAAGAATCACCCTGGAATATATATATACATATATTCAATATTCAATATATTCAATATATATTCAATATTATATATATATTTTTTCCCCTCAACCTAGCCTAGGAAGATACAAACTTCCAGGTAGAAGTTAAGTAAGTGATAGGGATATAACAATGACTCTAGTTAATTGCACAGTCTATGGGAAAATTAAGAGGGTAGATCCTAAGAGTTTTCATCACAAGGAGAATTGTTAAAATCTCTTTATTGTATCTGTATGAGATGATGGCTACTAACTAAACCTATTCTGTAACCATGCCACAATATATGTAAATCAAACTATCATTTTGTACACCTTAAAGTTGTACAGTGATGTACATGGTTTGTTTCTCAATAAAACTGGGGTGGAAATGTGAGCTGCTGCTGAAACATTGTCTTATGAACAGCAAACTTAAAGTCCCAAATTTTTCTCCCAATAAGAAAAATTAAAAGGGGAAAAATGTAGTGTATGAATTTATTCACACAACATTTTCCAAATGACAGAATTATAGAGATGAAGAACAAATTAGTCAATGCCAGGGTTCAGAGATAGTGGGGTATGAAGATAGCTGTGACTATGAAGGGTATCATGAAAGAGATTTTTGTGTTGATGAAATTATTCTGCATCTTGATTGCAGTGCTGATAGCATGAATTTACAAATCTGATGAAATAACTTGGAACTATTCATACAAATTCTACCAATGCCAATTTTCTGGTTTTGATATTACACTATAGTTATGTGAGATGTAACCATTGGGGGAAGCTGAATGAAGAGACACAGAGTGTCTGAAACTTCTGCGTATCTACAATTATTTTAAAATGAAAAGTTGAAAAAATAAAACAGGAAATTAATATTAATACTTAATTCAGCGGCCCAAATATTTCACTATACAATCGCAGCAAATGTATCAATTAAAGAAATATAATTTCCCACATTCTTTTTGAGTCTGTCTTTGAACTTTCTGACTCTATTCCATTAATCTCTGTGTAGGTCTTCTAAACAGTACCACACTCATGGATACTACAGATTTATAGTATATCTTGAAGTCAAGTAGTGATAATTCTCCCATCACAGGTGGGCTTTTCAATTTCTTCAATCAGAAAGCTTTAAAATACTAAAGAAGATTAATTGTATCTGTGAAGTATATTGGTACTCTATACCAATGTCTTCAAAATCACTTTGTTTTTTATTCTTTATCTCTGATTTCATGTAGTGAAATTGTCCAAAATTGCTCATTGCAAGTTCTGTCATGAGGCTATAGGATACCATTTACATATTTCTTTTTTTTAAGATTTATTTATTTATTTATTCATAATAGACATAGAGACAGAGAGGCAGAGACACAGGAGGAGGGAGAAGTAGGCTCCATGCCAGGAGCCCAACGCGGGATTCCATCCAGGGACTCCAGGATCGCACCCTGGGCCAAAGGCAGGCTCTAAACCACTGAGCCACCTAGGGATCCCCCCATTTACATATTTCAATAATGAATTCAAAACATAAGTTGATAATAAATTATAATAATGAAGATATGCACCAAATTTTTAAACAAACTATTTCACCAGTGTGATACTGCTCAGTACAGGCCGAAATTTAGTATCATATATATAAATCTTAAATTTTGTCCAAGAGAATATAATCACCAAAGTCCCAAGAGAACTTGATGTATTAGGTTTATAATATACTCTTAAAAAGATTAAAATAGTTTTAAAATCCTTTCAAATTTAACACAGCTACATCAAATACAACTAATGAGTAAATGAACCAGATATAAAAAATTGTGTGTTAATAAAAAAATAAGAATAAAGATGAAATTATTTTTGTTCCAGCTGAGGCATATTGTTTTCTTTCCTGGCTCTCTCCCTTTGACTTTCAGCTTTTAGTTTCCCAAGATCCACATTAGTGATAATAAGACTGGGATGGTATTTTCTGCACTTTAAAAACACATAGATATGGGAACCAAAAATTATAAAATTAAAATAGGTATCTAATTTGTATGAAAAAATGTTAAAATTATGGTACTCTTAATTTTTTTTAAAGATTTTATTCATTCATGAGAAACAGAGAGAGAGATCGGCAGAGACACAGGCAGAGGAAGAAGCAGGCTCCTCGCAGGGAGCCCAATGTGGGACTCGATCCTGGCATTCCAAGATCATGCCCTGAGCCAAAGGCAGATGCTCAATCGCTGAGCCACCCAGGCGTCCCAAATTATGGCACCCTTTAAATGTATTTGCCAACTCCTTTGATACTCTTTCTTCTAAAGAAATAGCAAATTATAGGCATAGTATTTGCAATAAGGTATAGCACAGTTTTAAATACACACAAGCAAAAATGATACTGAGACCAACAATCTTGGAATACTAAATATTTGGATATCTGGAAGAAATTCCAAAAGATAGTTTTGAAGAATATTTGAGTAATTATTCTATATTTGTTACTTCATTTATTTACAGATCAATGGAAGAGAAGAGAACCCAAAAGGGTTCTACGAACCTCACAAATAAGCCCAAGTGATTTCTGACAAATGTCCTAAAGCACAGCTCAGTAGAGGAGAAAGAGTAATTTTTTTCCACAAATAGCACCGAAGCAATTTGATTTTTTTGATAAAACAAAACAAATGAATAATTACACTTTCTCCTGTAGGAGATATGCGGGCTAAGCAATATTTGTTTTGATTTACCATTTATTGTCAATTTGATTGCTTTTAGTTGTAACTAAGAGAAAATGCAAGTAAATCATCTGAAACATTCAAGAAGACCTATTGGGTCATGCAACTGAAAGGGCTAAATCTAGTTCAGAAAACAAATTTGGTGTGATCTGGAATCTGGCTTTGTTTTTCTCCAATTCTCATGTATCTGCATCTGTTAGGATATTGGCTTTATGTTCACTTTGGATCCTTCATAGTTGAAGATGTCTAGAAAGAACATCTATCCTCACTACCCTGGAAAAAAGTTTCAAGGCTTTGTGACTCTCAGACTATTTATTCAATGCATGTTATCTGTGGAATGACCTGTGATAATTAGATTGGTCCTAGTTGCCTTTGTAACCTGTTTGGGGTTCTACATCATTCCTGAAAATGAATGTAAAGTTAATTTCACCTAACCAATTCCATATTGTTTATAAGGAGGTAGTTGAGCAGTTGTTGTTGTAATGATGTATGCTGGATATTTTGTATCTGTTTCTCAATCAGAGAGACAAAGTGAGCCATGAAATTGGGATAAAATATGGGTGAGATTTGGCTGCAACATTACAGCTAAAATCCTTGAGTATCTGCTTGGATAATGGGATTTTTTTCTGTAAAGAATTGGGAAGATATTGATGAGAAAGAAAAAGAAAAAAGAAAATAATGTGATTGAAAATACTGTGTATCTCAGTTGCTGGTGCTGTCAGAATTTTGTGAAGAACATGTTATTTTTAAGAACATGTTTATGAATATTTGATGCTTTATATGAAACACTGACAGTACACTGAGACTTGGAGAACAGATGAAAAGTGAACTAGGCAGAAAGTGTAAAAAGAAAATACTTAACTGGGCATCAAAAATAAGCACACATATTTCAATAAAATATGATATTCCCTTCTGACTCCCACTATTCCCCCAGTAAGATATTTAGGTATAAACAAGTTACAACAAAATAATAAGGATACATATTTTGGAATAGATACAGAAGGAAAATGGTTTTCTAATGGCCAGTATAAAATATTTAAATAATCAATTATATTAGAAAATGTCAGGGAGTTAGAGCAGAGCTTAGGAGCTGAATCGAACACTACTTTCCTGCTCTTGACATTCATGAAAATAGAGCTAAGGGTCATAATCTAAAGAGGGGCTGAGGTAGCAAGTCCAGAAATGTGTTATTCATTTTCCCTATACAGATAAAATGAGAATGAAATGTGTGGGATCCAAAGAGGGAGAGAAGTCAGACGTTGCCAAAGAGCTAAGAGCCACTAAAAGACTAAAGGGAAACCTGACCTAAAGAAATTCCAGGGTTCCTATTCGGTTTTAACAGGTTTCAATAAAAAGGTGTGGTAAGAAAAGTGGCATCTAATATATATATATTTATGTTATATATATATATATTTCTGTATATATATATACACACATATACATATATTTATGTTAATGGACTGGGCATGTTCAGTTGAACCTCTTTGAATTTTTGAGCCATCATGCCCCAGGAACAGATTTGTTTCCTTCCATTTCTCAGTCAAAATCCTCAGCAGACTTTTTCTTTTTTAGAAGTTGACAAAATGATTCTAAAACATATATGAAAATGATAGCTAAGAAAAGTTTGAAAAAAAAATACAGTTGAAGGATTATGTTACCAGATTTCAAGACTTTTTGTAAAGCTACCATTTACTGATGGTGAAAGGACTGACAGATCTACTAATGGAACATAAGGGCACTCAGAATAAACTCACTCATATATGGTCATTTTTTAAAAAACAAATGTGCAATGTTAACTTGATTGGGAAAGGACAGATTTTCCATCAAGTGGTGATGGGTAAACTAGATATCTACCATATGTTAAAAAAAAAGAATATGGATCAGTATTTCATATCATGCAAAAAATTAAATTCAGATGGATCATACAGCTAAATGTGAATTATAAAGTTTCCAAAAGAAACTAAAAGGCAATATCTTAGATAGGATACAAAGAGCGCTAACAAAAGAAACAGAAATAATGCATCACACTTCATCAAAACTGAACATTCATTTTTTAAAATTCAATGTTAATAAAAAGAAAAGAAAAGCCATATACTAGGGTACAATATACAATAGCATGATATTTAGCATATACATATCTGATTAAAACTTATATCCAGAAATATATATATGTGTGTGTGTGTATATATATATATATATATATATATATAGTCATAAATAAAATGACAATCCAAAAACACAGAGGATTACTTGGAAAAAGAAAGACTTCAAAAGAAAAAGAAAACGTATAAATGGCCAATGAAAAGACATTTGACAGAATTATTCTACAAGGAAATTAAAATTAAAACCACAATGAGATTACACTTCACACCCCCTAGTTATCTAAAATCAAAGGGATCAATAAATACCAAATGCCTTAGAGGATGGAAGAGTGTGAAATTATAAACATTTGGAAAATATTTGACATTTCCTCATAAAGTTAAATATTCACCTACAACATAATCAACTCATTCGATTCCTAAGTATTCACCATAATGAATGAAAATACATGTACAGAAATATTCACAGAAGCTTTTATTATTATAAGCAAAAATTGGTGAACGACTGTCCATCTTCAGGTAAATGGACATACTTTTATATAATGGAATACCCACTAACAATTAAAGGGGCAAACTACTGCATTTCTAAAAGCATAAGGATGTCCTTCGACTGATTAATGGATAAAGATGTGGTCTATGTATACACTGGAATGTTCCTCAGCCATCAGAAAAGATGAACACCTACCATTTGCATTGATGTGGATGGAACTGGAGGGTGTGATGCTGAGTGAAGTAAGTCCATCCGAGAAGACAATCATTATATTGTCTCACTCCTATGTGGAGTATAAGAAATAGTGAAAGGGAACATAAAGGAAAGGAGAGAAACTGAATAGGGGAAAATTAGAGAAGAAGACAACCAAGAGAGATTCCTAACTCTGGGAAACAAACAAATGGTTGCAGAAGGGGAGGGTGTTGGGAGGTTAGGGTAACTGGGTGACAGGCATAAGGAGGGCGCATGATGAGATGAGCACTGGGTGTTATATCAAATGTTGGCAAATTGAATTTAAATAAAATATTTAAGGGATGCCTGGGGGGCTCAGCAGTTGAGCATCTGCCTTTGGCTCAGGGCATGATCCCAGGGTCCAGGACCCAGTCCCACATTGGTCTCCCTGCATGGAGCCTGCTTCTCCCTCTGCCTGTGTCTCTGCCTCTCTCTGTGTGTCTCATGAATAAATAAATAAAATAAATAAATAAATGAATAAATAAATGAATAAATAAATAAATAAATAAATAAATAAATAAATAAAATATTTAAGAAAATGATAAAATAAAATAAAATAATAAAATAAAATAGCATAAAGAAACCATACAATTTGGTTGAGTGAAAAAGCTTGACACACACCAAAATGTGCCCTACATATTTGCAGTTAATATTAACTTCTCAACCAGCAGAACTAAGATTTGAAGAAAAATATTAAGTCAGTGGTTGAGGAGCAGGGAAAGAGAATTCAATGGGGCATAAGAAACTTTCGGGGATGATGGAAAATTTCTGTATCTTGTTGCAGCAATCCTTTAATAAATTAGGCTCATATCTGTCAATACATATTGGCCTGCAAACTTCAAATCTGTGGACTTTATTTTATGAACATCATAGTTCACTGAATTGATTAAAAAAAAACAAAAAACACAAAATAATCTTATAAAACTTTGGCTTTGTGAAGTATCAAGCTGTAATTCTTTGTCACACAGTAACTGAAAGGGATCTTACAAAACTAACTAAAGCAACTGGGAAGCTTGAAAACAATGAATATTAGTAGGAAAACAGAAGCTTTTAGACACTTTATAAAACTTTAAAAATTATTTTCACATGTGGTGATTGATGGAGGAGTTTTGGAAGCTTGAGGCTTTTAGGATGCCGCTGTTGGCCGACTGCAGAGGCAGAAGAGAAAAAAAGGGAGATACACAGATTAATAGGCTTTATCTTTGCTTTGCTTTATAACTCACTTTGGATTTGAAGACATACAAATAATATTAATAAGAATGACTAGACCTTTGGAGTAATAAGAGGAAGCCAGACAAGCTTTTTACTTCAAAACATGTCATGCTTGACTAAGAATAAGTGAACTCTCTAGCAAAAAAGATCAAGTTTAGCTTGAAATTATGGCCCTGTGAAAATTATGAATTTTGTAAAACATCTTCCCTCAGATGTATCTCTTTCTCCCTCTTTTGCTCTCTGTCTCGCTATCCTCATTAATAGCATAAATTCTCAGCAATAGGTTGGATTTCCCCGTGTTCTCATTTTAATGCAACTTACATATAACACGCTGTTATTATTTTTAAATAAGAAATGATCTATTGGGGATTCCTGGGTGACGCAGTGGTTTGGCGCCTGCCTTTGGCCCAGGGCGCGATCCTAGAGACCCGGGATCGAATCCCACGTCGGGCTCCCGGTGCATGGAGCCTGCTTCTCCCTCTGCCTGTGTCTCTGCCTCTCTCTCTCTCTCTCTCTGTGTGACTATCATAAATAAATAAAGAAAAAAATATTTTAAAAATGATCTATTGTTACAAATTACAACTTTTCTTGTTTCCTTTAGTCCCTGGGAGTTAATTTCTATTACTAAGGATTTTGTCCTATTTTGCCCCCTGACAAGGCAAGGCTCATAGGTGGAAGTACCTGTAAGCAGATATCTGGTGATACATTTCTGCCTCTAGGCAGAGATCCCAGCAGTGTTGCCCTGTGTACAGATAATGGACCACATCATAAAGACACAGATTACTAGACAATGAAAACTGATGGATTCATGAATGTTTGAAGTTTTTAGGAAGAGTTTAGGCAGGAGCATTTGGACCCTGGCCATCCGGGTACAGCATATAAATAAGTATATAGATCAGTTTTGATCTGACAATCTGGAAAAAAATGTATGTTTTTTTCTTTGTGAGGCTGGGGAGATCTGTTTTCAGCAGGAAAGTTATTCGAAAGTACATATTCAGCTTCCCTTAAGGTCCGCCAATAAAATTTGCATTTAAGCTGCATATGTAGCCTTGAATAGTAGATCCTAAAAGCTAAAAATTTTTGACCGACTGCAATTGGAAATAGCTTTCATGTTGTTTTGGTGTTCTGTGTGGGGGCCGTACGCAGGCGCATGTGTGATTTTAGAGTCTCAGATTCTACCTGAGAAAATGCTATGTTTTGATGTGAACAACTTGAAGCTAATACTACTGTGAAACACATCAACTATTGTGTAACCACTACAGTGTGTTTGCTATAACCAAATAGATAAACACATAATGCTTTAAAGTAATGGCATAAACAAACATGTCTCTTTTTTATTATTTTTTATTATATTTTATTTTATTTTATTTTATATTTTATTATTTTATTTTTCCAAACATAAGTCTCTTAACCTGTGCTATAAAGGGCATTTATTTATTTATTTATTTAAGGCTGCCACTTTTGAATTTCACTGACTCCAAACAAAAAAACCATCGCTGGAATGATAGTCTTTATAACTGTTCGTATCTGCTCAAAAGCTATGTTCCATCATATTTAAACAAAACTGTCATTTTGCAAAATTAGATTATTAATTTTTCCCAAGGCATGAATCTCAACCTTTGTGGTACTTTTACAATATGATCATTAAGAGAAAGTTCATGAATACTTAATGAAAAGAGGTATTTGCATCATATAAATACCTCCACTCTTCTGTTCTGTATGCAGTGGCGGCATTACCATCTGGCAAAGGTTTCACTTGACTGAAGCTGAAGCAATAAATTAATACAGTAAAAGACGCTACCAACAGTTTTAAACCAATTAAAATGCTTGAAGCAGGCTCAATGCATGTTAAAGTATTATATCTGCTCCTGCCAATAGCTGTGAAGGAAAGAAATATAATGAGTTGAGCACAGCTGAAGGAAAGATAGCACCAATCAGGGGTGCTCTTCATTGCAGGCCCTTGTAGGAAAGGGTCACATTAAAAATAAAAAAAAAAAGTAAACACTGACAGGTGCCTAGCCCCTTCACCACATCATCCATAACTCTCAGATTTTGAGATTTCATGTCTGTTTGTGAAATCTCCACTGACTGAGATCTAATACTAGAAAACTAACGATGAATTTCCAAAATTTCCAGATATCATTACTGGAATAAAGAGAAGATAGATAATGGCCATAAAATGACTTTGAACAAAAATGTTTTTTTTTTCCCTCTAGTTTATTGATTGCCTTGTTTTAAAGCTAGCTTGTACTTTTGAATGCAAATAGCTAAAAAGAAAGCAAGTGAAGATTTTATAAAAGTCTTTTGGTACCTAGGTGAGTCCCATAAGGTCATTTAAGACTGGAAAAGCAACAGATTTATCATGTTTCGTATACAAGAGAGCAAATGTTATCTCTCAGTACGATTATAAGTCTTTGTAAATATGAACAGCCATGTAAGTTCACATTTCTAAGGCTGGTAATGTGTACCTTAAATTCTGATTATTAAATGAAATGGATGGGTCTTAACAGTGGAAGTTTAGTTCTGTAGCATTTCTGAGAGGTGTGCTCTGTTTGGTGGCTACTTATCCTCATTATCATTATTTGCAGTTAAATTTAATTACAGTGACCCTTGAACAACATGTTTTTTTTTTAATATTTCATTTATTTATTCAGGAGAGACACACAGAGAGAGAGAGAGAGATAGAGAGAAAGAGAGAGAGAGAGGCAGAGGGAGAAGCAGGCTCCGTGCAGGGAACCCGATGTGGAACTCGATCCCAGGACCTTGGGGTCACGCCCTGAGCCAAAGGCAGATGCTCAACCACTGAGCCACCCAGACATCCCAACAACATGGGTTTGAACTGTGCAGGTCCACTCATTAACAGACTTTTAACATTTCCAGTCAAGAGTAGGCTATTAGTGGTTAATTTTAAGGGAAGCCAAAATTCATATGTGGATTTTTGACTACACGGAGGGTTGGTGCCCCTAACCCCTGTGTTGTTCAAGGGTCAACAGTATTCTTCAAGCCCAATTTGTTGATCAGCCTTTTGACTGATTAGGCAATTTTAGAGACACCAACATAAATTTAAAAAACTAAAAATTCCTAAATACTATTTTATCTATATCTATCATCTATTGCATATCTATACCTTTTTTAAAATTTTTTTAGTATGGTTGACGTATGATGTTACTTTAGTTTCAGGTATATAACTTAGTGATTTGCCGAGTTTATATGCTTTGCTATGTTCACCATGGGTGTAGCTACTATCTGTCCCATTCCATTGCTAGTACAATATCAGTGACTATATTCCTTGTACTGTGCCTTTTATTCCCATTATTTATTGATCCCATAATTGGAAACCTGTATGTTTCTTTTCTTCACTCATTTTGCCCATCCCTCTGCCTCTTCCCCTCTGACAACCGTCAATTTGTTCTCTGTATTTATAGGACTGATGCTGCTTTTTGTTTGTTTATTCATTTGTTTTATCTTCTGAAATGAAACTTATGAATACTATGGTGATGACACAGACTGTTTCAAATGTCAAGTGGCTCTGAAAATACGGCTAGACAAGTTTGGCTCACATGCTGTCCTCCCGGAGTCGTGGAGTACAATGAATGGCCCCATCTTAGTCATGTGCACACAGCTGAAACCAAGGGGTCAGGTGGGGTAAACTCCATCAAAACAGAGAAACAATCTTATGCCCCAGATAGGGAAATACTATCCTAGGAAAACAAAACAGTTAATGTCCACTGCAGGGCAAATTTGTTGCTCTCTTTCCTGCTCATTTTGTTTTCAATTTCTTAAACTTATCTCTACATATAGTTGTTTATTTGACCAAAGCACAGTAACTACATGAGTCGGTGAGATACACAGGGTGGTATCATACTTCCATGACCACTACTGAGACAACCACTAGTGTCACTGAGCTGCTGACGGTGCTTCTCTGACATCAATTACAATCAGATTAACTGGCAAATCTAAAATCAAATATTTATGGAGTGCTATTTGCCACACACCTTTTAAACCATTTTATTATTATTGAGAGAATTATTATATTAATTAAGGTCTCCGGAAGAAGAAAAATTTGGGTTTGAATTATTCCTTCTGATGGGAGCTTAACATTCTAAGTGTTATTTTCATATGGAGATTATTACAGCACATATTCCATTGCCTTGCGAGGATATTTATTTATTTATCTTGTGATGATGTTTAAATGAAATACATATTTAGAGCACAAGTGGGGTGGGGAAGGCAGAGGGAGAGAGAAAGAGAAAATCTCAAGCTGGTTCCATGCTCTGTGCTGAGCCTGATGTGGGGCTGGATCTCACGACCTTGAGATCATGACCTGAACTGAAATCAAGAGTCAGTTTATGGCTTAACTGACTGAGCCACCCAAGTGTCCTAAGAATATATACGTTTAGCATATTATCTGGTATTTGCCTTGGTCTCAATAAATGTGATTCATTAATAGCAGTTACAAATTATGTTATTTGTTCAGTGTCACAAGGGTAAAAGATAACATGGCTCAAATTTTCTTTCAGACTTCAGAATCCTTATTTTAAACACTGCATTATTTTTCCAGGAGCTCATTATTAATGAAATAGCTTTTCTATTATATTTAAGAATAATACATAAAGTCAGAATATTTATGCAGAAGATACAGTAAGATGTATAGGAAGGTTAGCTGTGACTTTAAATATGATGTCATTATAGCCAGAGAATACTCGGTTCCATATCAAATATCACAGAATTGGCTGATGGACAAATTGAGACCATAAATTAGAGCTCTTAACTCCCAATTAAGTGCTTTAAAATGATGTTAATATAAAAATAATTAAGAAAAAGTATATAACATACATGTGGTTTCTGAATCATCATAATAAAATCAAAACGAATACCATCAATTCATAACCAAATTCATGACCAAAGAATATGTTCAGTGGTATTGAAAGTATCCCCTCCCTCGTTGATAGACATCACCATCTTGAATTTTACTAACACCTTGTTTTTTAAAAAATATGCTTATCATATCTGTATTTTTCTACTTGTTTAGTTTTGTTGGATTTTAACCTTAAACAAGTTGCATCAAGCTACCAAATATTATTAATCTATTATAATTACAGAAGACCTGATATGCTACCCCTATCATATAGAATACAGAGCATATAGAGAAAAAAGCTTATTAAAAAACTCTTTGTAATGATGCTCCTTAATTGTAAAGTACCTGAAGCAATCAGGAAGAGAAGACTCATGAAGGACATTTATCTACACCAGGAGGATAAATGTAATTCCATAATATGGCAACCTACTTTATAGAAGGAGCCTGTTGGTTTGGGGAAGTAATCATGTATACCAACTAAATGGAAACAGATTACTTCAGTGATAAACAAGGCACTATTAAAATATAAATATTAGATAGTGTGAATGCTTTTATCCAGCTGTTGGCTCAATCAAGAAACATATGCAGAGTGTTAAAGACAGCGAAATCTCTCTGGGAACACACCTGAACAAAAGTAGAATCACATTTTCAAACAAGGTGACCCCATGATATGCCCATTTTCTCCTTATTCTTCAGAAGTATCTCTACACCCCCTATCAAATCCTGTCTTCTTACCCTGTATCAATTTACATAATTTAGTTCATTTGTCATCGCTGATTATTAATGTGACAAAATAAAATAACATGTTTTCTTGTTTCTCAATTTCAATACATTTAATCACATATACTGAAATAAAAGCTGCAAAAGACATGCAAGGATAATATGAGTAATACAAATATTGTGTTCCATCTCCTTAAACGCTTTTGGTTTTACATAGAGGAAGTCCTCACTTCCTCTAGGGTCAACTGGATAACTCCATGCATTCACAGTGCTACTCTCTCACCCCCATTTGAGATGCTTTATTTTATATATATATATATGTATATATATATAATATTATATATTATATATATAATATAATAATATAAATAATATATTAATTATTATTATTCAACTGTTTTACCAATTCTTCAAAACTGCAGTCCAAGTATTACCTTCTCTGGAGAGTCAGCCTGATATGAGACTCCGAGAAAGTATCCTTAATTCTATGAACCCATAACACCCATTCATAAATCTGTCATGAGTCCTCATTATTTTGATCTGTGATCTTAGTGTATTAGACTACAACAGCTTTGAAGATAAGAACTATATCTTATTTATCAACATGAAACAAACCATTATGTTAACGGGAAAACAATTGAGGACTAGAGAGATGAACTAGTGGAAATAGTTTTGTAGATGTAACCGAGAGAATAGTTTTGATATAAGAGTAGTCATGTATTCTCTTTTCTTTGTCTTTTTCAAAATTTACTAATAACTCTAATGCTTCTATGCTTCTTAGCAGTTTGGGTTAGATTACCTTTTATTATGAACTTATTATTGTCATTGCATTTTATAATTCCATCACTAACATTAAAGGTGTGAAGCAACTATGTGTATGAGTGACTTTTGAAAAGAATAAAAAGGGCTCTCTACGAATCAGGAAATACCAATTTAAACACAACCTTACTTATTTTAAAGTTTGAAAAACATAATTTTAATTTAAAATAAATACATTCCACTGAATGCTAAATGATTTACATTATGCAAATTGGATATATACCATAATAATAGTGTTTTACACAGGAGTACTATATTTCAGAACTACCATCACAATAATCTACTCAATTTGTATTTGATGAGCACAGAATCTGTATTGTGAGCTTGCCATGCTTTGAGATTTATCACTAAAAAGCTGTCTTTAAGGGATTTCTGAGTTGCAAATTAATTACAATGAAAGCACCATTATGAACTTATTATTGTCATTGCATTTTATATACTTTGCAGAGTGCTTTTACAAAAATATTCATATTTTTAAGATTCATCATCAGATACATATTCTGATTGCCAAAGAATGAGTAAAATAAATAAAAGAGTCAATTATATTTGGAATAGAATTGGAATTAGATACAGATGAAATTGACTTACATAGTTTAGAGCATGTGGAAATTTTGCTAGTACAATAATATTCTCAATAATGATAACTAATATTATTGAACATTATAGGCACTGTGATAAGGCAAAAAGATCCTAACTTTCTAAGCACTTTTCACATTACTTGAAAGTTGTTGTGTCTTTTTACATTAATAATGCATATCAATGTGCATTTGGAGATGATGTATATAGATATAGATAGATAGATGATAGATGATGGATAGATAGATTGATGATAGATAGTCTTAATTTGTCTCATGTAAATACTGAAATTTCTTAGGCTGAGAAATATATATTTATGTTCTTCTAAATATTGATCATCAATGTATATCAATATACTACACATGCATTCTCTAATAATTCATTTTATACTGTTGTGTGAGTCTACAGAGAGGTAAGTAGAGTATTTTTTTGCTAATATATGGATTACAGATATGTTTCATCACTTGACTTTTTTTTTCATTTGATTATGTTAAATATTCTTAAAATGCTTTATAATATAGTTTTCATTTTGACCATACAGTAAGCAAATACTTTACATTAGGAGATCAATAAAACTTCTTCAGTAGTTGCATCATTTATACACTATTGCCTAGCCAACCATTCCAGACTAAGTGGCCAGAAAACAATCTTTTTTTAAAAAAATCACAATTCTGTGGTTTGTGAATTTGCAGAAGTCAGCTGAGATGGCTGATCTCTGCTCCAGGTAATGCTGGCAAAGCTTGTTCCTGTGTTTGTAGAAGGATGACAGGTTGGTTAATGGCTATCTGATTCTGATTTCCTTTTTCATATGCATATCATTTGACTGAAACTGTCAGGAGAAGTATCTGTGCATTTTCTACATGTCCTCCCAAAAGCCTAACATAGGATTCTTCATGTAGTCACTGAATTCCAATGAGAATGACAGCATGTTAAGAATCTACCTGTGTCATATTTCCCAACATCTCATTGGTCAAAACAAACTATGTGATCAAGCTTAGATTCAACATGGGAAGAGACTACCCAGGGTCATGAAAATTGAGAAGTATAATTTATTGGTGGATATTAATGCAAGAACCTACCATAGAACATGGCCCTAATGTTTCACAACCCTATTCATGGAAAATACACTTCCCAAAATACTCCAAATCTCAAACAATGATGCATCAAGCCCAAATCTGATGACTTTAGAATTTGGATTATACTAGATGAATACTAGATGGTATAGGTGAAGCTTCCTAGATATAGCTCCTTGCGTATTTCTCTTCTTCATAAATAGAATTAAATTAAATTTCAGAATTAAAAGGTTTTTGTCTCAGACATTCCACATGCAAAGCTAAGACAGAGAAAAGATAATGGATTTACATTTCTATTCAAAAATGAGAAGTAATGGACAGCATATAGGAACACTGGTTCACAGCCATTTTTTTTACACAGCCATTTTAAAATTCAGCCAGACACATTGTCAGACTCCCTATTCTAGGGTCAGTACATTTTCTCAGATTTCTTTGGCCCTGTTCCAGTCCTTTGGTGAAACTCCTTATCCAATTATTCTCCATGGCACTTGGATCTGTCATCCAGGCTGTTGGTTCTGCCCTCTGAGAGGTCTTTTTTCCCCCAATAAATAATGGCTTGTGTTTGCAGCTGAACAGCTCTGAGGATGTTTCATTATTATAGAAAATTGGAAAAACAGGACTTTCAAAATTTGTTTCCATTTGAATCATCTCAGTTTCTTACAGTCCAATTTTCAGATGCTCTTTTAAAATTCAATTCTCTGGGATGCCTGGGTGGCTCAACGATTGAGTGTCTGCTTTGGCCCAGGGCGTGATCCTGAGATCTGGGATCAAGTCCCGCATCAGGCTCCCTGGGAGGGGAGGGTTGCTTCTCCTTCTGCCTCTGTCTCTGCCTCTGTCTCTGTGTCTCTCATGAATAAATAAATAAATCTTTTCTAAAAATTGCAATTCTCTTAAACTCTTTAGGTATTACCCATGAATCTTCTTAATATCTACTCTAAGATTCAAAAAATACTTCCATGGTTCTTTTTAAGGAGACCCAGGACCCCGGGATCACGCCCTGAGCCAAAGGCAGAAGCTCAACCACTGAGCCTTCCAGGCGTTCCAGTGTCTTTTAGTGTTAACAACTAAATAGTTAAGCCACATCTAAAATAACAAGTATAATAAAAATATAACTAGTACATAATTAACATAATTAAATCTCACAGTAAGTTTGGTGTGCCAGGACGGCAGAGCATTCCACAGGTGGACAAAGAATTATAAAACGGGAGATCTACTATAATCTAATTTAGAGTTTATCCTATGTGACATTGCATATCAAGAAGAGTTTGAAGCATATTTAAGCACTTTTTAAAATAAAAGATAAATCTTTGGAAGATGTACTTAGAAAATAATGAGTCTTCATTAAAGGAAATCAGGGAATTTTTTTTTTTAAACAGTAAGATAAAAATGTGATAAATACATGAACTAAGGGAGAGAGAGTAGAGGTGAGGATCCAGTCACAGTGCTGAATGATAGATGTTTAAGAAAGCTAAAGGACATGGTTTATTAAGGATTGGAATGTGGAAGGAGAGAATAAGAGAAATCCAAGTTTTCTGGATTACATTGATACTATTGTGGTAGGAGTATTTTAAGTCAGCTTAGCTAAGGTGAAACTATATGTCTTAGAGCTTCCTTCCTACTTCCAGGTTAGCATGAACCATGAGAGATATTTTGCATAAAATTTTGAAGGAATAAATGAAGTAGCAACCATCTCCTTGTGCTTGAAAACAGCAGTAGACACAGGTCATTGCTACAGCTCATGCACATTGAGATTCATCTGTCCACTCACCTACGGGGACCCACAGCAGTTTCAGCTCCTGCTGGATCTTTGATTTTAGTTTTTCTGGGCCAGGTGTGCATTCAGCTCCATGATGAAGCATGACAGCTTCTCCGGCAGGCCACCCATCCTCCAGTTGGAGATCTGGAAGTGGTGATAACACAGACTATGTTCCAGTACATCATCATGGTCTATAGCTTATATTCCCAGGTTTCTGTTTGTCTTTGTTTCCCCTACTTTACCTCTATTTCCTTTTCCTGACTGCTTGTCTTTTAGACTTCAGTCTCTAGCACCAGAAACAGAAACCAAATCTCACAAGGACTGTATATTCCTACAATTATGTAAGGTCCAATCCTAATGATAATTTATACATAGATCCAAGTACATATTTCTTTAAAAAATTATTTATTTATTTATTTTGAGAAAGAGAGAGAGTATGAGCAGGGAGAGGGGCAGAGGTAGAAGGAGAGAGAGAGAATCTTAAGCAGGCTCCACACTGTGGTGGAGCCACACTTGGGGCTCAATCCCACAACTGTGAGATCAGGATCTCAGCCAAAATGACTGAGCCACCTAGGTGCCCCTGCCATGTATCTTAAAATAAATTATAGATAAAAAGATAGGTTGATAGATATAGATAATGGGTAATATACAGAGATAGAAATATGTAGATATGCAAACTGATAAAATACTTATTTTTTTATTATAGGTATGCTAAGCAGCTTGCTTTACTGCTCATTCCCTGAAGGATGCAATTATTAAGTAGATAGCAAATGTGAGAGGAGGAGTGGTTAGCAGAGGAGAATTATTGAGTACAGTTTGTAACAGAGTGTCTTCAGTTGCCTGGAATTTATCCAAGGAAAGGTCAACCGTAGACCTGAATCTTAGACTATAAGATTGAACTGAAGCTGAATATGTGTAAGTTGACAGCCTGTGAGTGGTAGCAGTAGCCGCAAGTATAATTGGAGCTTGACAAAAGCTGACCTCAAGGAACTGTTAGTGCAGAGTAGCAGCTAAGAAAGGAAAAGAGGAAGGAAACCCACAGAGAGACTAAGGAGGAAAGTGTGAAGAAACCAGAAGAGTCGTATCCCTGAAACCGCACAAGTAAAGATTGGAGAAGGAGGTCATAAGCATCAGTGGGTCAAGTAAAATCAACACTTTAATAGTCCATGGATTAGGCCCTTTGAAAGACGCTGCTAGTTCTGGCAGGAGTAGCTTCAGTGAAATGGCAAGGTGAAAGTCTCAGTGAGAGATCTATGAGAATTTAAGGAAGCGCGATTGATATGTGAAATCCTTGGGAGTATAAGTACCAAGGGAGGAGGGGAAGAAATGAGCAGCCAAAGTGCATTCTGAGAACAAGTATTTTGTTTATTTATATTAAAGTGAAGGAATAAAGACAAAGCCTGAGGGCAGAGAGACAGTAAATGAGAGAGAGGCTGTGGATAGTTATATCTGGTTTTCAGATGGATGTCAACCTCCCTCTAGGTCATGTGTGTAAGCTTGGGGGAAATTCATTGTAGTTTTTCTAAATTAATAAGAGTAGACGTGTTGCATCTAGTTATACCAGGGTAGGAGAGAAACTTGAGCTATCTCATTTGAAATAAACTTGCCCTCTGTAGTGGGTTGGATAGTGTCACCTGAACAATAGGACCAAGTCTGAAGCCTTGGTCCCCATGAGTGTAAGCTTATTTAGAAGTGGAGTCTTTGCAGATGTCATTAAAAAGGATCCCTAAATGCAACCGTCCCAGATTAGGTTGTCCAGCGAAGGGTGTCCTGACAAGAGCCAGAAAAGGAGATGAAGACACTGAAAGGAAAGCCAAGTGAAGATGAGGACAGTGATTGCTGCTCTGTAGCTGCAAGACACAGAATGGCAAGGACTGTCGGTGGCCACCACCAGCTAGGAGAAAAGCATGAAGATGATTCTGCCTCAGTGTCTCCAGAAGGAACCAGAGCTGCCAACAGTTTGGGTTTGAAATTCTGGTTTCCAGAACTATGAGAGAACAAATTCCTTTTATTTTATGTCATATGACGTGTGTGTGTGTGTGTGTGTGTGTGTGTGTGTGTGTGTTATAGCCGCCCTGGGAAAGTAACACAGTTGTTTAATTTTTGTTGAAAATGTATGTATTCAGTCCCAGTTACTTGCCAGACACCCTTGGCATTAAAATAGAGAAGAAAGTTTTTTTCCTGTGTGAAATACAGGGAAAGGAAACCAAAGACAGAACAGCTTATAGTTAGTTATCACTTATGGTTCAACTCTATTCTTATTATTTTTTTATTATAATTACCTCATTTTTGAATTTATATATCAATCTACTCTGGACTATAATCTTTCTAGAGGAAAAAAATTGCATTTAACTTATTCCTATCTTTGGAGTTACTGTGAGGATGGGCTTATTATCCATAAGTTCTCATGGTTTTTTAATATATTGGTATACTTTGCAAGAAAAGTATATCTTAAGAAAAATTTTTTAAATTTTTAATTTCTTTTTTTGAAGATTTTATTTATTTATTCATGATTGATACAGAGAGAGAGGCAGAGACACAGGCAGAGGGAGAAGCAGGCTCCACGCAAGGAGTCCGACATGGAACTCAATCTCAGGTCTCCAGGATCAGGCCCTGGGCTGAAGGCTGCACTAAACTGCTGAGCCACCCATCCTGCCCAATTTTTTTATTTCATAAAAAATATATATATATTTTTTACACATTGGTATCATTTGCAAGAAAAATATTTTTAAGAAAACCATTTTTAATTGAAAAAGTACAAGCTTCTTTTTTTGTTTGAGGGTAAATACAGAGAAAAGTAAATTTTTTTTAATAGTTCCCTTTGTCTTTTCTTCATGAGAAAATATTCATTACTAGAAGAAAAAACTGAGATAGAAATAATGTATGTAGCAAAGCTATTTTTTTTTTCAAATAAGTGAGCAAAACTACTATTTCAAGATTTATCCAGACATTTTGGTTGGTAGTTACACGCATTTTCCAATTGCATCTTAGCAATACAGTCCATAGAAATTAAACTTTATTTTAAGATTATTTCTGCCAATTTTTACTTTAGTGACATTTTAATTTAACTAGCATTGACTTTTTGGAAACTGCCACTGTAAACCATTAATCAAAATCCTCTGTCCTAGTATATGGACAGAATATTTGTGCAACTGCAAAATTCATATATTGAAACCTAATGCTCAGGGTGATGGTATGAGGAAGAGGAATCTTTGGCAGGTGATTAAATCATGAAGATAGAGCTCTAATAAGTGGGACTAGTGCCCTCATCTAAGAAACTCAAGAGAGCTCTCTTACTCCTTCCATCATGTGAGGTTAAAAGGAAAAGAAGACCATCTATGAACCCAGAAGCAGGTTGTCATCAGACACCAAAAACGTTGTCTCTTTGCTTTTGGACTTCTCATCCTCCAGGATTCCAAGAAATAAATGTCTGTTGCTTATAGGCCACCCAGTCCATGACATCCTGTTATAGCAGCCGGAGTAGACTAAGAGTCCTCGACTAAAAGTATAGCTCATTTTTCAAGTTCCCAGCAATTCTTTGTAAAATTTATAATCCCTGGGCCACAGGAGATTATGTGCTACTTTCCAAAATTGCTCATTCCCCTTATTCTTTGTAGTTGAGCATGGAGCTATGATGTTGAAGACTTTATTTCTAAGTCTCTTTATGGTTAGATGTAGTCATGCTACTAATTATAACAAATAACATGAAAATGACAGTGACGAATATACTCCAGAATGTAGGTTTACAAGGACACTGTTTGCCTTCTATTTCCTTGCTTTCCCTTTTGGGACAGGAATATAAACATGATGGGGAGGGGGGGCAGCATCAGGAGTGCTCCTGAGGACAACGCGCCCAGGAATGGAAGGGCAACAGGATGGGCTCCTGTGGGACACATGGTGTGGAACCTTCTGCCTTGACTAACTGCCACTACCACGCATTACGTAAGAGACCAATAAATAAAATTCTTTTTTTTTTTTTTAATTCTATTTTATCTGTGCTACCTCATTGTAGGATGTGTTCTTTGCAAAGAACAATAGCTCCCTAAATAACGAGCTGTGTAAACAGTTGTTGAATTATGTTCCTGGATATTATGTGAAACAAATGACTCTGACCTCTTGCAAACTCCAAAGTTTATACTGACATTGGAAATTATTTCTAGTCAAATTTATTATTTTGTGTTTTTGATTTTTTTTTTCAAGTATCAGGAACACAGAGAATTTAGACTGGAAGTCACATACCTGCTGAAAAGTTAATGTGGACCACTGCTTCAGACAATTTCTTAAATAAAAAGACATGGTTTCAAATTAGAGGGTGGAAGCCTTTAAAAAAATAGGAATCAGAGAAAGGCAAGGGGTGGTAATAAATTAAATAGGAGGTGGTAGTAAAGTGCCACTGTGAAAAAGGTCAATGTTATTCTCAAGTGTACCCACAGAATAACTTCTTGTAAAGCAGATATGTTAATATTTGAGAAAACAGCCTTGTTCCAAGGACATTTAAACCTCTCTGTGATGCATTATCCTTCTGTTTAAGGAGACAAAATAAATTTCAGAAGAGGAAAATAATTTTGGGCTAAAGAAAACATCTTGCTATATTCATAGTGAACCTATTATATAGTCATCATGTTCAAATTAATCAAATGGGGATGCCTGGGTGGCTCAGTGGTTGAGCGTCTGCCTTTGGCTCAGGGTGTGATCCCAGGATCCGGGATCAAGTCCCACATCGGGCTCCATGCAGGGAGCCTGCTTCTCCCTCAGCCTGTGTCTCTGCCTCTCTCTCTCTCTCTCTCTCTCTCTCTCTGTGTCTCTCATGAATAAATAAATACATCTTTAAAAAAAAGCACAGATTAATCAAATGTAGTTCCCCTTCCCTAAAATAATCCTTATTTTATTGTCTGTATAAATCTCGAGTCAGTAACACCCTGATTTTTAAGAAAAAAAATAGCATTTAGTTTACATGTGACATCCAAATAATGTATTTGATGTTCACTATGTAACTGGATCGCTGCAGTCAAATATTTGCATTAAGAATAAAAACAGTTTCAATACACTGTACAAAGGAAAAATAATAGCATCACACAGAAATTATTTTAAGTACTTATTTTTAAATCAAGCATCAAGTACTTTTAGAGTGATTTGAATTAAAGCCTAATTTATGGGTTAGGATTCAGATGAATCTTTATAATGTGACATGGATATACAAGTGGGGGAGGGAGATAATTGGCTAAGAATTTAAAAATCAGCTGTGCGCCTGACTGGTCCTTCTCCATCCCACCTACCCCCCACCCCACACACATGATGCAGAAAGAAGGCACCCTTTTTCGGTGTCAATTAGGTTTAACTATTAATAATGGTTTTCATTTGAAATAAACACTTGCTTAGTTGACCTTATGTGCAAACTTAGGTAAGAAATACCTCTCCAATCTGTTTGCTCAGTCCTTCTGCTGAGAATCTGAATGAGGAGACAACTTCCCTCCATTTATTCCAGGTTAGAAGCCTTGTCAAAATATGTATCTTTCAGGGGCACCTGGGTGGCTCAGTTGGTTAGGCCATGGATTTGATTTTGTCTAAAGTCGTGAGGTCAAGGTCGTGGGATGGAGTCCCTGTGTAAGGCTCTGAGCTCAGTGGGGAGCCTGCTCGAGATTCTCTCTCCTGCTTTTTCTGTGCTCCTGCTGCTTTTTTTTTTTTTTTTTTATATGTGCTTCTCAGCTGGGGACCCCACCCCATCCAGTAATACATCTCATGTTTTACAGTCAGTAAATACTCTATCCTTCTAAAGGTAGATGTATTCCCCAAACTCAAACTCAAACTCAAACTCAAATCTCAACTCAATCCCTAAACTCATCAAATCTCTCTCAGAAAGTCATGAGGTGTTGGCAAAACTACTGGGGCAGAAGCACGGATGGTTTCGTGTTGCACCTGCTCTGATGGAGTTGGCTTTGCTGTCTCGGATACCCTTTCTCGTGCTGCTGTCACCCATGCCTCAAAGTAAATGGCAACCACTTCAACCGCGCTCTTCACTCACTTCCCCACTGAGAAATTCTACGCCCTCCACAGCACCAGAACATTCCATTGTCTTTGTGTGCTTCCCAAGGATGAACTGGTCGCACCTCGTGTTGATGTGGGGAAAACCAAAGCAGGCAAAGTACACAAGGTCAAGGTGTGTACAGCCTGGTGTGGGCAGAGGTTTGGTAGGAAGTGAGAAAACCGGGGGATTTCTATGCTTTCTACTATTTATTTCAGTTTACCTCATTAGAAAATTTAAAACATCTTTAGTGGTTGGAGGTAACCACAGAACACAGAATATGATTTCGTGCAGTCAGGGTACTCCCCTGGGAAGGGCCTAGGGCTAGAAAATGAATTCTTTCTGAATATGTAGCTGGGAAGATCTTTTTCTAATACTCCTCTCCTTTCTTTTAACCAAGGATTCACAGACTAAATACCTCTGGGGTTTTGTTTCTTTGCTTTAAATACATATTTGGTAATGTTTAAAATGCCATGTTAGAATTTAGATGAAACCTTAGAAGACATAAATAGGAACTCCAGCATCACCTCCATCTTTCCCAACAGTTATTCAGGGCAGTGTTTTTGTGCACACTAATCTGCTTTCCTTTTCTTTCCAATAGGCCATGCATGTATTTCTTGACTCAGCAAAAAGTCAATGACACTGAGAAAAAAACAAAACAAAACAAAACAAACAAACAATAACAACAACAACAAAAAAACCCACATCATTTTCCTCCAGGCTGGGTTAGATGCTCCTCACTGACTTCCACAGCGTGGTATGCGTGCATGCCTGTGTCACAACTGTCCTACCCATGGCTTGCAAAGGTCCCCGTCCTTCTCACTCTGTTATAAAACTCTACTGAATTGCAGCTTTCCCTTTTTTTTTGCCATCTCAGGAAACTAGTACAATCGTGTGCCACCTCTGTGTCCTCAACAATCGTTTACTGAATAATCGAATGCATTACTTACTTTACACGTATTAAATTGCAGCTATTGATTAAGAGACTCATGGTTATTAAATTACTTGCAAAATTAAAACACGGCCCCTGCCTCTGAGGCCAAATCTCTTGTCACGTTGAATTATATCCACGGAGAATCGGTTGCTTTCTCTTTTCCTTCAACTTCTCTGTGCCATATCAACTTCTCTTTACAACCACGTGTATTTGGGCCACGTGAAACTTGACCTGGGGAAGTTAAGTGCACAGAGAGAAAGTGCTGAAGAAAACGTTTATTTTGGTTTTATCTCTCAGTGATTTTCTACAGCTGCTGTTGATAAGTCTTCCCTAACTTGCTGTCACATCTGTAGGACACTGTAGGAAAGAGAAAAAGGTGCAAAAGACGTTTCTCAGTTTGGTGAACAGCAGTCTGATTAGACAGTTCTGAGGTGCACTTTGGCTCTATCACAGCAAACGCGTGAAATGCCTTGAAAGAATTAGTGGTGCAAAGGTCTTAAAGAATTAAACATCTGCCAATTTCTCACCCTTTCTCTTTCTGATTCATAAGAAGATTACAGAGTATAGAACTTAAAGAGGTTTAGTTTTCTATCCTAAGATTCTTTTTTTTCCCCCCAAGGTGGTTAATAGATTGTGTTTCATTCACCCAGTCAGAACAATCAGCTTTTCTAATGAAGCAGTTATCTTCAGCACAGAATGAGTTTTACGACAAATAAAAAAATAAATAAATATTGAGATCATTTAGAATAATCCTTCTTTTAGATATATTGCAGTTGAGGCTCAGAGAAAGGAAGCCATGTGCTCATGATCATACTAATTCAGGGCTAGGATAATGCCAGTTTCCTGACTTTAGGCCTAAATTTCTTTTCACTATATTAGCTCCTTTCATAAGTTCATGAAAATAAAATTGTCATACTCTTCAAGAATTTTTATTGAAGAAAATCTAAAACTTAGATAACACTGAGCTTGTTCGATGTCGATAGGAGAATTAGAGATGTATCAGTGGTTCCTAAAGTTGGATAAACCACACATTTATTAAAATTGGATATTAGGGGATCCCTGGATGACTCAGTGGTTTAGTGCCTGCCTTCGGCCCAGGGCATGGTCCTTGAGTCATAGGATCGAGTCCCATATCAGGCTTCCTGCGTGGAGCCTGCTTCTCTCTCTCTGCCTATGTCTCTGCCCCTCTCTCTGTGTCTGTCATGAATAAATAAATAAAATTTAAAAAAATTGGATATTATTCAGAAATGTCAAAAAGTAGGTGGAGTTCATCTTATCATCTTTATCTCGTGACGATTTCTACTTTTGTCACGTGGTCAGTTGTTACTCAAATGCAACTCTGTTTGTAATTTTCAGGTTTGATCCTCCCCACACACGAAATAAAGCTTTATTTTGTTGGTTGTTTTATGAACAGCATTCATCCATGTAAACTGGAAGCTACAGGGGTTATTGGGGGTTTGGTTCCAGACCAAAGCAAATATCTCAATAAAGCAAGTCAAGTATGTAGAGGCTGCTTTTAGGCAAATAGGTTTGGGGCAGGGAAAACTGAATAAGGTAATAGGGCTCACAACCACCATGGGGCTGAATGCAAACAGGCTCATTAGGTGACCCATCTCAAAATACCCAAAGGCCCTGGCTGACCAGTGGGGCTACTTGCAACCAGGCAAGTGTACCAAGAAAAAGGAAAATCCGTACATTCCCATTCCTCCCCCCTCTCCCCCATCACTGCTGCTCCCCAACACCAGAGAGTCTCTCCTTTGCTGTCCTGCCAGTTGCTCCCTTGCAGTGTATTCAATAAACTTCTGTCTCCTTTATGCTGCCTTGGGTGCATTCATTCACAGCTCAGGTGGCCAGCTTCCACCTGACCGGGGCTCCCCATACAATGCATTTTGGGGGTTTCCTAGTGCATATAAGATGTTGTGTTTACACTATACTGTAGCGTATTAAGTTTGCAATAGCATTTTGGCGAAAGAAACAATACATATTTCTTAATTAAAAAAAAATACTTTATTGCTAAACAATGCCAGCCATCATCTCAGCTTTCAGCGAGTCATGATCACTGATTATAAATCACCATAAGAGATACAAGAGTAATAAAAGTGGAAACGGTAGGAGAATTACCAAAATGTGACACAGAGATAACAAATGAGCAAATGAAGTGGTGTTGATTGACTTGCCTGATACAAGTCAATCAACAGAAGGTTGCCAGAAACCTTCAGTTTGTAAAAAAGTGCAGTGACTGGGGAGCACCAAAAGGCTGAGCAAAATAGAATGAGGAATACCTGCACTTTCCTTTTTCTGAGACAGGAAACTCCATTCATGTCAGATTGAATGTGCTGATTCAAATTTAGAGCTCTACGGAGAGGTTAAACTCAAAAAAAATAATGTGTATATTTCCATCGTATAATGTCTACTCTACTTTATATAATTAGGGAGTGAATGAGTTTGCTATGGCCGCCTGAAAAAACTACCTACAGACTGGGTGGGTGGTTTAAACAACACATATTCATTGTCTCAGTTTTAGGGCCTGGAAGTCAAATATCAATATGTCATCAGGTTTGGTTTCTTCTGAGGCTGTTCTCCTTGGCTGGTCTCCCTGTGTGCCCGTACCCCGGTTCTCTCTTTGTGTGTAAATGTTCTTGTAAGAACACTGTGGGTTTGGAGTAGGGCCTACTCTGAAGGCCTCATTTTAATATAATCACCTCTTTTAATGCCCTGTTTCTAACTACGGTCACATTCTGAGTTATTGGGGGTTAAAGCTTCATCACACATCTTTTGCAGGAAACACATTCAGCCCATAACAGGCAGCATATAATTCAAATATATTAAGGAATAGTTTCTGCAGTGTGACGAAGCAATGATATTATGGAGAGCTCTCTGGTTTAAGAGTTAATTCTTGTGAGTATCAGACCTCTCCCTGTCTACTCTTGTACAAGTCAAAATCTCTCTCTGCTTCGATAATCTCAATAGCAAAATGGAAAGGTGGGACCAAAAGACTCTTAGGGTCCTTCTCACTAAAGTTCAATGATCCATGAAATTTTAAAATATGTAAAAATTCATTTTGATTTCATACTACCTCTGATATTTTCCATAATACGAAATAATGAAGTTCCAATTTCTCAAGGCTCCTAGGCTATCTTTTAAAATAAGAATATAACTCTTTCCACTTTGTTGCCTTCAAAGTTTTGCTATCAGGACTGTGTTAAAAATGCAAAATGAATTTTTAACAGAGCATTGACACTTGCATTGTTAATGTGCCTTCAGGCATGTAATTAGCTGAGAAGTTTAATCTTTTATATTCCAAAGTTTGATCAGAATGCATAAGCTCAGAAAAGCTATAAAGTATTGACCAGCATCTTTGATAAAAAAAAAAATAAAATAAAATAAGTTTTAAGCAAGCACTTGAAGGCTCTTTCTGTGAGTGCAAATGCTCCTTATTGCTTCTCAATAACTGTATTAAATATAATAAAATGATTATTTTTCCTTCTTGAGTATCAGCCAGAAACAAAATGTCTGTATTTTTCTTCATTTTTTGAGACATTTATTTTGCTTGGGAATATTTGAAAAGGGTCACGTGTAACTTTCTGATAAGTGAATAAAGATGAATGATTCATCTTTTACAAAGCCTGTCATTTATTAAGGAAAATAAAAAAGCCTGCTAGGTGAGCATATTAAATAAAATTATAGTATAGGCTATTTAAATACATTTAATGTGTTTCCCATTGAGCTATGTTGTGTAAGTAGTAACACAACATTTATTTCTGTAGCTTTCAACTTCATGTAGAACAGGTAAGAGTTGCTTCTCACATGAGATTAGAAGACATTAGGATTGTGCTGGAAACTGGTGATTCAGTTGAGTGAAGACCAGAAAAGGGAAATTTGCATAAGAATTGAAAATTTAGGGCATCCCAGGTGGCTCAGCAGTTTAGCACCACCTTCAGCCCAAGGCCTGCTCCTGGAGTCAGGGGATGGAGTCCCACCTAGGGCTCCCTGCATGGAGCCTGCACTCCCTCTGCCTGTGTCTCTGCCTCTCTCTCTCTCTCTCTCTCTCTCTCTGTCTCTGTCTGTCTCTCATAAATAAATAAATGAAATCTTTAAAAATAAAAAGAATTGAAAACATATTTGAATCAGAGATATTAGAAATATTAACATCAGTCTGGAGGTAATTTTCTTTCATTTGAAAAACTTAAGCATAAGTACACACTCTAGTTGTTCAAAAGCTGTCTTTCTAATTATTTTTATATCAACTCATTGTTCAACAGAGAGTAGGTGGTAAGTAAATCTTGTTAATTAAAAGTTGCACCAGCCTAAGAAGAAGATCAGATTTATACGGTGTTTCTGCTTTAGGGAAAATGTGAGATTAGTTCTGCTGTGATTATGCTGTAATTATATAGTATTCGGGTAAGAGAGGTTAAAGTTCGGAATAAGAATAATGCAGACCATTACAGCAAGAAAACACAATATTATCACAATGTAAAACACACACACACACACACACACACACACACAAGAAAAACTTCAGGGATTCCTGGTTGGCTCAGCAGTTGAACATCCGCCCTTGACTCAGGGAGTGAATCTGGATTCCTGGGATCGAGTCCCGCATCAGGCTCCCTGTATGGAGCCTGCTTCTCCTCCCTCTGTCTGTGCCTCTCTCTCTGTCTCTCATGAATAAATAAATAAAATATTTATTTTAATCTTAAACAAACAAAAACAAAACAAAACAAACAAAAAAGGTTTAGTTGGTAAGGGAAGTGTAAAAAAATAAATAGATAACTCTTGTAGGAAAAGGCTACTCCTGTGGGTGAGAAAATCCTGATCTCAGTATTTTAAAAAATATAACAGCAGTTGCTTTGCAACACAGCCTCTTCAAAAAATAAGTATTCACAGATTAATGAGAGAATGCAATTACTTTATAAAGATCTAGTTGGAAACAGGCCTTTCAGATCTAGTTGGAAACAGAAACAGGAATGTGAATGAACAAAGGTGACCTATCCTATTTCTGTGCTCCCATAATATTGCATATGTACTATTGGGATGTTAGAATACTCATTACATTCTACTTCACATTTATCTATAGGCATAGTTATTTTATTCACCACTTTATGAGCTTTTTGAGTTATGATTTTGTCTCCATTGTATTTGTATTGCTCAGAGCACCATTCATTCTTTCAAAAATTATTTATCAAATCTTTGCTATGTGCAATTATGGTGCCATATACCAAATTATAATTGAGTGAAAATACACTATTTCTGCTGTCCTATGTTCCACAGGGATACGTGCACGCGTGTGCATGCGCTCACAAAGACACCCACACTATACACTACCAATATCGAATATATTTAAAAGGAGCAGGAATATTGGGGAATAGGTATGGGGATAACTCTGTGGAAGTCTGATAAGGGTATCCAGCTGTGGAGTGCTTCATATAAGATTATAAAGATGGATGGGATTTTATGTTGTGGACAATAGAGAACAAACATTTGCAAAACATGGCACTTGTGAGAGTCACCTGTGTTTAGGAATTACAGAAAGTTTATTATTGTAAAGGAGCCTCAAGTTCAAGTCCTGGGCTATATATTCCAGGAGGGGTGATCTGTGAATGACAGGATGAGAGGAGTTATACCCTCGATCAGTAGAAAAGGGAACAGATCATAGAAGCATCTTCTCTCACGGTAGAGGGTTTGCATTTTATACTATAGAGGGAGGGAGACTTGTTGAAGAAATTTAATAGGAGAGTGATTTAGTAAAATACTCTGTCAATTAGATTTTTTGACAGCTCAGAGGTGCATAGAATATTAAATTGAGGAAGTATAACACTTGAAAAATCTTAGAATTTATGTTGGAGACATCTGAAGATGCCCATCACCACAATGATTCCAAAATAATAGTGAACAAAAAGCAGAAGCATCTAAAGTTATCATTTGGCCCTGCCAACTTGAACGTCTACTCCAGACTTTGAAATGCTATTATCTGACAATGGACCTAGGTACATGCATTTTAGCAAGCCTTGTCAGGTTATTCTTGTGTAGGTGGTCGCTGGAATATAATTTGACAATACCGCTTTATAAGCAGCCTTGAGTGCTGTTTCCATGGGTCAAATTAAAAGTGATGGCAACTGGGTTTGAAATCTGGATCCTAACGAAGAATCACAAGGATAATCATACACAAGTGTATCTGTGTACACGTGTGTGTGTGTGTGTGTGTGGAGGTGGGTTGCCTCCAAACCTTTAAAATCACTATCCTATTTTATCCACCCACAATTCAGTGATTAATGTGGGTTAAATTTTTTTTCTATTTTTTAAAAGATTTTATTTATTTATTCATGAGAGACACACAGAGAGAGGCAGAGACATAGAGGGAGGAGCAGGATCCCCACAAGGAGCTCGATGTGGGACTCCATCCCAGAACCCCGGGATCATGACCTGGGCCAAAAGCAGATGCTCAACCATTGAGCCACCCGATGCCCCTATTTTTATTCTATTTTAAATGAGGTAAGTGTGACTATAGTAGATAAAGGACTTATTCCAAGTCACATGGAAAGAGGCAGAGCAGAGGAAAAACCAAAACTAAATCTACATGATTCCATTCACTGGAATCTCTTCTCCATCTCACTGCATAATCTTGGTAGAGGACACCAGCCAGATTCTTGACATTTCTGATTCTCATAAATAGAATAAATAGTCAGTTCAGACCAGTGGTTCTCAACTGATTGCACTTTTGCCCCCAAGGACATGTTTGGGAACATATTTTGATTAGCACACCTTGAAAGTAGGGGGAATCTACTGATCTCTGGTGAATAGAGGGCAGGGTTGCAGCTAAATGGTTTCCGGGGCACACAACAACCCCAACATAACAAAAATAACCTGGGCTAGAATGTCCACAATACAGGTTCATTCCAGCAAGTAGATGCACTCAGTGCACCAAACAGGGCATATTTGAGAAAGTGTTAGTGTTGTGAGTCTTGGATTTCTCTCTCTTTCTCTCCCTCCCTCTCTTTCTTTTTATTGTTTGAATCCTATCCATTGTTCATAATCACTTAGTTTCTGTGTATTCTTGATATCTTTTAGGCTCAATGTCTGTGTTACTTTTTTTTTTTTTTCCGTCTACAAAATCTGTTGAAGAGTAAAAAGTATATTAAGATTCACTAATTTTCTACTCTATGTTAGGCAATTTCACATATGTTGATGCACTTTATCCTTAAAACTACATATGAAAATTGACATTATTATTGCCGCTATCCTTCTTGTATATAATTAAATAGTCCCATAATATTGGACTTAGAAATGATGGATTGGTTTTCCTTGCCAAAGAAATGAGTTGACCATTCTTGCCTACATATCTTCTAGTAGGTGGATCTGGTTACACAGTCTGAACCTCAGCATTGACTCACACTGCGTGGGATTTTCAGGAGGCTGCAAAAGTAAGATTTTCAGGGAGAAAGGCAGATCTGCATTTATTTCACAGGACTCCAGCAAGAACATTGCAGAGAAGCAGAGGAAGCTAAAGTCCTTGTCATTTTTATGAGACTCTATCAGTAGCAAGCAAAGGGTTTTTCCTGCAAAAGAAAATAAAAATCAGCAGATTTAGTCTATAAAACTAAGTATTTACAACTCCAGCCTTGTCACTAATTAGCAATGTGATTTGGGGAAATTCAATATCTTTGTTCTCATTTTCTTAAGCTATAAACTATAAGGTTGGAAGAGAACATTTCTAGCATCCTTTCCAGCTTTATAAAACAATTTCTGCTTTTCTAAATCACTCATTTGGAATTCATGTGGAGAGGCTCACATTTGTTTCACAACCATCAAGTTGTAGAACTTAAAAGAAAGTATAAGTGTGTGTTGCATGTGCATGTATGTGTGTTTTAATTTCCTACAACTGTTTAAGGTATTATGATTTTGAAATTGTACATGTACTTTCTGGTTTTAAACAAAACTCGATTTTCCAGCTTTAGTACAAACATTCTTAAACTATGTAATAATTTTAAGTAAAAATTTTTAATTAGTTCTGGAGGTAAAGCTTCATATCTATTAGGGAAATGGGAAAGGTTGACTTGGGATAGAAACATATATGATGCTTCAAAATAATTCAGCTCCGTTCAGAAGAAACCAAATCCAAAGAAGCCATGACTTTTTAGAGCCTTCCTAGTCTGTCTCTATAGATGTTTGCTAGTGTGTGTTAAGGCAGTAGAGTGCACATTGGGTTAAAACAGAAAAAAACTGGAAGACTGGAAGACTACATTTTTATGGCAAATCCAACAACTTCTGATTCCATTTGCTATTACTGTCTTTATGGGAAGAAAGTAGAGTATTTTGGCTGGTTCCTCTCTTCCTTCCCTCCTTATCCAGTTGGAACTTCAGCTGTGACATTTTTTTTCTTTTAGGTTTTATTCTTTTTTTTTGTTGAAGAATAATTGACACACAACATTGTATTCACGTTGGGTGTACAACATAGTGATTGGATATTGACAGACATGATGAAATGGTCACCACAGTAAGTTTCATTACCAAATGCCACCAAACAAAATTGTCACGATATTATTGACTAGATTCCCTGCAATGTGCATTACATCCCTGTGTCTTATTTATTTTATAACTAGAAGATTGTAGCTCTTAATCTTCACCTATTTGATCTATCTCCTCACACTTCCCCACCTAACAATCATCAACTTATTCTCTATATTTATGAGTCTGTTTATGTTTTATTTTGTTTCGTTTGTTTCTGGATTTCTTCTATGCCTTGGCTATTGCAAATAATGCTGTGATGAACATAGAGATGAATATTTCTTTTTAAATTAGTGTTTTCATTTTCTTTGCATAAATACCTACAAGTGGAAATTGTCAGATTATATGATAGTTCTGTTTTTAATTTTTTGGAGTATTGTTGGCACACTGAATTACACTAGTTTCAGTTGTACAATATAGTATGCAAGAACTCTGTATATGATGCCATTCTCACCACAAGTGTAGCTGCCATCCATCACCATACAATGCCTTTATCGTACCATTGACTCTATTCCCTGTGCTGTACCTTTCATTCCCCTGACTTATTTCTTCCATAAATAAAAGCATGTACTTTCTATTCCCTTTTAAAATGTGACTTTATTTGGAAATAGAGTCTTTGCAAATATAATTAGTTGAGATGGTATCACACTGGGCTCTGAGTGAATACTAAGCCCAATGACTGGTGTCCTTGTAAGACAGATCACTGATGTGCAGAGAAGAAGGTCATTTTAAGATGGAAGTCGGCAGAGATTGGACTTATGCTACCACAATTTAAAAACTACCTGGGGCTACAGAAGCTCAAAGAGGCAAGAAAGGATTCCTCCCTAGAGTCTTCAAAGGGAGCATTGTTTTGCTGCCTCCTGAACTTCAGAATTTTATCTTACACAATTATGAGAGGATGAATTTTTGCTGTTGTAGGCAATCCAGGTTGTGATACACTGTTATGGTAGGTCTAGAAAACTGATGCAGATTTTGGTACTCAGGAGTGGGGTGTTTTTGTATCAAATATTTAAAAATATGGAAGTTTATTTAGAATTGAGTAATGAGTGGAGACTGCAAATATTAAAACTTATGATAGAAATGTCTTAAAGACAGGCTGGTGGAAATATGGACATAAAAGGTGCTCCTGTTGAGGTGTCAGAAGTAAAGGAGAAAAAAAAAAGGATGTAAAGGAGAACACATTATTGGACACTGGAGGAAAAGCAATCTGTGAAAAAAAAATCTTGGCCGAACGGTATACCACTGTTGGGCAGAAAACAGAACTTGTAAGCGATGAACTTGAATATTTAGCTAAGAACATTTCCAAACCAAGTATTGAAATTGTAGCCTGGTTTCTCCTTGTTGTTATAGTAAAATGTGAGAAGAAAGAGATAAAATAAGGAAGAATCTGTTAAGCAAAATGGAATCAGAAATTGATGTTTTGGAAAATTCTCAGCTTATTTTTATTTTTAAAAAATGCTACAGCATACTTTGGAGAGGGTGCCAAGATTGAGGAGGACAATCTGTTGTTGGAGATATTAGGTATGTGACTTATGGATCCAATAAATCATCTCAGCAGAGCCAGGAGTAGAGATGAAGTTGCCCAGAAAGGATCCACGGAGAACCCTTGTGTCTAATGGCATGGATCCCCTTGACAATTATGGGAAACAGGCAAGGTTCTTGAGAATATCAAGCCAAAAAAACAGTGCAAATGAATTGTACCTAGAGTCTCATCCATACCTGATTTAGGTGATGTATTTCAGGACTTTTTGGGTTGATGATATTTAGATGAGATTTTGAACTGAGAGTTGATGCTGGAATGTGTTAAGGCTTTTGAGACTATCAAGATGGAATGAATTTGTTTTGCATGGGAAATGAATGTGCATTAATTATGGAGGAAGTGGGAGGAAGACAGGGTGACCTATGGTGGGTTAAATAGTGTACACCAGAGTTCATGTCCAGCCACCCAACTTATGGTAGTTTTTTATGGCAACTGGTTGATAGAAGGGCATGGGAAGATAACTCACAAGGAAGATTTTCTTAGTTCATGGTGGTTGGTACTCTACACCACTCACACTTTTTATCATATTCTTCTTCATTCCAGGTCCAGTCAAGTCTCAAATAGATGACATTCTTGACTAAATAAGACTGAGATTAGCTTTCAAGTTGTTGTGTGGTGGTAGTCTGCCCCAGTGAAATTCATTCACTTATTATAGATAGTCAAACTTGAACACTGGCTCCCAAAATAGAATACACAAGCAACATCTAGGGTGTGGTCAAACAAAGGAAGTTATCTAGGACCAATTTTGAGATATTTCAGTCCTAGTTGAGGCCTTAAAGAATCATAGTTAACACAAGACCTGCAAAACATACACCAGGGAACATTATGCATTGTAATTGGTAGTTTTTATTCTTTACCATATAGTTTATGTTTATTTCTTCACTTCAAGTAACTTTAAATCCATCTAAAATTCTCATTTAAAATAATCCCTTAAAAATAAAAAATAAATAAATAAAAATAATCCCTTAGAGGTATGGCGTGTATCTTGGTTCTCTCTAGCACCTTCCTGGTTTCAGAAAGACTGCACACAGAATTGAACATTTAGTATTCCTGATAAAAGATAATTAAAAAAAAAATTGCAGAATCTTCATTGAATATACAGGCTTTTAAACTGTCTTTTGTAGGTATGTAAAGCAACAAGTAAATGCAGATTGTTTTCTCTTTAAATTGATTTCTCTCTGCTTTTCTTGGTAGTCAGAAGAGGTTTAAAAATATTTCCTTCTTAGCTCACTCAGAAGAACCACAGAATGTTCTAGGACAGAAAACAGAGTGAAATAAATGTGAAAAAATAATTCTAAAGCATAAAAAGAGCTAATATAAAGAAAACTGCAAATACAGAGTATGTTGTATAACCTATACTGTGAATAATAACCCTAAGTACACTGAGAATAGAAAGTGTTTCCCGGGTGGCTCAGGGGTTTTGCGCCGCCTTCAGCCCAGGGCCTGATCCTGGAGAACCGGGATCGAGTCCCATGTCGGGCTCCCTGCATGGGGCTTGCTTCTCCCTCTGCCTGTGTCTCTGCCTCTCTCTCTTTCTCTGTGTCTCTCATGGATAAATGAAATAAAATCTTAAAAAAAAAAAAAAAGAAAGAAAATGCTTCCTTATCCCTTTCAAGAACTGTTGGTGTAATACAAATCAAGGGATCCTGAGGCCAGCTCTGTGTATACATTTATTTTTAATTTATTTTTATTTTTTATTTTTATTTTTATTTTTTTTTCTGTGTATACATTTAATTAACAGTGAAACATAAGGTAACTTACTCACATGGTAGCTTTTTATTTTGCTTTGATTTGGCAATAAAGAGCAGGTATTTAGGTAAATTTTGCAAAGAATAACTGACCACTATATTTTCAATATTTCTATTCATTGCTTGAAGTAAATTGTATGCAAATATCATGAAGAAAGGCAAAATAGAAAATGAATCATGAATAATATCATATATATTTAGTCCTTTTTTCCAGAGCTCCAAATGTGTCTCTTCAATCACATTTCTTTGCCCTTGTTCTATGCCAACTCTGACTAGGAGGTATTTTAATAGCTCATCTTTATAGACTATAGAGATTGAGAAGACAAAAATTTGTTATTGCAAATATGCACTCTTTTCTGAACACCTTGAGGAACACAGCAATTATAAATATACTTCTTTCACCTACTTATTCTTTCAGTTTGCTAAATTTCAGAGTATTCTAGTGAAGATAGAACAATGTAAAAATATAATCTCAAGAGACAGAGATATACAGATTTATAGAGAGATAGATAATAGATAAATAGATGATAGATGATAGATAGATAGATAGATAGATAGATAGATGATAGATAGATAGATGAGAGAGCTTTTAAGCCTGAGAGTAGGGAAGTCAGAATTGGTGTTGGTCAAGGTCAATGGAAATAAAAGGGAAGATTATTTCTGATTTCAGATTCCTCTGAAAGCTTTAATTTGTCAATTAGTTTTATGTTATTTTGAAATAATATTCTTAATGGAACTCTGTTAGTATCTATGATTATTTCTATGATGTTCATGTAAAAAGTGGATGATAACAATATTGTTTTATAGATTTATGTTTCTTAAAATTACACATTAAATGGATGAATTAGTTGATATTCTAAGTGTTGGCAAAGAGGTAGTGATATTCAAAGTTTCTAACCAGAGCATTTAGTGTAAACATAAAAGTTATTTTGAGGTTTTATGTTTCTGTTAATATATTTTTTAAGATTTTATTTATTTATTCATGAAAGACTGAGATAGAGATAGAGAGGCAGAGACATAGGCAGAGGGAGAAGCAGGCTCCTTGCAGGGAGCCCAATGTGGGACTCGATCCCTGGATCCCAGGATCATGCCCTGAGCTAAAGGTGGACACTCAACAGCTGAGCTGCTGTTTCTATTAATATTAAATATTTGTACATACATGTTTATATATATATATATACCAACCTACATATCCATATCTACACACATATATATGGACATATACTACACATATATGTATGGATATGGATATACATATATATTTGTATCTTGTGTATATATATGTACAAATATATTTATATATATTTGTATCTTGGGATTTAGGCATAAATCTCAGTAGATGCTACAGATCTACCTATGATTTAAATGGTGAGGAGATTCCCAAAACATTTCTAAAATTTAAATAATGGACAATGGTGGACATTTGCAAAGTCTGGTCCCAAATTTATGAAAGCTTCAATAAACTGAAGCAGGCTTCCTTCTTTTATAAAGGTGTCTAATTAATTAAATATTTACTTTGATAGTTTTTACATCACTCTGTTGAATTGTATGCCAAAATTGAGAAGGACAATGCTTTAAGAACCATACCTGTATTTTTGTCAAACTTATCTTGGGCATGGGGTATACTAAAAATGGCTTGTGGCTTAATAGTGACCTGGAACACTACATTCTTTTTTCTAAAAAAACAAAGAAAACAAAAAAAAAAAAACCTTTTAATTAATTAATTAATTTCTTTAAATTTTTCTATCTTTTTTCCCCTCCCACTTTTTATTTAAATTCCAGTCAGTTAAGATGAAGTGTAATCTGGTTTCTGGTGTAGAACTGTGATTCATCACTTACACACAACATTCAGTGTTCATCACCTCAAGTACCCCCATTAACCCCCACCACATATTTAGTCGCCTCCCTTCTGGTAACCATCACTTTGTTCACTATAGTTTAAGAGTCTGTTTCTTGGTCTGGCCTTTCTTTTTTTCCTCTTATGTTCATTTGTTTTGTTTCTTAAAAACACATATTAGTGAAATCATATGGTATTCACTTCCTCTGACTTATTTCACATAGCATAATACTCTATAGCTATGTCTACATAGTTGCAAATGGCAAGATTTCATTCTTTTATGGTTGAATAATATTCCGTTATATATACACCTACCATTTCTTCCTTATCTATTCATCAGTCCATGGACAGTTGGGCTCTTTGCAGACTTCGGCTATTGCTGATAGTGCTCCTATAGACATCAGGGTGCATGTATCCCTTCAAATCAGTATTTTTGTATTCTTTGAGTAAATACCTAGTTGTGCAATTGCTGGACCATAAGGTAGTTCAACTATTTGAGGAACCTCCATACTGTTTTTCAGAGTGGCTGCCCCAGATTGTATTTCCACCAACAATGCAAGAGGGTTCCCATTTTCAGCATCTTCACCAACACATGTTGTGTTAATTTTAATCATTCTGACAGGTATAAGGTGATATCTCATCGTGGTTTTGATTTTTATTTCCCTGATGTTGAGTGATGCTGAGCGTATTTTTATGTGGCCATTAGATATCTGGATGTTGTCTTTGGAAAAATGTGTATTCATGCCATCTACCCATTTCTAAACTGCATTATTTGTCATTTGGGTGTAGAGTGTGATAAGTTCTTTATAGATTCTGGATACCAATGCTTTGCCAGATATGTTTATTGCAAATCTTCTCCCATTCTGTAGGATACCCTTTAGTTTTAGTGATAGTTTCCTTCTCTGTACAGAAGCATTTTGTCTTGATGAAGTCCCATTTTTGCTTCTGTTTCCCTTGTCTTTGGTGACATGTCTAGTAAGAAGTTGCTATCGCTGAGGTCAAAAGGCTGGTGCATGTGTTCTTCTGTAGGATTTTGATGGCTTCCTGTCTTACATTTAGGTCTTTCATTCATTTTGAATTTATTTCTGTGTATGGTATAAGAGAGTGGTCCAGTTTCATTCTTTTATATATTGCTGTCCAGTTGCTGAACACCACTTGTTGAAGAGACTTTTTCCAATAATCTCTCCTACTCTGTCAAAGATTTATTGACCATATTGTTGAGGATACGTTTCTGGGTTTTCTATTCAATTCCATTGATCTATGTGTCTGTTTTTTGTGCCAGTACCATACTGTCTTGATCACTAAAGCTTTAAGTATAAATTGAAGTCTGGAATTGTGATGCCTCCAGCATTGTTTTTCTTTTTAAAGATTGCATTGGCTATTCAAGGTCTTTTCTGGCTCCATACAAATTTTAGGATTGTTCTAGCTCTGTGAATTTTGATAGTAATTGCATTAAATGTGTAGTGTCCTTTGGGTAGTATTGATGTTTTAACAATATTTGTTCTTCCCATCCATGAGCATGGAATGTTTTTCCACTTCTTTATGTCATCTTCAATTTCTTTCATCAGTGGAACACTGCATTCTTTACATAAAATATTCAGGGTATTTGTAAACTCAATCATTCATCCATGCAAATGATTTTCAATTAATAAATGTTTAATGAATTTAAGTATGTGGTTACCTTATACCTAACTGGTATTCTATCAATCACTTTGATTGAAATTCAATTACATAATATTCACAGAAACTTTAGTAGAAGTCCACTATCTAAACCAGCAAAGTATTTAGCATAGAGTTCACAGATAAAATGCAGCCTGCATGATTTGAAGGAAGAGTTGTCAAGCAATTTTTAACAAAAGGAAAGTGTCATTTAGAGTAAAGGAGGGGATCCCTGGGTGGCTCAGCAGTTTGGCGCCTACCTTCAGGTCCAGGGTGTGATAAAATTTTTATATTTTTAAATAAAATATTTTAAAAATAAATTGGATGGATATAAATATGTGTGTGAACATAAGTATGCATACACATATATGTATGTATATACATCCTGATTAAATATATATTGAGTCATTTTATTTTATTGAAGAGTTTTGAGATTTTTAAAAAAGATTTTATTTATTCCTGAGAGACACAGAAAGAGTTAGAGACATGGCAGAGGGAGAAGCAGGCTCCACGCAGGGAGCTCAATGTGGGACTCAATCCTGGTACTCCAGGATCATGCCCTGAGCCAAAGGCAGACACACTGAACCACTGAGCCACCCAGGCATCCCAAATTTGGGGTTTTATTGAGAAATCCAACTATTTAAAAACTATAGCCAAACATAGAGTGGTATACATCAATCCAGTGAAAGTGCATTTCATATATGAAATATTTTGTGCATTTTAATATAACAGCAATGTAAGCAAAAAAGCTTATGAATGTCTGGTATTGAGATCCATCATTGAAAAATTCACACAAACAATTTTTACTTATTATCTTGGCATAACAAGAATAAATTTACTTATAATGAACATTCTTGAGCAACGTATTTGTATTAAGCAGATACTTGAGTGTTCAAAGGAGACTAGGAATTCATTGCTATGTAAACATTTTACCTTATGTAATATTGTTGTACTGATTCTTCCTGTGATAGTATATATTGGTTTTAATGAGTTAAACAGTTATCTCTTTTATATATCAGTAATGATATCAATAAACTGATGTTTGAATCTTCAAATTTGTCAGATATAAAGTAAGAGTTCTTTTTTGAAGTTAATAAACACTAAGGGTAGGGTATAAGCAAGTCACATGTCAATTGTCTAGGTTGCAGATTTTTCAATTCCTTTGCTCCTCCTTTTGCTTGTTCTTTTCCTTTGTTTTTTTTTTTCATTTTACTGATGCTTTTAACTTCATTATAATGTAAGACTGTATAAATTGAAATAGCATATGTCTGTAGTATTTGCCAATCTCAATAGATTAGAGCACTTATTGATGCTTACTGAAAGTCTTCTAAGGAAATATTATCATTGCCATCTCTTCTTCTTAGTTCTCAAAAATTTGATCTATTATTTCAGTGCAAAAATGCTGACCTGGTACAATCAGGTATTAATCCTAAAATGAGGGACTCATTTTTTTTTTCAAATTAAGAAATTGGAGAGTTCTCTAGTATACTCTCCCCAGATATGCCTATAAAATATTTGTCCCTACTATGCACAAGAGTACTTCTAATAATATTCTGTTTTTTTTTCAATAAATTAAAATTTTAGAGATTTATATTTCATTAGAAAAGGAGAAAAACTTATGACAATCTTAAAAAAAAACAAACTTTATTCACTTAGCAACTCTTAACTTCACCTGTTTAAATCCATTAATATTTAGAAGAAAAAGATCAGTGGAGATACACTTCCTGTATTTATGAGAGTAGATATCTAAGAAAATAAACATATCTCCAAAAAAACGTGCATCTGTTATTTATTTCCTTTTGCTGCATTTCTGTTACAAAAGTAATTGATGGAAATAATATGTTCAAATTACTTTCATTGGGACTCCTGGATGGTTCAGAGGTTGAGCAACTGCATTTGGACCAGGGTATGATCCTAGAGTCCTGGAATTGAGTCCCACATCGAGCTCCCTGCCTATGTCTCTGCCTCCCTCTCTGTGTCTCTCATGAATAAATGAGTAAAATCTTAAAAAAAAAACAAATTACTTGTATGCTTATGAATAAAAATATTAAAATAATTTAATATGTTATCCTTCATAGAACAATTATCATCAGATTGCTTTTTAAAACCTTCCCTTGTGTACTATCTGCAATGATCTTAACAATGATCAGAACAGGGATTTACACATATCCTTTTTAGAAGCATGGCTCTTTGAGCAGGAAAAGAAACATAAAAGTTTTCAGAATCATACTGAAAATAATAATGGATGTATTTATCCTGAAAATTTGAGTAAGAGAGATCTGAATATGTGGTATTCTTGCCAATAAATTCTTCAGTCAGAATCTACTGTTAATCAAATTGAATCACGTCTGCCCTTGGGTTAAAAGTATACATTATAGTGTTTCATACCTGTAACAGAATAAGGGAGCAACATAAATAGGCTTTTACAGAAACTGATGGTCATCCAGGTCTCTGGAGAGTAAAGTTGTAGTAGTTTCTGGAGAAAATGAATAAAATGTATGTAGGTGAAAAGTTTTGGATCCCAGTGGTAGGTCATCCAAAATGTGTAAACAACAATAACTGGTGGGTACAGGTAGCTTTTTTTTTTTCTCACAAGTGGATAGGACAGTAGTTACGTAAAGGGAATAAAATGGTTCTCCTTTCTCTGTTAAGCAGATCTGCCTCTGAATTGCTCCCTCTCTCTCTCTCAATGTCTATACCCAACATGGGGCTCAAACTCATGATCCCCAAGTAAGAAGTCATGTACTCTACCCATTAACCCCCCTAAACTTGATCTTGAGATGGGTTACACAACAGCACTCAGTGCAAGTTAGCAAAAACATTTATTTTTCACATCAAAATCTCTCAGCAAGTACCAACAAACCATTGTTCGGGAATTTTTCAAACTAAACATGAGGCTAGGCAGTTTAAGTTAAGCTTGTTTGAAGTCTTAGCTTGTTATTCCCCCCAGTGAACTGATTATTTTCATTGGAATTACAGAAATAGTTGTGTTGCCACTTCCTTTCCAAGATGAATGCTAATATATTCTTCCTGCTGGAGCAACATTCAAAATAATCCACAAAATGATCTATCAACCCATTTTGAAAACAGTTTGAAATCTATTCTGGAGATTTTTTTCTACAAAATATAGATGCAAAATCATACGGCTGCCAAGAACTTCCAAAGGTCATGGAACATTCTGGCTTTCACATTTTCTGAACAGGAATGAACATGACCCATTCTTCATTCGTTTATTCTCTACTGTCAATGAATAAAACTCATTCATTCTGTAAAGTCCCTTTGTCCAATGAGTCAGATAAAATGATAGTCGATTAGCCATTTTTAAATTTTTAATTTAATGTGGTAAGTGCTAATTTTGAAATTCCTACTAAGTGATATGGGACTGCTTTGGAAGGGAATCTAATTCTACCTGGAAATCGGAGCAATTTTCACAAGCATTTTGGCTGAGTCTTGGCAGATTTTGGCATTAATTGGGAAAAGGGAGACTTTCTGAAGTAGAAATATAGATGCAATCTTGTTTTATTTTTGACAGGAATGCTATAGAGGGATCTCTCCCATTCTCTGAAATACAGACTTTTGCTGTTAAAATAAGAGATTTTGTGTGTGTGTGTGTGTTTTTTAAGATTTTATTCATTTATTCATGAGAGACACAGATAGAGAGGCAGAGACATAGGCAGCGGGAGAAGCAGGCTCCTTGAGGGGAGCCCAATGTGGGACTTGATCCTGGGACTCTGGGACTACCCCCCCTGAGCCAGAGGCAGAGGCTCAACCCCTGAGCCATCCAGGTGTCCCTAAAGTAAGACATCCCTTGGATATTTGCTCAGTGGCTACACCCATGCAGCTGAACATAACATTTTAAACATCCCTAACCCATTATCTCTTCCATTTCCCTAGGGACTCAGACAATTACTTCATCTCTTTGTCCTCTATCATTTCCCTCTTCATTTTTTGATACTTTCTCCATAATCCACTCTCCCCATTCCCACTTCAGTTTCTATTTCATTGAGAAAATAGCAATCAGAGGATTGCAGATTAACTTGTACTACTATTTCAAATCACTTCTCATTTCGGTTGTCCAATGCTCCACCTTTCTCTTCCATTCCAAATGGGCTATTCTCTATGTTCTTAGCTAAGACCAATCCTAACAGCTATTCACAGGGTCACATTTCCACTAAATTGTTCAAAGACATTTCTTTTTTATTTTCTTTAAGATTTTATTTATTCATGAGAGACACAGGGAGAAAGAGAGGCAGAGACACAGGCAGAGGGAGAAGCAGGCTCCTCGCAAGGAACCTGATGTGGGACTCAATCCCGGGTCTCCAGGGTCATGCCCTGGGCTGAAGACAGTGCTAAACTGAGCTGAGCCACCTGGGCTTCCCACAAAGACATTTCTTAAAGTTGTCTCCCCATCTCTTTCTCTTACATAATAAATTTTCTCTTTTACTATATCATTCCTTTTAGAATAAAAATATCATTTGGCCATCTTTGATACATGATCTTATTTTTCTCCCATCCTAAAAATGAATAAACCTCATAATCTCATTTGTTCATAGGCCATTTGATTTTTGTCTCCTCTGTAGAAAATGTTCTAGAAAGACTTATCTATAACCATCCTTCTCATTTTCTTTCTGCCCTGTGTTTTTTAATTTACTCTAATTAGACATTCACACCCACCACTTCACTAATACTATGCTTCCCACTAGTAACCCTGTTACTAAAGCCCTTGGCCATTTCTCTATCTTATTTAACATTGCTTTGGGTAGCATTTAACCCAGTTCATTCTTATTTGAAATGCTTCTTAGATTCTAGACACCACACTCATCTGGTTTTCCTACATTTCTGGCCACTCTGTCTCTTTTGCTGGTTCATTTAGATCTCCTCAAAGTTTGAATGTTAGCATGTTCAGGCCAACATTAAGACTGTGATGATGCAAATAACCAACTCATCCTGAGCACAGAATTTAAGAGAGAGCCAAAAGCTGAGTAACAAAGATAAAATCATTTCAATTTTTTTTTAAAGTACCTTTGTTCCTGATCTTAAGGTTGTGAGATAAATCCCTCCATCTGGGTCTGTGCTGAGCATGGAATATCCTTAAGATTCTCCTCTTTCTCTCCCTCTGCCCTTCCCCAACCCAACCCATGTACACCCTTGCCTATGAGCTCTTTCTCTCTGTCTCTCTCTCTGTCTCTCTCTGTCTCTCTGTCTCTCTCTCTCTCAAAAAAAAAAAAAAAGATTTTTGCCACTGTACCTCTAAAAGATTTGTGTGGGCTTCAATTGCAACCCTTTTTTGTTGTTACTTTTTCATGAACACTAAGTTTCCCTATTCTCTTCCTTTACTTCGTCCTTCACTATTGATGATACCACATATATTATGTAGGCTCTCCAGTCGTTTTGAATTCATGAGCATAATTGTCTATATAGTTTTATTTTGGAAGTTATCTATGTATTATTCATTTATTTATCTTGGTTTACCTGGAGTATAAGGGAAAATCAGGGAGATTTATAAACATGATCATGAATAATTACTTTTTATGATCATCTATGTTATGAGCAAGTTGGGTTTATCTGAGTCGATGCTGGAGTCATATAACAGTTATAATAGGTTAATGTAATATATCACAGTACTGGATAAAGGGAAATATACTTTGCATGATCTTTTTTTTTTTTTTTAATTTTTTTTAATTTTTATTTATTTATGATAGTCACAGAGAGAGAGAGAGAGAGAGAGAGGCAGAGACACAGGCAGAGGGAGAAGCAGGCTCCATGCACCGGGAGCCCGATGTGGGATTCGATCCCGGGTCTCCAGGATCGCGCCCTGGGCCAAAGGCAGGCACCAAACCGCTGCGCCACCCAGGGATCCCTACTTTGCATGATCTAATTAAAGTAGGAAAATATGTCTGATAACATACAACATCCATTTTTGATTAAAATTTTTAGAAAATGTAGAATAAGAGGTAAATTAAGTTAGTAAGATATTATCTACAGTACATTATTATATCTTATGTATCAGTGAAATAGAAGTATTTTCTTTGGGATGAAAAACATGAGAATATTTGCTAACACCACTGAATCATCACTACTTTGAAGGTCATAGACACCACAATAAGATAAGAGAATAAAAAGTAAACAATCTAAATGGCAGTGTGTTTTTCTTTTCCCATTTGATTTGATTAATAACATTTGAAGTAGACATTCTAAGACCAAGACTAGCTAAGGCAGTATTTTCAGGTAATGATTTGGGGATAAATATATTTGCCCAAAACATAAAAAACAAAATGGTATTAATTCTAAAGTGAAAATGCTAGTTTAGTCACAGAAGAATAAGTTAATAGATTAATAAAAGAAAATAGACCAGAAATTAAAAAAAAAAATGGATCCTCTCTTTCTGTCAGAGTAGGCCTTTCATATTAGTTGGGAAAAGAGGAATCATTAAATGAATAATGGAAAAATTGTTGCTTAACTCTGGCAGAAATGATATTTCATCATAGACTCTCACATGTCCAAAATCCATCCCAGATGCTTTAAAGATTTACTTATGAACGGCAAAACTGTAAAAAATGCAAACGAAAATCAAGAAAAAAAATACCTTTCTGACCTCACTATAGGAAAGGATTTATTAAAATAAGTCACAAAAAACACAACTGTAGATAAAATTTGATCAGTTTGATTTTATTAAGATTTAAAACATCTGGGGATGCCTCGGTGGCTTAGTGGTTGAGTGCCTGCCTTTGGCCCAGGGTGTGATCCTGGAGTCCCGGGATCAAGTCCCACATCAGGCTCCCTGCATGGAGCCTACTTCTCCCTCTGCCTGTGTCTCTGCTTCTCCCTCTCTCTGTGTCTCTAATGAATAAATAAATAAAATCTTAAAAAAAAAAGACTTAAAACATTTGGTTATCAAAAGGCAAATCAAATAAAAAATCAAGTCACAAGTTTAGAGATTATATTTACAATGGGTAGTCTTGATACATAATTATTTTGAAATATATAAAGAATTTTCAAAAATCAATTTAAAAAGACAAACTATTCAATTAAACATCGAGTGGATAGAGATGAAAATTTTTTAGTACCAAGTCAACAGAGGACCAAAAGTCTTAAACAGCAGTTAACCAAAACTTTGTTGTTATTTTATAATTAAAAGTATAATTATTTAGTATATTGAATATAATTATATGTTAATTAGTTTTCCCAAAGAAAACTATAGTTTTCTTTACTTATTTTTATTATAGCAGTATAATTAATTAGTTTTCTCAAGAGGTCAAAATTCCCAATCACAGTAATTCATTAAACAAATAAGAAATTCTTACATTTAATAATGTTCTTGAAATGGAAAATTATTATCTTTGCACTTTGCAATTCAATGAAATAATATTGTAATATGAATTGTGAGAATTCTCTGTCCAAATTAAATGTTCATTGTAAAGAACACAATAAAATGTCATTATGCAAGAACTATAAATTTTGTATATAATGACTTTTTCAGGGAGAAAATTATGTAATGCAGTATAATAAAATTAATTAATGACATCCACAATGTAGGCAAAGCTGTATATTTGGTTACATTAATTGTTCCTTCTCTTTTCTCCTCTCAGAGAAAAAGGAAAAGTGAGCTTTGATAGTCTATTTTCTGCTTACTGTATTTTATAAATTAAATGGAAAATTTGGAGTTTGGCAAACTATCTGTACAGAATCTACTGTAGTCATAACACAGAGGTCTCAGGCATATTGAAAAAAAACAGAAAATGAATAAATTGATCAAGGATAAGTTTTGATGAGGAAAATCTAAAATAATTGACCTTGATGAACTAATTGAGGACACAGTAAAAGATTCATTTCAATAAATATGAATATTAATCTAGAAGTAAAAAAAATTAACTAATTTTTGCCATATGGTTACAATTATGCTGGTACATTCCATATGTTTTCAAGTGCATGAAGATCCTAAAAAGACATTAAATAGTATCTGGACCCATTGACCAGTAGTGCCAACAGATAAAACAGGGTATTATTTTGGAGCACAACCTTGACTTCCTCGGTGTCAATATCCTATAACATATTTGTTCCCAACCATGTGTAAGAATCAGAAGACTGGATCAGCTGTTTACTAAAAGCCAGAGGTCTTTAGGAAAGAAGGGGAAAGCTTTAGGCATAGGTTTTAAGTAACTTTTCTGGAAGAGATGCAAGCACATGTGAGGGCTAAAGGTCAGGGTCAATGGTCCCATACCCCATCCATTGATGCAACTCATTTTTCTCCTAAAAACTCCTCTAAATACTTTAAATATGTTTCTTTTCTAAACTTCATACTCTTATTATCCTTTTTAGTTGTTCTAGCACCTACTTGAAATGAAAAAAATTAAAAAAAAATAGTGTATTTGCTGAATCTTGAAGGGTCAAGCCTGTCATTTCTCTGGAATTCCCTCCAGCAAAAAAATTTGATTTATCTAGTCCACCACCAAAAAATATAAATTTTAGGCAATTCTTCCTGTTGGCTCTGAAAATTTTTTACACCTTCTCTATGTTTTCTATGTCATTTTCCTTTTTTTTTTTTTTTTTTTTTTTTTTGTGCCAGCACTTGCCCATTGAACTTTGGTTTTTATGTCCTTCTGGCTTAAATCAGAGGGCCTAAGCACATAAATATCCAGGAGACAAAGTTAGAAACTAAATTTACTAACTCTTACTTGTTTCTCAATACATATTTTAAATATTTTATGTGTTCAACCTTGTAGATGTTTTAGTGAATTTATGGGTAAATGAAAAAAATGGCTTTAGTGCTTTCATCGTACTCAGTAAAGAAACAATAATCTCAATATTGTTAATTAATTCCACTTTTCAGATTTAGAACTTGATAATTAGCCTTGACTTTTCACCTTTGTTACTTCATGAACTTGAGAAGATGATAGATTAATAATCCTGACCTATTTAGCATTCTCATATTAATTTTGTAGTGAAATGTAATCAGCTTTTGTGAATTGTTTATATTCACATAATTGCCATAGTACTCAAAACTACATTTTCTCATTGGTCTTCTGTTTTTATCAGTAATCAATTTCACTTTTAATTCCTTGATATTTCTTTTCCTTCTTTCTGTAAATTTCCTGCACATACTATATCTTTTGCTGATCAATCCCTCCGATATGAAAGAACACCCTCTTCTGACACATGCAGTGAAAAATACCCAACTAGTATTTGGTCGAACTCAGGGTTTGGTGTGCTGGAAGGGATACTGTTTTGTAGTCAGTTCTGATGCTGTTTAAATCATGATCCTTCATACGTTGGGTGTGAAAAAGGTACACATCCATTATTTAATATACATTGATTTGCGTCACATTATTTCTCCCTAGCTAATCAAGTCCATTGTCCTATTTACATATCACCACACAGTGGACAGTAGAAATTGTGGAGTACATTTGATTGGGAATCACTTTCTTTTCTTCCAGTAGCTCAACCAACCCAGGGAGTCAAACTGTCACCAAAGCTTCTTGATTTTACTTTAAATCTTTCTAAGCATCATCAGTTATGTACATCCTAATGGATAACGCCCACCACCTTTTGTGCGTGTGTGTGTGTGTGTGTGTGTGTGTGTTTTGACAGTCTCTAAATCAGTTGTACTGATTCCAGCTTTGACCTTCTAATGCCTATTATCATTGTTATGGCCTCAGTTATATTACTGAAGTGCAAGTACTGATATTTCTCTCTGAAATATTTCAGTAGTACTTTTTTTTTTTCACTTTTGATCAAGCTCAAACTCTATTGTGAGTTATGTGGCTTTTAATTAGCTGAACTCTTTCACTGTTCTATGACCCCTTTCACTATTTAAAATCTACCTTTCATTCCCCGCCGCCTACCATATTTTGCTGCAGGCACTATTGGATCACTTTCAGTTCCTCCAACATTTTATATTTATCTGTCCACTTAGAATCTTTTTCAGTTGTGTTGCATCTTCATGGAAGATCCTAACACTGGTTTTCACACTCCCTGTCAACTTGTCATAGTTATCATGCCTTCTACGAACTTAACTTTCTTCATCTCTCCTATGCCATCTGAAACTATTTTACTCTACAAAGTATCATTACAGATTAAGAAATAACAATGCACATTCCATTTTACTAGTACTGTTTGGTTTTACCATTCGACTGAGAGAGATATAAAGACAATGTGTGCTTTTATGTTATCATCATTGATTTCCAACACTTAGCACATGGCCTGATAAATTGTGGTGGTTAGTAAATATTTGCTGAATACTATTAAACGGAAAGGATAGATTTTAAAAGATAACTGTTTTGGATAGTCCTGAGTTATATATTAGCAGTATTATTAAGAGTTTGTATTTAACTCTAGGGACACAGCTTTAGGTTAAGCAAGATATTCTAGACATAGAAATATTCTACAGACAATTCATATGACTCCAAGTGGCTCTAGGTGCACAATGTCCTTAGTGGTCATGTAATTACTTCTCAAATTAGACTGTCTCCCGTACTACATCTTTCTTTTCCCTATTGGTTAAAATTCAGCTCATGTGATTAAGTTCATAGGGTGGTCTTATTGGTATAACACTGGTGATAGTTCATTCATCCACTTCTATTTTTATTGCCTATTGCCACACTCACTCAGATGATGCTCATGTGTCATCTAGACTTCCATATTGGTTTTATTACTTGTTCCCCACTGTTACTCTGGCCTCTCTGGAATCCTTTTCATTCAGCCATATCAGTTTTGCAGAAATGTAAATCTGATCTTATTAAAAACTCTTGTTTAAATACATCTCCTGCTATTCTTTCTCATATAATTTTGCCCTTTTCCTTCACACATTTCTTGCACATTCACTTCAGAATGGATGCTCGTATAAGCATATGCTTGTGTTACTTGTTTATATGTCTTCACAACCAGCTCATATACTTTACCAGAGCAAAAATTGTGTCTATCACTTTGACGACTGTATCCCCAGCAACCAACACATAGCAGGTGCTCAATAAATTCCACTGAACGAATTTACTAGATAAACTATTCATCTCTATTACCAGCAGAGTCTTAGCACAGTGAAAGTTCTCTACAGCTTTAGGCAGTTAAACCCATTTATTGAAGCAGTAGCCAGTGGTTCCAGGAAGTGGAAAGTGATGCTAAAGAATTTCCTATCCTATCCTGACTGCCCTTTGAGGCTAATTTCCAAGAAATACATCCAATAATAATTCTAAGCACCTAAAAATTGTGGCTGTGGGCCTCACTGTAGATTGAAACCTACTCTCCTGGGTTCCTGGTGCAAATCTAATCCAGCAGAAAGTTTTGATATCAGATGTTTCAGAACCACTCCATATCAAGAGTTCAATATTTGTTGTCAAGAGTTGAATTTTACTTCTTATTGACTTATGTGTTTTTGACCCCTCCACGAAAAGAACCTATAGCATCGTGGGGATAAATGTCGATATTTGCCATTAGCAATTGCTAACAAATACTCGTTTTCCTTGTCTTTCACAGAAAAGCAGCATCAACACTGGTTAACTTGCTGCTCAGATTCATCAAGGGAAGATCATAACTAGCCATATGTTTAGAAGGAAAGATTTTAAAGACTTTAATATTTTAAATGTAAATCACTCTTCTGCATAAAATTAAAAATTACAAAATATAGAGGAACATAATCTCTTAAAGCAGATAACGATTATACTATGCACACAGTAGGAATAATTGGGCCAATAAGTACTTGAATGAAATAATTGAAAGCAATTAAAAATATTGGGATACTTGCCCTTTTAAATTATCTATGGTTTTCAATGATATATTCATTTTTTCCTAAGGGTGAAAAATCTCCATTTGGCTTCAAGGAAAAGTAATTCAATGGTTGTGTGGACTATTATTATTGTGTGTTCATGAAAAGGTTCTAAACATGTTTGGGCCATCAGGTTATTCTTTTATTATTAGAGGGCGAAGGATGTTTTGTCTCTGGTATCATTTTATAATGGTCTTTATATTACAGGATTTAGATAGAGATGTGCTTTAAAAAGCGAAGTTAATTCATTAATCTTGTGCCCTAAAAGTGTGTCTGACCCATCTCTTTTTCTTTTCCCACTGATTCCAGCCCAACATACTTAAAACAGAACCCATCCTGTTTTCTACCTTTTGGCTCACAATCTTTTCGTAGAGAGAAATTAGGCTTTGTAGTTAGGTAGCTGTGGCTCAAAGCTCTGGCATGTTAAGTGTTACTTTCAGAAACTACTTTAAAGTATAAGTAATTCTGCTTTCTCTTCTCTAACTGGGATACTGATGTGTACCCAGAGGGTCATTGTAAGATTTCGATGATAGTACATATAAATCAACTAATGTTAAAAGCTATCATATAGTATGTGCCCATGGATGGCAATTGTTTTTATCTTATTTTTTAAAAGCAAAAACATTTTTTAGACTGTCACATAAAGTTTATATAAGCTCAGTATTAAATATACCCTGAGGATTTAACTAAGTTTCCACTACTAAGCCATGTTGGATCTTTTGAAACAGACCAGTACTGTACACAGCCATTTTAAATCTGTGAGGATTGTTTATTCTGGGCTCTGATACTCCATCCAGCTAGTTATTTCCATCTTTAAGTCTCTAGCATTTTTTCTTTTAAAAATATTTACTATTCTCTTTTTTCTATACTCTACACTTAATAGGATTACGTATACAAAGTAATACTTCCTTCCCAAAAGCTGCCTTATTCAAGGTGATGCTCAATACTAGGCATTTACTTTTCACATAAAGACTTTGAATTAAACATTTTAAATCCAAAGACAAACAAGGACACTTCCTAATTTTCTCAAAGTAGGATAAAAGCATAGTTTTATTCACAGTACAAATTTGTGTTTTCTCATGCAACAGAGAGAAAGAGTAAAACAAAAGGAGTCCATCATAAAATTAAAAGAAATTGGTTGTAATAATGTTTGGCTTTTAAATCCAGGGAAATAGCAATGAAGAATCACAGTAATCAAATTTGGCCTGAATAGAGCTCTGTGTAATTAGTACATTACCCATAATGATAATGATCTTGTATTTTATTTAATTTTATTTATTTATTTATAAATGACTACCATATTGCACCTGAATACTTTGCAATAATTAAAATAATTCAAAAGTACAAAATGAGTCTTAAATTAAAGACTCACCAATTTCCCAGAGTGATAAAATAACTAACTAATTAAAAGCCAAAACTCTTATTTTCAGCCTACAGTGGGTTAGGAATTGTAACACATCAATTCATTTCTAACTTAGAGTGATATTCACACATATAGGAGTTTTACTAATAATTATATTTACAGAGCCAAAATTCTAAGTGGTAGCAAATATTAGCTGTGAAATGTGATTCTAGGAAAAATAATGGTAAAGGTATATCTTCCTGAGGGATTGTTTTTTATAATTCCATTAGTAAAATACATACTCAGAATCTGCTTTATAAATAACAGTGTTCTTTGGTACACAGAGATATTTTTCATCGGGCACATTTTTCCTGTCTTCAGTATACTTAAACTCCTACAAGAAAAATAAGTAACAAAAATTTCTCTATATCCGTGTATCTGTTATACCTTGTCTGTTTTTGTTTTTAAAACTTTTATTTGTTAATTAATTAATTAATTAATTTATTTATTTTTTTATTTGAGAGAGAGATAGAGAAAAGAAACAGGAGGAGCCTCAGAGGAGGAGAGAGAAACAAACTCCCTTCTAAGCAGCGAGCCAACATGGGGCTTGATCCTAGGGCCCTGGGATCATGACCTGAGCCGAAGGCAGATGCTTAAGCAACTGAGCTACTCAGGTGCCCCGTTATATCTTGTCTTTTTTATGGTGGCCATTCTAATAGGTTTGAGGATATTTTATTGTGGTTTTCATTTGCATTTCCCTGATGAATAGTGATGTTGGCATATTTTTGTGTACCTGTTGGCCTAACACATCACTTCTTTTTTTTTTTTTAAGATTTATTTATTTATTTTAGAGAGAATAAGAGAGAGCTGGTGGGGGATGCTGGAGCAGAAGGAAGAGAGACTCTCCAGCAGACTCTCTACTGGGCATGAAACCTGACACAGGTCTCTATCTCATGACCCATGAGATTATGATGTGAGCTGAAACCAAGAGTCAGACACTTAGCCAACTGAGCCACCCAGGTGCCCCTTGTATCTCCTCTTTGGAGAAATATTTTTTCAGTTCCTTTTCCCATTTTTAATTAGATTTTTTTTTTTTTTGCTATTGAGTTGTATAAATTCTTTATATATTCTCAATATTAAACCCTAATCAGATACATGGTTTGTAGATATTTTTTTTCCGATTCTCTAGGTTGTTTTTAACATTTAAAAAATATTTTATTTATTTACTCATGAGAGACACACAGAGAGAGGCATAGATATAGGCAGAGGGATAAGCAGACTCCCTGCAGGGAGCCTGATGTGTAACTTGATCTCCGGATCCCAGGATCATGACCCAAGCCAAAGGCAGATGCTCAACCACTGACCCACCCAGGTACCCTTGTTTTTCACATTGTCGATCTTTTCTTTTGCTTTGAAGAGTTTAGTTTGGTCACACTTAAAAAAATTAATTTGAGTAGAGTTGGCAATACAATGTTACATTAATTTGGGGTTTAGAAAATAGTGATTCAACTTCTCTATATGTTGTGTCATGTTCTCCACAAATGTAGCTAGCATATATCATCATGCAATGCTATTAAGTGTCACTGACTATATTCCTTATGCTATACTTTTTATTCCCATGATTTATTAATTTGATAACTGGATGCTCCTAATTCTCACTCCTCTTCACCCACTTTGCCCATTCCCTGTGCCCCTTCTCTCCGGCAACCAACAGTGTGACCTCTATATTATAAGTCTGATTCTACTTTTTGTTTGTTTTTTTTTCATTTGTTTTGTTCTTTAGATTCCACAAATGAGGTTAAGTCATATAGTACTTGTCTTTCTCAGTTTGACCACATTTTACTTAGTGCAATAACTTTTAGGTCCATTTATGTTGTTACAAACAGCAAAAACATCATTCCTTTTTAGGGCTACATAATATTTCACTCTGTGTGTGTATGTGTGTGTGTATGTGTGTATGCATGCACACTCATGCACGCACACAAGTGCATCACAGCTTATTTATCCAATTATCTATCAATGAGTTGCTTCCATGTCTTGGCTATTGTAAATAATGCTGCAATAAACATAGGAATGCATATATCTTTTTGAATTAGTGTTTTCATTTACTCTCAATAAATCTCCAGTAGTGGAATTATTAAAGCATATGTTTCTATTTTTAATATTTTGAGGAAATATTATGTCTTTGCTTTAACCCATCTCTTCTGCACTATTTGTCGTAAATAGATTATATATCTATATGTTATAGGCCCAACAATACATTTCATACATGTTGTTTATATGAGTGCTTTTTAAATCAGTTGAGAGAGAAAGGGAGAAGAAATACATAGTTAATTGCATTTTGTTTTATATAATTGCCTTTTAAATCAGTTGAGAGAAAAAAGGAGAAGAAATATGTATTTAATTGTGTTTTATAATTATATAATTACCTTTACTGATGTTGTTTGCATTGTATGGGGATTCAAATTACCGTCTGGAGTCACTTGCTTCCAGTCCTAAGACTTTATGTAGTATTTTTGTATTTGGTGTGCTGGCAACAAATTCATTCAATTTTTATTTATCTGAGACATTATTTCAGCTTCAGTTTTGAAAGATAACAATGCTATATTTAGATTCTAGGTTGGTAGTTTCTTATTTTGTCACTTTATTTTTTTGTATTTTTAAAAGTTTTATTTATTTATTTTAGAGACAGAGTGCACACAAGTGGGAGGGGTAGAGGGAGAGGGAAAGAGAATATTAAGCAGGCTCCATGCAGACCTTAATTTCACAACCCTGACATCATGACCTGAGTTGAAACCAGGCGTCAGACCCTCAACCAACTGCACCACCCAGGTGCCCCTATTTTGTCACTTTAAATATATTTTCCCACTGCCTTCTGACTTCCATTATTTCCTTTAGTTATCTGAACATATTTAAATGGCTACTTTGAAGTCTTTATGTGTTAACTTTGATATCTGGTCACCATCAAAGGTAATGTCTGTTGTCTGTATTTTTCCCTGAGTATGGGTAATTCTTTTTTGTTTGTTAAATGTCTTAGGGTTTTTCCTTTGACTTCCAAAAATCCCTCGCTAGACATGTTAGATAATATATTATTGCAACTCTTGGCCCTGCTACCTCAAAGGCTTATTATTCTTATTTGCTTGTTTATTTTTATCTACTTTCTGAATTATTAGTGAGGTTTATCTATCTCACCATTTCTCAGGAGTATGAAGCCTCTGATGCTTGCTCCTCAGGTGTTCAGGCAGCCTGGAAGGAAAACTGCTTGGGCAGGCCTTACCTTGACTCATTCTTTTCCTAACCACAACCAGCTGTTAAACTCCACAAATTAGTGACAGATTGATTTATTGCTCTTAACAATATTTGGGGGCATAGATTGCTCTACAACTAAATCCAATCAATCTCAGATTCCTTCAAAGAAATAGTTCCTTGGATCAGTTCCTGATATTTTTTTCTCAATACTAGTAGGTCTCCTCCTAGCTCTGTTTCCCTGGTTCTCTTCTGCAAACTAGCTGACCTACAGTTTAGCCTATCTCATCAATACATCTATTATTTTCCACCCTATTGCCTTTCACCACATCTTCCTTGTTTTTTGAAACAATTGTTAGGTTTGAACTGCCCAACATCTTGTTGTAAATAAAATCACTTCCTTTGGGAAAAAAAAAATAAGTTTTCTCTTTTATGGCCTGCATCTCTCCCCTGGCAAACTCTCTGAGCCATAGCTCTAAAGCTAGAGGCAGGAATATAATGACATGCTTCTCTCAGAGTGACAAATCCACTTTAAAAATGGAGTGCACATCGGTAGGAGAGTTGAGTTAGATCGTCCCATCTTGGGATTCATGGCCTAGAATCATTATCTAATGAGTCATTTAGAAATTTAACATGGAGAATATTGTTGATTTATGTCAACACAGCAAGTGGCTTGGATGTGTGGAGCCCAAAGACACCAGAGAGGTCATAATACCAGTGGGAATATAATTCTTCAACCACACTCAGATCTGCAGTATGTAAAATGATAGTCGCTAATTTATTACAGTATTTACTTTAAAAAGTGCTAGGACTAACATTTATCTGTCCCTTTTGAATTATATAAGGCTACATTATTGTCATAATACAGATGAGGAAGCTGAGATTGAGAGGCTTCAATTGTTTTGCTTATTTCCTGTAATTAATAAATGACAGAGCCGGAATTCAAACATAAGCCATCTATTTCTAAATCCTTTATTCTTCTCAATAAAACTTGTCTTAAAAAATAAAATAAATAAATAAAAACTTGTCTTTTTGGAAAAATGTAAGATGACTCAAATTTCAAGATTTAATAACAGTATCAATTTCACATACCATGTTAAAAGATAAAAACTCTGTTCATGAATTAGAAGGCAGAATTGCCATATTGTATAGACAAACTAAAAGTACAGGAAAAATGAACACTAAATATCTAGTAGTTCAAATGTTTAAGACCAGTGTAAATGCCAAACTCTGAACTTAACAGTACTACCCCGTTTTCAAGAGTTAATCAATATTTGAGGGATGAAAATGATGCAAGTGATATCTTTATCTTTCCCACGTTTATGATCAGAGCTAGTACTTCTGTGTCTATTCTCCACCTAGAATTTCATGCTATAATTTTTTTGCCTGGTTTAAAAAGCTTGTGTGTGGCAGGGAGGAGGTAAGACAGCAGCATAGTAGGAGGACCCTGGTCTTGCCTCCTTCCTTGAATACAGAGAGATAAATATCAAATAATTCTGAATAAACAACAACAACAAAAAATCAACATGAAGACTGAGAGAAAAATCTCACAACTAAAGGCAGAGAAGAGACAACATCCAGGAATGTAGGAAGTGTGGAGATTGGGTTTGAAGAAGAAATGGGTCATGGGTGCTTCAAAGAAGAGGAAGCCTTGTTACAGAGAGAAATGAGAGAAAGAAAGAGAGACAGACAGACAGAGAGGACTGCACAGGGAAATGGCACAAGGAGAACACATCCTCAAAGCCATTAGCTGTGAAAATGAGAGGGACCAATTTTTATGAGTTTTTGCAACTGAAAGAGATCAAGAACTGGACTTTTATAGATCCTCCACCTTGGCTGGAAGGGAGCCCTGAGACCATGGCCCTACACCAGTAAAAAAGTCAGGCAAGCAAACCAGGGAAGACAGTGCAATTTGAGGATAAGCTCAGATTAACATGGAGAGGCTGTTTGCTCTTTCTGGAGCACATCTGTGAGAGAAATTTTTGTGAGAGGTGGCCTTCACAGAGTTGCTCTACAGGGACAGAAGAGTTGTAGGTCTCCACTTCCCTCTTCTGCCCCAGTATAGGTACAGACATCTGCTGAGGCAGCAAACCCAGACACTGACTGTTTAGCCTGGTTTGCTCCAAATCCCACATCCCTGCACCCTGCTGCAACTATTCTTCTTGGTCAAACCTGCATCAATCCCAGCATTGTGAGACCCTGCCCCAGAAGATCAGCCCAGGCCCTGGCATTAATGTGTCCCTAAAGAGAGGAGTTTTAAAAGTCCACAGTCTTGGCTGAGGTAGAGCCCAAAGTGCACCACACTGCTCCTGGTAGGCAAGCAACCCAGAGACAGACAGCATGAAAACAGTAATCAGTAAAAGCTGTGGGACTCATGAAGGGAGAATATTCTCTCTTCTGAGAGTGCTTCCCTGAGAGCAGCCAGCACTGAGATCCCACTCCAGGAACAAAAGAACTGGCTCACACCATCCCCAGACCCCCACCCCCTGCCTACCTCAGCATAAACACAGAACCAATTTTGGTAAACAGTATAGTGTCCATACTGGTTGCCTAACCTGCTTACCCCCTCTTCCTCGGTTGGTGCTGCTTCTCTCCAGCAAGTATGCCTAAGGACCAGGGCAATGGTCCCTTTCCCCAGAAGACCAGCGGAAGCCTTTGCAAACACCATGTCTACTGACCATAGAGCTCCACAAGCCCCACAAGCCTTCAGTTCTAGTGAAAGTAGCACCAGGTCTCATTTAACAAGCAGACCAGAGTATGCTTAGTTAAAATTCACCACACTCTAGCTAATGTCCACACACTGCACAATGCAGGCAAGGAGAGCCTCTGTAGAGGGCTGACCTGAGGGATAAAGCAAGCAAAACACAGCAGCAGGTTGGTCACAACACACACCAGAGACATTTCCTGAAGTACCAGGCCCTGGACACTGTATTATCTCTTCTTCATAAAGCCAGTACTGTCAGGTCAAAAAACATAACAGGATTTTGTAACACAGAGAAAAAGATGGAAACCTAGATAAAATGCCAACATGAAGGAACTTATCCCCAAGGAAAGAACAAGAAAAGGTCCCAGGCAGAGATCTAAGTGAAACAGATATAAGTAATATGCCTGATGAAGAATTTAAGGCAATGGTCACAATAATACTGGCTGGACTTGACAAAAGCTTGGAAGATATCAGGGAACCCCTTACTGCAGAGATAAAGGAGTTGAAAAACAAGCAGGCAGAAATGAAAAATGTAATAGCTGAGATTTGAAGCAGATAGGATGTTATGATCACAGGATGGAAGAAGTAAAGAATAAGTGATATAGAAGACAGAATTATGGAGTATAAGGAAGCTGAACAAAAGAAAGAAAGAAAAGCTACAGATCATGAGAATAGATTTAGGGAACACAGTGGCTCCATCAAGTGTGATAACATTTGTATGATAGCAATTGAAAAAGAAGAAGAAGAAGAAGAAGAAGAAGAAGAAGAAGAAGAAGAAGAAAGAAGAAGCAGGAGGAGGAGGAAGAGGAGGAGGAGAAGGAAAAGAGAAAAGGGGGCAGACTATTTCAAGAAATAATATCAGAAAATTTCCCTAATCTGGGGAAGGAAATAGACATCCAGAGGCATGGAGAACTCCCATCAAAATAAAAAAAAGCATGCCAACACCAAGACATATTGTAGTTAACTTTTCAACATAGAGTGATAAAAAGAAAATCCTAAAAGTAACAAGACAAAAGACATCCTTAGCTTACAAGGGAAGACCAACAATGTTAGCAGTAGATCTCTCCGCAGAAACTTGGCAAGCCAGAAGAGAGTGGCATGATATAATACACGTGCTGAACAGGAAAAACCTGTAGCCAAGAATACTCTATCCAGCAAGGCTCTCATTCAGAATAGAAGGGAGTAAAGAGTTTCCTAGAAAAACAAGAACTTAAGGTGTTCATAACCACTAAACCAGCCCTGCAAGAAATATTAAATGGGACTCTTTGAATAGGAGGGAAAGACTAAACATGACAAAGAGTAGAAAGGAACAGAGAACCTATTGAGAAACAAGACAAACCAAGTAATAAAATGACACTAAATACTCATCTAACAATAATTACTTTGAATGTAAATGGATTAAACACACAATTTAAAATATATAGGGTGTCATAATGGATAAAAAACAAAAACAAAAACAAAACAAAAACAAGACCCATCTGTATGCTGCATAGAAGAGACTCATTTTAGATCTGAAGACACCTGCAGTTAGAACGTGAGGGGAGAAACATTTATCATGCAATTCGAGGTCAAAAGAAAGCCAGAGTCACAATAGTTATACCAGAGAAATTAGATTTTAAACTAAAAACTAATAAGATATGAAGAAAGGTACTGTATCATAATAAAGGGAACCATCCAACAAGAAGATCTAACAACTGTAAATTTGTAACCTCCCAACTTGGGAGCACCCAGATGTATAAAACACTTAATAGCAAACACAAAGGAACTCATTGATAATAATACAATAACAGTAGGGGACTTTAACACTCTACTTAACAGCAATGGACAGATCATCTAAGCAGAAAATCAATAAGGAAATAATGCTTTGAATGACACATTGAACCAGGTGCACTTAACAGATATATTTAGAACTTTTCATCCTAAAGCAGCAGAATATACATTATTTTCAAGTACATATTGGACATTCTTAGGAATGGATCCCATTCTAGGTCCCAGAAATCAGTCCTCAACAAGTACAAAGAGGTTGCAGCCATACCATGCGTATTTTCTGACCACAACAATATGAAAGTTGATGTGAAACATAAGAAAAAATTTGGAAAGACCACAACATGCTACTGAAGAATGAATATGTCAGCCAGGAAATAAGAAGAAATTAAAAAAAAGTATTTGGTGGCAAAAGTAGATGAGAACATGACAGTCCAGAACCTTTGGGATAGAGAAAAAGTAGTCCTACAAGGGCAGTATATAGCAATACAGGCCTACCTCAAGAAGCAAGGAAAATCTCAAGTACACAACCTAACCTTACACCTAAAGGTGCTAGAAAAAGAACAACAAAGGAGGCCCAAAGCAAGCAGAAGAAGGGAAATAATAAAGGTTGGAGCAGAAATAAATTATAGAGAAACTAAAACAAAACAAAAATAATAGAACAGATGAATAAATCAGGGTTGTTTAAAAAAATCAATAAATGTATTAATAATATTAATAAATTAATAACAATTAAAGAAATAATTTTTAAACTCTTATCCAGACTTACCAAAAAGAAAAGAGAGGGCAGCCTGGGTGGCTCACCAGTTTAGCACCACCGTTAGCCCAGGGCCTGATCCCGGAGATCCAGGATCAAGTCCCACGTTGGGCTCCCTGAATGGACCCTGCTTCTCCCTCTGCCTGGGTCTCTGCCTCTCTTTCTCTTTCTCTCTGTGTCTCTCACACACATTCATTCATGAACAAATGAATACAGTCTTAAAAAAAAAGAAAAGAGAAAGGCCCCAAATAAATAAAATCACAAATTAGAGAGGAGAAATCACAATCAACACCATAGAAAAATAAATTCGTATAGGAGAATATTATGACAAATTATATGCCAACAAATTAGACAACCTAGAAAAATGGATAAATGCCTAGAAACATAAACTACCAAAACTGAAACAGGAAGAAATAGAAAACTGAACAGATCCATAACCAGCAAAGAAACTGAATCTGTAATTAAAAATCTCCCAACAAAAAAAAGTCCAGGGCCAGATGGCTACAGAGGGGGATTCTGCTACACATTTAAAGAAGAATTAATACCTATTCATCTCAAACTATTCCAAAAAATAGAAGCAGGAAGGAAAATGTCCAAATTCACTCTATGAGGTCAGCCTTACCCTGATTCCAAAACCAGACAAAGGCTCCACTAAAAAATAGAACTACTGGCCAGTATTCCTGATGAACATGGATGCAAAATTTGTCACTAAATAATAGAAAATTGTATCCAAGAGTACATTAAGAGAATCATTCACCATGATTGAATGGGATTTATTCCTGGGTTCCAAAGATTGTTTGATATTTGTAAATCAATGTGATATACCACTTTAATAAAAGAAAGGATAAGAACCATTCAATCCTTTCAAAACACACAGAAAAAGGCATTTAACAAAGCACAACATCCATTCATGATAAAAACGGCTCTCAACAAAGTAGGGATAGAGGGAACTTTTTTTGGGGGGGGGATAGAGGGAACTTATTTCAGCATAATAAAGGCCATAAATGGAAAACCAATAGCTAATATTATCCTCAATAGGAACAGCTGAGAGCTTTTCTTCTAAGGTCAGGATCAAGACAGAGATCTCCACTCTCACCACTGTCATTTAACATTGTTCTGGAAGTCTTAGCCTCAGCACTCAGACAACAACAACAACAACAAAATTATAAAAGGCATCCAAGGCAGTAGGAAGGAAGTAAAATTTTCACAATTTGCAGATGATATGATACTCTATATAGAAATCCAAAAGACTCCATGAAAACATTGCTAGAACTAATAAATGAATTCAGTAAGCTCATATGATCAGTGTAAATCTGTTGCATTTCTATACACAATAATGAAGCAGCAGAAAGAGAAATCAAAGAATTGATCCCATTTACAATTGCACCAAAAAAAAAACAACAAAAAAACAAAAAAAAGATTCCTAGGAATAAACCTGACCCCTGACCAAATGACCAAAGACGTAAAAGACCTGTACTCTGAAAGCTATGAAACACTGATGGAAGTAATTGTAGAAAGCTTGTCAAGCCCCTGAATTTATATATCCCCCATTCATTTGCAATTTGAATGAAGTTCTGTATGAAATAAAATTTGCCAACTGGTGCACTGATGTTTGGTGGGCGAAGGGCATTAAAGTGAAGTGGGTATATCAAAACAATCTCAGGAGCCACCTGACCACCCCCATTTGAAATTCTGGAATATTCACACATACATATGGAGAATGTAGTTCATAACTTTGACAAAGGGAACATTTGGAACATATCTATTAAACTTAATCTCAAATGCTCTTCCCACTCCATCCTACTCCCTTTCACATACGTACTCTTTGATAAGCTATTGGAATATAGAAAAATAAAGGTATATAACTATTGTATCTACATTAAAATTGTGTTAACCCCATCCCAAACACCAACACACACAGAAGAGCTAATTGAATACAAAATGTGTTTTAGGAGAATTAGTTTCAAGTTTGAGAAACATAAGCCTTTATTTTGAGAAAGATTTCTGCAAGAATGTTTGTGGGATACCAACCAACTGATCCATAATATCAACCCAATTAATTATTTTTAAATCCATACATTAAGAATTTTTGTTTTAACTGATTGATCAATAAATATTGAAGTGGCCTATTCAAGGAATGGTAGCATTACAAATAATGGCTTCATTTAAATAAAAGCCATTTAAACTTAGACCTGTATAGGAATAGAAGGATTCACTTTTTCTTGTTTTATGAGCTAGTATTTCCATAATTGGTGATGGGTTCCTAGCACATGACTATCAGAAATGGCATTTCCAAAAACAATTTTGTAGAAGATATTAAGGTACTAAAACACTACAGTCATGGGACAAAAGCTTGAAAGTAGAATAAAGTAAATCATGGATATAGATTACAGATAAGTGTGTGTCTCTGGGAAAGGGGATACAGCTAATTTGTACTTGTCGGCTTGAAAACATTGACAAAGTCAGTGCCAATTTGCGTGGAGACCAGAAATCATTATTAAGTTCTTTTAATGTTTTCTCCCTATGATTTTGGATTTGCCAATAGAAGATAAAAAATAATTCCAAGAAAAACATTCCTTCTTCTCTTCTCCCCTTTTCTCCTCTCCTCATATTCTTTTCCATACAGTCTCAACTTTGGAGAACAGTTCAGTGGTGTGTCTTTGTGGAGGGGTGGCATCATTATAATACAGGATATTTTTTTTTTATAAATCACAAAAGGATAATAATTAGCACTTCCTTAAGAAGTCAGAAAACGTTCCACTGAAGAGCATCGAGAGCGATCAAGTCTCCTGAGGGGCCAAATTTAAATCAAGCACTCATAATACTTCTACACTCTCACACTTCATTGCCTTTCCCATCTTCTATTTATATATAATATTTATGAGGTCCTCAGAGAGCAAATGAAGTCCAAGATCATGCTCGTTGTTTGAAATGGGGCCATAACCAGAAACCAAGTCCCCCAAATTTTACTCGACAGCATAAATGTCAACTTATCACAGGGGCAACAGAACTACTGTGCGTACTACTCAATGTAAAAGTTTTCAATTAGAAACAGTTAGTAGGAATAATTAGGTAACATACATTTTTAAACACAAAATGAGGGTGTGGGAAGAAATGATGCTAACCCAAGTTTATTGTATTTTCCATTTAACAAGGTATTTTTCTCGTATGTAGGTGATATTTGTTTATTAGTAGAAGCTGCACTCCTATTGAGCAAGATGTCAGAAAATCATTATCCTAGCAGCTGGAAATTCACTTGAATTGGAATTTGTCCAGAGAAAATAGTATACTAAATAATGACCCAATCTTTTCCACATAAATGTAGGACGATAGGATAGCAAAATGATTATTTCCTATATTATGATTAAGGAATAAATCTGAATCCTATAACTGCAATGAATGAATTAATCATGTTTGGTGGTTTATTTTTTTTCAGATAAAGAATGGTGATGTGTATCACTTTTTTCTTATTAGTAGAAAATACCGTTCCTTCTTTGTAAGTGAAATTTATATTTGAACTAAATCAAGTTAAAGAAGGATTATACAATGATACTTAATTATAAAATATAAAATAAACCCAACACACTTATTTAGGCCAATGTCAAGGTATGGCATATGTTTACTTATTCACAATAGTTATTGCTTTAGTAGCATATTAACAGTGATAGCCACTCACCATTACCACAGCACTAACAGCCTAAAGTCATTGCAAGCTTTTGATAAACTTGAAAAATACTTCGACATCCTCTTTACAGTGAGTACAGCTCACTAAGCATGTGGATTAAAAATGAACAAAAGTGTATTCTGTTGAATTTAGAGTGTGCTATATAGTATTTTATGAGAAGAACAGTGACGCTTAAAGAAGCCCAATAAATTTTTGAAGCCCAATAATCTTAATTTTATTATTGTCTTACTATAGTTTTCAATAGAATCAGGTTTGTGTGTATATTGTGTTACACGGCATGATTTCAGTTTTGTAGGAAGTATTTTCTGACCCCACAAAGACCCGTTCCCTTTCACTTTTCCTTTCCTCCTCTTCCTAATAGACTCCTCTATGATATTCATTACTTTGGATTAAACTGGATTTTTTGAGATGTGGCTATTATATCTACTCTCCTCTTCCTACTTCTTGGTAAGTAACGGTCTTAGTTAATCTCTGACTAGACTTGCTTGAGGTCTTCAGTCCCAGACTCACATAGAGGTCATGGGAATTGATTTATAGTGTCTTCTGCAGTAATGGAGCAAACACACTCTTCACTGAATGGTAGCTGGCTTTGGTAAACTACAGATTCAGTGGAGGTGCTGGTTCATATAAATTATTGCCATGGGCAGGGAGATGAAGATTGTTTTAAGCAATTTTCCGCATGTGGGGAAACATGTGGACCATTTTTCCACAAAGAGTCATGTCCTTGGCTAAAAGCAGTTAAAGAAACTGTCTTGTCAAATTCATAAGTCGGTGTCATATCCACATATTATTCCTTCCCTTAATAGTTCCTTTTAAGTCTAGCAGCTTCTCTTATAGACATCCAAAGTTAATAATAACATGTTTCATATAAAGTTTCTATCACATTCATTAATACCCATTTCCAATCTATTACTGGGAATATGAGATGATAAATTACCCTCACTGATTTGAGGTTAAGCATGGCAATATTATTTGCTTTGGACAACAAAACATATGTTGGAATGATATGTTTCTCTTCCAAATGGAAGCATCTAATTGCCAGTGGATAACTCTTCACCAGCTCTTCCTTTGTGTCCTTGATGGTGAGGAAACATTCTAATGAGGCTTAGTGTTGCATCATCACATAGAATACCTTCGAACCCACAGAGGACTTTGTGCAAAAATAAATCATATACAGTTTTTAAATCACCAGTATTTTGGGATTGTTTGTTATGACAACATAATTTTGCCTATTCCAACTACCACAGTGCTGGTCAAATTAACTGCAACATCAGACTTTCTTCAAAGTATCAGCTCTTAGTTTGGGTCACAGTTCACAGGGTCAGAGCTTCACCAATGTATCTAAGTGTAGATTCATCACAGAGCATTACAATGTCAACAATGGTCCATATGTGGTAAGAATAATTTATCTTTCCTAATTTGTGGCAGGGATTATATCAGTTATTTAATTATTGACTGATTATATCAGTTATTAATTATTAACTGATTATATCAGTTATTTAGTTATTATTATACCAAAGCTGTTGAAAAAAAAAAAAAAAAACACAACCACAACAAGAATCCAATTATTTGAGATGCTGAACTCTCAAAGAATGAAACATAGTGTATTAGTCAGGATTCCCCAGAGAAATAGAAATAGAAGATAGAAAGATAGATGCTTGAATGGATGAATGAGTATTTCGTGTGTGTGTGAACCTACAGCTTTATTGACGCCTTTCAGTAAGTTCTTAATACTCATATTTCTGTGGGTTCACTCCTGTAATGAATTTGAATTGTATAATCAATTTCCACAGAGAAACATATAGCCAAACCAAATTAAGAATATTGTATCTTGAGAGGAGGGGCAGGATGGCTGAAGAGTAGGGACCCAAGTCACCTGTCCCCACCCAGTTACCTAGATAACCTTCAACTCATCCTAAAAATCTACGAATTCGGCCTGAGATGTAAAGAGAGAACACCTGGAATGCTACAGTGAGAAGAGTCCGCACGTCTATCCAGGTAGGAAGACGGGGAAAAAGAAATAAAGACACAAAAGGCCTCCAAGGGGGAGGGGCCCCGCGAGGAGCCGGGCTGAGGCCGGGGCGAGTGTCCCCAGGACAGGAGAGCCCCGTCCCGGAGGAGCAGGAGCTGCACCGACCTTCCCGGGGGAAAGGGGCTCCAGGGAGGTGGAGCAGGACCAGGAGGGCGGGGATGCCCTCGGGCTCCCTGGGACACTAACAGACACCTGCGCCCCGGGAGAGTGCGCCGAGCTCCCTAAGGGCTGCAGCGCGCACGGGGGACCCGGAGCAGCTCGGAGGGCTCGGGGGGGCTCCGCGGAGGGGGCTGCGGGGCGGGAGCGCGAATCCACCAGCGCAAGCCCCGGAGCACAGGGCGCCGGGACACAGCCCAGGATCCGGCCTCCCCCGGGACAGGCAGAGGCCGGGAGGGCCCAGGACAGCGAGGACGCTCCTGCCCCAGCTGAGCAGATCAGCGGCCCCGGCCCGGAGCCTCCAGGCCCTGCAGACGGAGAGCCCCGGAGCTACTGCGGGGGCTGACTCCAGGGCTCCAGAGCTGGCCCCGCCACTAGGGCTGTTGTGCCTGGGGCCTCACTGGGTAAACACCCCCACTGAGCCCTGCACCAGGCAGGGGCACAGCAGCTCCCCCAAGTGCTAAAACCTGAAAATCAGCACAACAGGCTCCCCCAGAAGACCAGCTAGACGGACCAGTTCCAGGGGAAGTCAAGGGACTTAAAGTACACAGAATCAGAAGGTACTCCTCCGTGGTTTTTTTTTTTTTTTTTTTTTTTTTTCTCTCTTTCTTTCTATTTTTTTTTCTTTTTGATTTCTGATTGCTTCCCCCACCCTTTTTTTCACCTTTCTTTTTCTTTCTCTTTCTCTTCTTTTTTGCTTTTTTGTCTTCCTTTTTCCTTATTTCTTTTTTCTTTTTTCTTTTCTTTCCTTCTTTCTCTCTCTTTTTCTTCTTTTCCCAATACAACTTGTTTTTGGCCATTCTGCACTGAGCAAAATGACTAGAAGGAAAACCTCACCTCAAAAGAATCAGAAACAGTCCTCTCTCCCACAGAGTTACAAAATCTGGATTACAATTCAATGTCAGAAAGCCAATTCAGAAGCACTATTATACACTACTGGTGGCTCTAGGAAAAAGCATAAAGGACTCAAGAGACTTCATGACTGCAGAACTTAGATCCAATCAGGCAGAAATTAAAAATCAATTGAATGAGATGCAATCCAAACTAGAAGTCCTAACGACCAGGGTTAACGAGGTGGAAGAACGAGTGAGTGACATAGAAGACAAGTTGATGGCAAAGAGGGAAACTGAGGAAAAAAGAGACAAACAATTAAAAGACCATGAAGATAGATTAAGGGAAATAAACGACAGCCTGAGGAAGAAAAACCTACGTTTAATTGGGGTTCCCGAGGGCGCCGAAAGGGACAGAGGGCCAGAATATGTATTTGAACAAATCCTAGCTGAAAACTTTCTTAATCTGGGAAGGGAAACAGGCATTCAGATCCAGGAAATAGAGAGATCCCCCCCAAAAAAAATCAATAAAAACCGTTCGACACCTCGACATTTAATAGTGAAGCTTGCAAATTCCAAAGATAAAGAGAAGATCCTTAAAGCAGCAAGAGACAAGAAATCCCTGACTTTTATGGGGAGGAATATTAGGGTAACAGCAGACCTCTCCACAGAGACCTGGCAGGCCAGAAAGGGCTGGAAGGATATATTCAGGGTCCTCAATGAGAAGAACATGCAACCAAGAATACTTTATCCAGCAAGGCTCTCATTCAAAATGGAAGGAGAGATAAAGAGCTTCCAAGACAGGCAGGAACTGAAAGAATATGTGACCTCCAAACCAGCTCTGCAAGAAATTTTAAGGGGGACTCTTCAAATTCCCCTTTAAGAAGAAGTTCAGTGGAACAGTCCACAAAAACAAGGACTGAATAGATATCATGATGACACTAAACTCATATATCTCAATAGTAACTCTGAACGTGAACCGGCTTAATGACCCCATCAAAAGGCGCAGGGTTTCAGACTGGATAAAAAACCAGGACCCATCTATTTGCTGTCTACAAGAGACTCATTTTAGACAGAAGGAAACCTACAGCCTGAAAATAAAAGGTTGGAGAACCATTTACCATTCAAATGGTCCTCAAAAGAAAGCAGGGGTAGCCATCCTTATATCAGATAAACTAAAATTTACCCCAAAGACTGTAGTGAGAGATGAAGAAGGACACTATATCATACTTAAAGGATCTATCCAACAAGAGGACTTAACAATCCTCAATATATATGCCCCGAATGTGGGAGCTGCCAAATATTTAAACCAATGAATAACCAAAGTGAAGAAATACTTAGATAATAATACACTTATACTTGGTGACTTCAATCTAGCTCTTTCTACCCTCGATAGGTCTTCTAAGCACAACATCTCCAAAGAAACGAGAGCTTTAAATGATACACTGGACCAGATGGATTTCACAGATATCTACAGAACTTTACATCCAAACTCAACTGAATACACATTCTTCTCAAGTGCACATGGAACTTTCTCCGGAATAGACCACATACTGGGTCACAAATCGGGTCTGAACCGATACCAAAAGATTGGGATCGTCCCCTGCTTATACTCAGACCATAATGCCTTGAAATTAGAACTAAGTCGCAACAAGAAGTTTGGAAGGACCTCAAACACGTGGAGGTTAAGGACCATCCTGCTAAAAGATGAAAGGGTCAACCAGGAAATTAAGGAAGAATTAAAAAGATTCATGGAAACTAATGAGAATGAAGATACAACCGTTCAAAATCTTTGGGATGCAGCAAAAGCAGTCCTAAGGGGGAAATACATCGCAATACAAGCATCCATTCAAAAACTGGAAAGAACTCAAATACAAAAGCTAACCTTACACATAAAGGAGCTAGAGAAAAAGCAGCAGATGGACCCCACGCCCAGCAGAAGAAGAGAGTTAATTAAGATTTGAGCAGAACTCAACGAAATCGAGACCAGAAGAACTGTGGAACAGATCAACAGAACCACGAGTTGGTTCTTTGAAAGAATTAATAAGATACATAAACCATTAGCCAGCTTTATTAAAAAGAAGAGAGAGGAGACTCAAATTATTAAAATCATGAATGAGAAAGGTGAGATCACTACCAACACCAAGGAAATACAAACGATTTTTTTTTAAATTTTTATTTATTTATGATAGTCACACAGAGAGAGAGAGAGGCAGAGACACAGGCAGAGGGAGAAGCAGGCTCCATGCACCGGGAGCCTGACGTGGGACTCGATCCCGGGTCTCCAGGATCGCGCCCTGGGCCAAAGGCAGGCGCCAAACCGCTGCGCCACCCAGGGATCCTGAAATACAAACGATTTTAAAAACATATTATGAACAGCTATACGCCAATAAATTAGGCAAGCTAGAAGAAATGGACACATTCCTGGAAAGCCACAAACTACCAAAACTGGAGCAGGAAGAAATAGAAAACCTGAACAGTCCAATAATGAGGGAGGAAATTGAAGCAGTCATCAAAAACCTCCCAAGACACAAAAGTCCAGGGCCAGATGGCTTCCCGGGGGAATTCTATCAAACGTTTAAAGAAGAAGTCATACCTATACTACTAAAGCTGTTTGGAAAGATAGAAAGAGATGGAGTACTTCCAAATTCGTTCTATGAGGCCAGCATCACCTTAATTCCAAAACCAGACAAAGACCCCACCAAAAAGGAGAATTACAGACCAATATCCCTGATGAACATGGATGCAAAAATTCTCAACAAGATACTGGCCAATAGGATCCAACAGTACATTAAGAAAATATTCACCACGACCAAGTATGATTTATCCCCGGGACACAAGGCTGGTTCAACACTTGTAAAACAATCAATGTGATTCATCATATCAGCAAGAGAAAAACCAAGAACCATATGATCCTCTCATTAGATGCAGAGAAAGCATTTGACAAAATACAGCATCCATTTCTGATCAAAACTCTTCAGAGTGTAGGGATAGAGGGAACATTCCTCGACATCTTAAAAGCCATCTACGAAAAGCCCACAGCAAATATCATTCTCAATGGGGAAGCACTGGGAGCCTTTCCCCTAAGATCAGGAACAAGACAGGGATGTCCACTCTCACCACTGCTATTCAACATAGTACTGGAAGTCCTAGCCTCAGCAATCAGACAACAAAAAGACATTAAAGGCATTCAAATTGGCAAAGAAGAAGTCAAACTCTCCCTCTTCGCCAATGACATGATACTCTACATAGAAAACCCAAAAGCCTCCACCCCAAGATTGCTAGAACTCATACAGCAATTTGGTAGCGTGGCAGGATACAAAATCAATGCCCAGAAGTCAGTGGCATTTCTATACACTAACAATGAGACTGAAGAAAGAGAAATTAAGGAGTCAATCACATTTACAATTGCAACCAAAAGCATAAGATACCTAGGAATAAACCTCACCAAAGACATAAAGGATCTATACCCTAAAAACTATAGAACACTTGTGAAAGAAATTGAGGGAGACACAAAGAGATGGAAAAATATCCCATGCTCATGGATTGGCAGAATTAATATTGTGAAAATGTCAATGTTACCCAGGGCAATTTACACATTTAATGCAATCCCTATCAAAATACCATGGACTTTCTTCAGAGACTTAGAACAAATTATTTTAAGATTTGCGTGGAATCAGAAAAGACCCTGAATAGCCAGGGGAATTTTAAAAAAGAAAACCATATCTGGGGGCATCAGAATGCCAGATTTCAGGATGTACTACAAAGCTGTGGTCATCAAGACAGTGTGGTACTGGCACAAAAACAGACACATAGATCAATGGAACAGAATAGAGAATCCAGAAGTGGACCCTGAACTTTATGGGCAACTAATATTCGATAAAGGAGGAAAGACTATCCATTGGAAGAAAGACAATCTCTTCAATAAATGGTGCTGGGAAAATTGGACATCCACGTGCAGAAGAATGAAACTAGACCACTCTCTTGCACCATACACAAAGATAAACTCAAAATGGATGAAAGATCTAAATGTGAGACAAGATTCCATCAAACTCCTAGAGGAGAACACAGGCAACACCCTTTTTGAACTCGGCCACAGTAACTTCTTGCAAGATACATCCACGAAGGCAAAAGAAACAAAAGTAAAAATGAACTATTGGGACTTCATCAAGATAAGAAGCTTTTGCACAGCAAAGGATACAGTCAACAAAACTCAAAGACAACCTACAAAATGGGAGAAGATATTTGCAAATGACATATCAGATAAAGGGCTAGCTTCCAAGATCTATAAAGAACTTCTTAAACTCAACACCAAATAAACAAACAATCCAATCATGAAATGGGCAAAAGACATGAAGAGAAATCTCACAGAGGAAGACATAGACATGGCCAACATGCACGTGAGAAAATGCTCTGCATCACTTGCCATCAGGGAAATACAAATCAAAACCAGAATGAGATACCACCTCACATCAGTGAGAATGGGGAAAATTAACAAGGCAGGAAACCACAAATGTTGGAGAGGATTTGGAGAAAAGGGAACCCTCTTACACTGTTGGTGGGAATGTGAACTGGTGCAGCCACTCTGGGAAACTGGGTGGAAGTTCCTCAAAGAGTTAAAAATAGAGCTGCCCTACGACCCAGGTATTGCACTGTTGGGGATTTACCCCAAAGATACAGATGCAATGAAACGCCGGGACACCTGCACCCCGATGTTTCTAGCAGCAATGTCCACAATAGCCAAACTGTGGGAGGAGCCTTGGTGTCCATCGAAAGATGAATGGATAAAGAAGATGTGGTTTATGTATACAATGGAATATTACTCAGCCATTAGAAACAACAAATACAAAAAAAAAAAAAAAGAAAGAAACGACAAATACCCACCATTTACTTCAACGTGGATGAAACTGGAGGGTATTATGCTGAGTGAAGTAAGTTAATCGGAGCAGGACATACAGTGTATGTTCTCATTCATTTGGGGAATATAAATAATAGTGAAAAGGAATATAAGGGACGGGAGAAGAAATGTGCGGGAAATATCAGAAAGGGAGACAGAACATAAAGACTCCTAACTCTGGGAAACGAACTAGAGGTGGTCGAAGGGGAGGAGGGCGGGGGGTGGGGGTGAGTGGGTGACGGGCACTGGGGGTTATTCTGTATGTTGGTAAATTGAACACCAATAAAAATTAATTTATTAAAAAAATAGTATTGTATTTTTCACACATGCGTAGGAAGCATTTTGTTTAGTATAATGAAAACTTAATTTTTAAAAATATCTGCAGTCTTTTTGAAATACAAAGCACCAATAGGGAGCGAACATTCCAGCAGAGTGATTGGGGAAAAAAAAATGAATCTAATCAGAGTCCTTTGTTGATTAGAATACTTTCTTCTTTCACATCTATGCAAACATAGATAGATAAGTATTTAAGGAAATGTTTCACACAATTGTGGAAGCTGTTAAGTCCAGAATATGTGGAGCAGCACAGCTAGGTCAAATGAGAGTTGGTGCTCTTAAGGCCTTCAACTAACTAGAAGACACTCATCCACATTATGAAGGGGAATCTGCTTTACTTGAAATCTACTGATTGTAAATATCTATTTATCTATAAAATAACTTCATTGCAATATCTAGACTAAACTTGGACCAAACAATGGGCACCATAGCTTAACCAAATCGATACACAAAATTAACCATCATACATAGTACCCTTTTCATTTTCTTATCTTTCCTTTCCTTATCCTTATCCATTTCCATGACCTCTTTCCCTTAAATCTATACTATATATTATAATCCAATCTCTAGATTGAGTCAAAAAGCTATGAATGCTTAAGAGCAACCTCATTATTAATATTTTAATTCATTACTATTATAAAATAGTATATATAGTATAAGAAACATATATATGATATAATTAGTATTTTTGTATTTGCACTCTTAAGGGATATGTGCCTATTATTTTCTTTTCTGGGAATGGCTTTGTCTGCTTTGGGCATCATGGTAATGTTCATTTCTTACAATGAATTGGAAAATATTCTATTTTCTTTGACTTTCTGGATCATTTTGTGTAGAACTGGTAATATTTCATCTTTAAATGCATGTTAAAATTTACCAGTGAAGCCATCTGTCCCTGGAGTTCTCTTCATTGAAAGTTTTATAGCTATAAATTCAAGTTCTTTCATATTTATTGTACTATTCAGGTAATCTGTTTTTTTTTTTTCTTGAGTGTAATTTCATAGTTTGTGGTTTTCAAGGAATTTGTATATTTCATCTAAATTTTTAAATTTATTGACATAAAAGTGTCTATATTTAATTACCTTTTATTATCTAACATCTGTAGCGATGTCACCTTTCTCATTCCTAATATTAGTCATTTGAGTCTTCTATTTATTCTCATAAGTCTTGCTAGGGGCTTAACAGTACTCTTTTTCTCAAAGAATTAGATTTTGTTTTCATTGATTTTCACTATTTTTTTTTTCAATTGATTTCTGCTTTGGTCTTTAATAGTTTCTTTCTTCTAACTACTTTATGTTTTATTTGCTTTTCTTTTTTCTGATTTACTTCCTTTCCTCTTTTTAAAAAAAAAAACTACAGATCTAAGGCTATATAATTATGCCAAATATTGCCTTAGTGGCAACCCCCCAATTTATATATGTTAGGCATTCATTTCAAGTTTTTGTTTTAATTTTTCCTTGTTCTACATCTTCTTGATCTAAGCTAAAAATGCAGAATAATCAAATATCCTTTCAAAGGGAGGTTTTTATTTTTTTTAAAGATTTTATTTATTCATTCATGAGAGACACAGAGAGAGACAGAGACATAGGCAGAGGGAGAAGCAGGCTCCATGGAGGGAGCCCGATGTGGGACTCGATCCCGGGAATCCAGGATCACAACCTGAGCTGAGGGCAGATGCTCAAAAGCTGAGCCACCCAGGTGTTCCTAAAAGGAGGTTTTTAAAAGATGAAGTGTGAGATGCAGCTATGGGTTACACTACTTATGAAGCTATTTAAAAGATTTTGTTTTTGCTCTGAATCAAATGAAACTATTAGAAGAAAATCTATGTGCTACTAGTAATGAGTTTTATTCTATGGGTGGGTTCTTTAAAAAGAAAGGTTCACTGAGAAAAGTTTCTAGATCATACATTTAAGTGATAATTCTATAAAAATTATCCTTCTTAAAATCAATTATTAAATAAAATTTATTGAGATGTTATTAATTGGTGGCAGTAAGATTAAGCCCAGAATTCTTAACTCCATGATTATAACAATGCTAAAGCAATCCTGGAAAAAAAAAACAAAAACAAAAACAAAAAACCAAAAAAACAAAAACAAAAAACCACACAATGTAGTTTAAGATTGTAAAGCATCTCTCTCAGCTAAAGAAGATAGTAGCCAAGATTATAAGCTATTTGAAAATTCTGGCATATTTAGGCACTCAAACTCTTGAGAGGAGGTATTGAAAAACATAACAGATGATTCCTTAGGTTCCTAGAGTACTTTATGAAACCAGGATTGCAATATTCATTTGACAAGTGTCAGTTCTGCAAAGTCTCAGTAAATTTGATAAGAAAGTGATGTCACAACAAAGACTGAGCCCAATCTGGATTCTTACCTTCTTTCACTTGCTCTATCCTTCAAACTTTAGGGAACTTAGTATATTTGAGTATACTCTCAGCAGTTTGTCAATGACTACTCCAGAATTGTCAGAACTCTCTGCAACATTTTTAAAGATTTTATTTATTTATTTATTTATTTATTTATTTATTTATTTATTTATGAGAGAGAGAGAAAGAGAAAGTGGAGGTGGGGGGAACAGAGGGAGAGGGACAAGCAGACTCTATGCTGAGCATGGAGCCTGACTTGGGGCTTGATCTCACAACCTTGAGATCATGATCTGAGCTGAAATGGAGAGGCAGGTGCTTAACAGACTAAGCCACTCCGGGGCTCTGGGGATTCTCTACAATATTTTTCATGGCCGATTCTAATATTTTGCACCAGCAAGTTCATGACCACAGCCTATGGTGCCAACAGTGGCTCCTCATGGACCATGGCTCATTCATTTGTTTAGAAACAGTGGTTTCAAGCCTCTATATAAATTTTAAGAACATTGTTGATCTGACAACTCAATGCTAATCTTTTAAATTCACCCTGAATTAACATTGTTTAACAAAATAGAGCAGGTTTGGCAGACTGTTATCATTATATTAGTGGTGTATTTAAGAAACTTCCAAGGAAAATAAATAATTCACTACTTGAAGGCTGATAGCATTGGCTATTCTGGTTACTGCTGCTGTATAAAAAATTTTACCTAAAAAATAAGTGCTTAAAGCAGTCATTTATATTGCTAATGATTTTGTGGATCAGGATTTAGAAAGATCTCAGCAGGGGTCTAGTCATTAGCAGACTGGAGAGGAATTGGATATCCAATTTGGCTCACTCCCATGGCAGGAATTTGATAATGGCTACAGACTCCTATGGATGGCACATCCAGTATTTTGGTCTTAGGAGACTCAGACTTTGTTTTTAAAATTTCTTTTCTTTTCTTTTCTTTTCTTTTCTTTTCTTTTCTTTTCTTTTCTTTTCTTTTCTTTTCTTTTCTTTTCTTTTCTTTCTTTCTTTTCTTTTCTTTTCTTTTCTTTTCTTTTCTTTTCTTTTCTTTTCTTTCTTTTTTTTTTAATTCATGAGAGACACAGAGAGAGAGGCAAAGACACAGGCAGAGGGAGAAGCAGGCTCCTTGCAGGGAGCACAATGCAGGACTCCATCCCAGGACTCCAGAATCACGCCCTGAGCCAGAGGCAGACACTCAAACAGTAGGGCCACCCAGACAGCCCCCATTATGGCTATCTTAAGGCTAAAGTGAGCTAATTTTTATCATTCTTGCCCCCAAAATAACAAAAAAAATCATTATTCATTAATTAATTCAGGTACAGTACCCCCAAAACAGCTTATATAGGAGGTAGTAACATCTGAGAAATACCAACCCATGGCCCCATACAAATTGTATAATAAATCTGGATGCAGGAAAGGAGACATATATTAGGACAGATTAGGAGATAGCTCTTCTGGGTAAATATATTAATGCACTGAAGGAAAAAACAAACTAAATACTTGTATCGAACGCATATAAAAAAACATTTCTCATAAAAGTGGACAATTGAAACCATTTACATCCTTAATAACTAACATACCTAGCCAGCTTATGTTTTTCTATTTTCTTTTTATGTTTTTCTATTTATTCACAGCCTCTAAATTTAGAATAATAGAATCTTTGAAGCCTAGTGATATATCAAACTATTCAACTCACTGAACGCAGTTACACATCTCAATTGAAATCTGAAAGCTTCCATTGTGGAAGAAGTGATATAGAAAATGTTATAGTCTATTTATGGATTATCTGCTGGGATCTAGTCCTATGTGGGGACATTTCTGAGGTCTGCCTAATGAGGTAAATATATTAAGAATTTAAAACATGAACTATTCCCTATCATCCTCCAAGGGATCTTGACTAATTTAAAAAAAATATTCAAACATAATGGGAACTCTTTGTCAGAATTAGAAAAGACAGAAGAACAAGTGCTATTTCCTATTAGATGAATAAATGTGTCCTAGGAGAACATAGCTGCATCTCTCTGGATATCCCTCACCAACTCTTTTGGAGAAATCATCAGTGGGATGATGATAATTTTATAGAGAAATGAAATTTTAAAACATAGCAATGCCTGAAAATCCAATCTAGGCTAGGACTCAACCTAAGAATTTAAAAATATATTTTTATATATGGTTAATACATATCTAATTCTCACTATAACCTTATGAGATAGGTACCATTATAACTATTTTACAAATTAGAAAAGTAAAGCTCCTGGAGATTAAGTAGCTTTCCCTTATGTACAGTTACTCTGTGGGAATCCAGCACATGAAAGTAAGCAGTCTGTCTACAGAACATCCCAAAACACTTGTCACTAGTAGCCACTGCATCCCACACCCATCTCCATCTCTTAAAAGTTTGTTACATAGACCTAAGCTCCTACTTTTACTTATGCTTTTTAAAGTTAGATACCAAATTTCTCAGTTTCCAATTAACTGAACTATTGTCCTATCAGAACAAAAATATTTATGGTTGAGGACATACAGGATATAAAAACTCCTTGCACTAGGTTTTGCATATAGGAATTCTGTTGGGGAAGAGGGGTTTTCAGTAATAATGGAAAATGCACTGCATTACAGAGTTAACATTTCTATAAAACCTCTGCCCTTATGATATGCAAGGGGCAGGGGAGGGTTGCTCCACACTATTTTATCTCACATTCGCGGTGGGTCATGGTCTGCACACATGCCCTACAGATGCCATTGATATACCAGTTCTCTAGACACCAGGTTTACATATGCAATGGAGGGGCAAAAACAGTACCCTTTGAATCTTGGGGGGTATCACTGGTTAAATTCGCCTGGAAGCAAACCCTGACACGTTAGCTTTTAGAATGCCTATTAGGGAATGCTCTTTGGATCAACGTCTATGGATAGATACGGATTGATTAGAGAAAGAAGTTGATGTGTGATGTCATGTCAGTGAAGGCTCTGACTGACCTAACACAGGACTTGGAAGCTCGAATGTCCCTTCAAAGTTATCCAGAATTGAGAGAGGAGATGAAGCCTTCCTAACCAACACCTTTTAATTCCCTGGAATCCATGGTTATTGAATACGGACTGTCTCAGGAAGGGAACATGAGATTGGACCAGAAAATTCTCTTCAGTCAAGGCAAAAAAGCCCAAGGCAGGCTGATGATTGAATTCTGTTTGCCGATAGCATTTGGATAAATAAGTCTTTCATACCTGAAGGAAGATGTGGGCAGCTTATCCCAGAGTAGCCTGGGAAGGCAATATTTAGGAGAGCAAAGAAGGAATGAAGGCAGCCTTCTGTAAGGGGCACCATGAGACACAGGCTAGTAGAAAACAAGAACTTCCCATCTCAGTCCTTGGGGACTAGAGCCAGACTTCCTATAAAAGGAATGATAATCTGAAAAGTAGAGGAGCCAAACTGTATGATCCACAACATAAATGTCCCAACTACAGAGTTTTAAGGTAAAATAGTTAAGTAGTATTAGCTCAACTAAAATTTGGTGGCTCTGCCAGCAAGATGGAGAGACACCTGAGCAGTGAAATGTATACTGCTTGAGCGCTGTCAAATTGAGCACAAGATTATAGTGTTTTCTTTTCTTTTTTAAAAAGATTTCTTTTCACTTATTCATTTTAGAAAGAGAGATAGAGACAGAGAGAGCACGAGCAGGGGAGAGGGAGCCTGATGTGGGACCCAGTCCTAGGACCTGGAGGTTATGACCTGAGCCAAAGGCAGATCTGACTGGCTATCTGAGCCACCCAGGCAGGCATCCCACAATCTATAGTGTTTTATAATGATTTTTGGTTATTTTAAATAATTCGGCAAGAAAGGAGCTATAAGATGAGGTTTATAATCCCCCTCAAAAATGACCTTTAGCCAAGTGGTATAATGAATAAGGGACTCTGTGCTAGGTTTTCCTAGGTTGAGTTTACTGTAAATAAATGTGAAATCCTAATGGCTATACTTGAAATTTTACCTATTTTTGTCATAAAAATTACTATGGGAACAAACAAGTGATGTCATTTGAAGCTTATTAAAACAAGCATAGATTTAGGTATTAATTATTTACCAAGAAAAAAAATCATAATGCGACATTTAAAATGACTTTACTGAGTTTGACTTAAGAGTAATGTTCAGATATGTCTCTTTCCATTCAAGATTATGTAAATTCCTTTCAATACAACAGTGCCACAGAAAAAAGATGGGATGTTCATTCATCTTCTGTTTTCACACAATATGTAATTTTATTCAATTATAGACTTTTTGGTTAAATGACTAAAATATAATACTACCTGAATCAAGCATAAAATATTTGAAAGAGAAATGAATATTTTACTTATAATAAAATTACTTTGCTGCTTGTATTCTAATTTAATGTAAAGAGAGTTTTCATTCTGTTTTCAGATTAGGAGTTATTGGATTTCAGATTTTATATGAATGGGAATAAACTACATTATCAGATGGAAGGTCGCCAGTCTCTTTCCTGGTCTTCAGAAACTTAGCAGTACCAAATTTGGAAAATTTTAACTAAGTCAAACACTCTTTTGATATGTAGTTTTTAAATAATGATAATCTTTCAATTAATAATTTTAATAGTTCCCAGATAATTTTAGAGTTTAGCTTTCTGTTCTTGGAATGTCTCCTTCTGTCTTAAATATTAAAGAATTTTTTAAATGTAAAAATTCTGTCTAGAACACACCTTAGTGTCTTATTTCTCATACTGCATGAGAGAAATATGGGGGGCTTCTCTACTGACATAAACAATATATAAATTATTATACCTATATGATGAATTTTAGCACATTTCTTAGTACATTGTATATTTCTTTCAAATGTTATACCAAAAAAAATGAAAATAATGTTAAAAAGAAGATTGGATTGGACTGGAGTGTGTTGTGAATTTTATTTATAATCAATGCATTTATTATAATTAGTGCATCATGAGGATATCTGGGTGGCTTAGTGGTTGGGTGTCTGCCTTTGGCTCAGGTCATGATCCTGGGGTCCTGGGATCGAGTCCCACAGCAGGGACTCTCTCTGCCTGTGTCTCTGCCTTTCTCTCTGTGGCTCTCATGAATAAATAAATAAAATCTTTAAAAAATAATTATTGCATCCTGGTAATGGAAAATATCAAATCAAAAGTACCTTTATTTTATTTTATTTTTTAGAAGTACATTTATTTTAAAAATTAAAATTAATACAATATCCTGTGACATATTAAGAAACTTAAATATTTAAAGTACCATTCTGAAGCCTATGTGGATCTGACAACAAAATCTAATTGCAAAAATGAAAAGTGGGTGGACACTCTTTCTGTATTTTCCCCTGAACCAAAAACAAAAGACTCAAACAAAACAAAACAAAACCTCCCTCATTAGTCTACATTAGTCTAATCTTCCTTTCCCTTGTTTACACAGTTAGATCTAAGAAAAAAGATTTAAAATTGGGCTTTGCCCTGGGTCTTCTAGTTAGGTGTCTTTTCCTGTGTTAGTGCTTTGGAGATGAAAACTAATAGTGGAGTTAAGGCCTCCCCTTTCTACCAGAAAGGGCCTGGTAAAAAGGGGAGGGCCTCCCCCTTTAACCAGAAAATTTCCTCTTATATATTTTTAATAACATGAGATACTGAGGGTAATTTCATTTGAAAAACAAGGTCTCCAGGGCACCTGGGTGGCTCAGTAGTTGGGTATCTGCCTTTGGCTCAGGTCATGATCCCGGAGTTCTTGGGATGGAGGCCCGCATTGGGTTCCCTGCAGGAAGTCTACTTCTCCCCCTTCTTATGCCTTTGCTTCTCTTTGTGTCTCTCATGAATAAATAAATAAATAAAATATTAAAAAAAAAATAAAAAAAAGGTCTCCAATGTTGCCAGGAAGAAGCCAGCTATGTGATTTGTTGTCCCACAGAACAACATGTACTGATTCAAAGATGTTTAGAAATGGGGGAAATCTTCAGTGATCTCACTCAGCCATTTCTACTCATGAATGGACACATCAGGTTCAACAGAGAATCTTCATGAAAAGACAAATATCTCAGGCCACTTCCTAGACATCATAGCTCAGTAAGTTTCAATTAGGGACTAGAGAATCGTAATTTTTTGAGAGCTTGCATAATGGATTTTGGCCAACCACATTGGAAATAATAGAGCCAGGTTTGTCCCAGGTTGTAAAGAGGAGAGAGAGAACCAAGGGTCAGAAAAGGAGTAAGATCTAGGTGACTGTCTCCTGCCCTCAAGCCAACGTTTCTACTGTAGAATTTGAAAGTAATTTTTTTCCAAGTTAGATAGATGCTTCAGTATTGCAAGATAGAGATTCTATAAATTAGTTTTATATTAAATATTCTTGATATGCATCTAGGGCAAGAGCACCAACCAATTATTTAACTCATCGACAAGTGCCTTCGGGGTTCTAATGACATTCCAAGGTTTGGTCATCTTTTTTCTCCTGTTGCTATTTATTGGCTTTGACTTCTATAAGAAAATGTAAAATCTAGAGAGAGAAGATAGATATAGGTTTGTAAAAGATCAAGTCATATAAACTTAAAACAACTGTCATTTATTCCATCTTTTCATAGATTTTCAAATGTATTTACATTGTTTTCCAGAACAACTCTATAAGGTACATAGATGCTAAGGTAGAAAATACAATACCCAAAGGAGTGTGTGTATAAGGTATATGTTTGTGTGTGTGTGTGTGTGTGTATTGACAGATAATAAGTTCTTATAGATATGATCTCATAGGAATATCAGAAATTACCCTTTTGTGATGTGACCAATGAGATTTTAAAAAAATGATTCTGCATTACCAAGGAATCAGAGGTTTATTCCTTCAACTTAGAAAGAGACTACACCTCAATTATCACAGGACTGAAGATTTCACAGCCCTACCTAGATGACAGGAATCTGTTTTCAGACACCTTTGTATAGACTTGGGACTTAAACTTCAAATGCCTGGTACCCAAGAAGCTTTTTTTTTTTTTTTCCTCTTACCGGGATTGCTCTCATACATATAGATGAAGGAATTAAAAAGAAAACCAGCCTTCCTCCACAGGAATGAAAAACTCCCTATATGTCCAACAGACTGTACATGCATTGCCATGCCGCTCAGTGGAATCATGAAATAGCTGGTGACCATATGCCTCTTTTCTTCTTGTTGACTCTTTCACGCCAAGTGCATTCCTTCATCCATTCCCAGTGACATGGCTAAGTTCACCCCAAAACTGTTATAAGATGGTTTTCCCCACAAAGGAATCATCCATCCTAGAGAGTGATATTTAATTTCCTCATCTTTTAGCACTAGACCAGAGGAAAAAAAAAAGACTTGAACTTTCAGAAGAACAAAATGCCACATGGAAATTCTCTTCTCCTGAATTCAGTTCAAATCTCCCACCTGTTCCTATGCAGCAACCTATTTTAAGCACTATAATCAGATTTTCCTTTTTCAGCCATTTGGAAAATCTGACACTTCTTCACAAGAAAAAAAAAATCTACCTTTTTATACGAGAAAGCAGCAGCGAAACAGATTTGAGTCAGAATCAGAAGATGGTTCCCTGTCGAAGCTCAGTTATTTCAGAATGGGAGTGGTGATTTGAATGGTGTTGTAGACAAGAGTTGGGGGGAAGTTCAGGGCACTCTGTTTTCCTAACAACTTGGTTGTGATAACGGCAACTTCTTTATTTAATCATTTCCTTCTAACAATACTGAAGAAGCATGGCACCTTCCTTGGTTGGTCATTAAAATTTTCCCACAGTTAATAGAAACGATTTATTTATTTATTTATTTATTTATCTATCTATTTATTTATTTATTTTACAAACGTCTTTTTTTTTAATGAATTGAAGCATTGGCCTTAAATTCTGCAGTATCATTATTTAATTTTCATTGTTCATTGCAAAAACTGAAAATAAATACCAGGCCTTGTTATTTAAACAGATCAGATGACTGTTGAATTTTGGGGCCAGCGGTGAACAAGCAAATGGTAGACCATATATGATTTTTACTCTTGTGGGTCTGCGTGCATTAACTTTACAAACTCTGTCTTTAGCCATTTCAATGTCATAGGCCTCCCTGGACGCAAGCCAAGCAGTTTTCTTTCAACTATATAAACTACCAACAATTGGGTGCACACATCTAGTCTCTTATTTAAACTCTCTCCAGCTTTCTGAGTTCATCAAATCTGGAAGCTCTCTAAGATCTACACACCTATCACAGGGCAGCGCCTCTTAGAGGATCGTTTGCAGGTGCCCCTAACAGGCCCCAATAGAGAAATAAGAAAAAAAGCTGTCTGGATTCCAGGATGCAAGTTGGCAGAAGGCTTTTCAATTGATCTCATGGAGAGACACGGAGTAAAACCGATTTTCCTCATCTCCCCTGAGATCCTTAGAGAATTTAGGTCCTCCTGTTCCGCTTGTAAAATCAAGAAGCTATCTCACAATTTCTGTTGTGTTGACAGTTAATGGTAACATTAGAACATTTGGTTGCAAGTCATGCTATCTTAACCATTAATTTGATATAACTTTGGTGAAATCACTGAATGTCCCTGACAGTCTGCTTATGCACGAAATGAGATAACTGAATATTATTGACTAAAGGTCCACTTTAGATAATATTATTACTGAAGTCCACTCTAAATTTATTTAATATAACCCAAATCTTAACAATCCATCAACTATGTTATAGGTTCAGCCTATCCACATTTCCTTTCCATAATTCTAACAGTATCTTCATGGTCACCTGCTCTAACTTCCTCCCATTCCAAGCTGTTACTCAAAGTGAGGTCAAATATATTTCTAGAAGGCAATTCTGAACATGTCATTTTTACTTTAAAATATATATTTTTTTAATTTACTGGTATAAATTTCAATCTTCAGATATTATTAGTCTCAAAATTCCTTATTAGTTACTGCCTGCTTACACATATAAATGCTGACCTGCTTCACCTTGCTCAGTGATTACATCACATCTTTGTTTCCTGCTTATGGCCTTTGGGGAGGCTCCTGATTATATACAGAATGTTTCTTCCCCTTACCTATCATTTGCCTGTTACACTTCCTTTGAATTTCAGCTCAACGATGATTTCCCTGATTATCTCCAATTGGGAGCAACAAACTTCTCTATAACCTTCCATCTGACTGGGAGCTTAGTTACTTTGTTATGTATTTATATAGTACTTAAGTGTTCACTTTGGTTTCTGCCATTAGTTTTATTTTTGTTTCTATTTTATTCCAGCTTTATTGATATAATAGACATACTATAGACATACTGAATACACTTAAGGTATAATAAGGACTTGACATACATATATTGTGAAATGATTAGCACAGCAAGTGTAGTTAACGTCCATCACCTCGTAGAGTTAGCAATTTATGTTTTCCTTTTGATGAGAACTTTTAGGATTTATTATCTTAGCAACTTTCAAATGTACCACACAGCAGTGTTAACTATAGGCACCATGCTATAATTATATCCACATACTTATTTATCTTATAGTTAGAAGTTTGCATCTTTTGACCACCTTCCCCTAACTCCCCACTTCTCCTTTTTCACCTCCCATCTCTGGCAATGATGGGTCTGATCTCCTTTTCTGTGAGTTCGGTTTTTCAATATTTCAAATATAAATGAAACCATGCCATATATTTGTCTTTCTTTGTCTGACATATTTTATTTGCACAATACCTTTGAGGTCATCTATACCCCTAAAGATGGCAGGATTTCCGTTTTTTATGGCTGTATAGTATATAAACATATATGGTTTTTAATCATGTGTATTACATATATATCACAGGATATATATATATATATATATATATAATTATATAGGTGTATAGATATCACATTTTCTTTATTCATTCATCTGTTTCAGTGCACACTTAGGTTTAGGGATGTCTTGGCTATTGTAAATGTCTCTAATACCTAAAACCATAAAACTCCTAGAGGAAAACATAAGGAACAGGGTCTTGACCTGGGTCTTGGCAATAATTTTTTAGATACAACATTTAAAACACAAGGATCAAAATTTACAAAATCAACAAACTTCATCAAACTAAAAAGCTTCTACATAGCAAAGAAATAATCAATGAGGGGCACCTGGCTGGCTCAGTGGTTAAATGTCTGCCTTTGGCTCAGGTTGTGATCTCTAGGTCTTGGGATCGAGTCCCGCATCAGGCTCCCCTGTAGGGAGCCTGCTTCTCCCTCTGCCTATATCTCTGCCTCATTCTGTGCCTCTCATGAATAAATAAATAAAAATCTTAAAAAAAATAACTGACCAAATGAAAAGGCAATCTATGGAGTTGGAGAAAATATGTACAAATCATATATCTGAAATATATTAATATCTTCAATATATAAAGAACTCATATAACTCAATAATGTAAAACCCCAAATACTCCAATTTAAAAAATGTGCAAAGAACCCAAATACAGTCATTTTTTATTTCTAAGAAAATACTCAAAAGAGATCACAAAATCTGTAAACTTAACTTGAAAAAAAAGCTTAGTCAAAATATTATCAACTTTTTTGTAATTTTTCTGCTACTAACTATAAAAATGTAGTTTTTAAAAAGGTAGAGATTGAATCTAATTTGACTTTTTTTACATTTTTATTTATTTATGATAGTCATCACAGAGAGAGAGAGAGAGAGAGACAGAGACATAGGCAGAGGGAGAAGCAGGCTCCATGCACTGGGAGCCCGACATGGGACTCGATCCCGAGCCTCCAGGATCGCGCCCTGGGCCAAAGGCAAGCGCCAAACCACTGCGCCACCCAGGGATCCCCTAATTTGACTTTAATCTCATTGGCTTAGTATTATTGTCTGACTCATAAAAATATGCATATAAATGATTCTTGAATAAACTCTCAGTAGAACTGTCAATGATATTAAGTATTTTTCAACGTGTATAATTTGCATAATAATTGCACTTATTATTATGAATGTCATTTTTTCATCAGCCACAGGAGTGAGTAATTTATATCTAGAATCCGATCTAATTACTTCAACAATTCTTGAAGATCTGTTTTACCATTATACTAATTTTATAAAAGTATATATACACAAGCATAAGGAGAACATTTACATTGCCTGGGTTACACGTGTAGTAATTAGTAGATCCCAAATTCTGAACTCAAGAAACAGCTTGAAAGTAAGTTATGCTCTTACACATGATGACCTTTTCTGATTGGTTTATTTAGAAATAATAATAATAAAACAATGAACATTAATAAAATTTGAGATGGGGCACCTGGGTGGCTCAGTGGTTGAGCATCTGCCTTTGGCTCAGGCCCTGATCCCAGGGTCCTGGGGTCAAGTCCCACATCGGGGTCCCTGCATGGATCCTGCTTCTCCCTCTGCCTGTGTCTCTGCCTCTCTCTCTGTGTGTCTCTCATGAATAAATAAATCTTTACATAAATAAAAAAAAAATAAATTTTGAGATGGCCCAAAGTAAGCTTGCAAAATGTCTTTTCAAGAACTTCTACAGTAAAACTTACACAATTACCTCTGAGATAAAAGAATCAAGGGTGGAAAAATGAGCCTCCCCAAGGGCTCAATGCACATTGTAACACATCTCCCTGATCCAAAATAACTTCAGGATAAGTAGCACAATGTTACTGGTACAACTTAGAGGTCCAAATGTAGTTTACTTTGATTCTCAGCAGTAAGTCCTATAATAGTTCATCCAACATGACAACAAAGCAGACTCCTGTGAAGCCGATGCATTTGAAAGGACTCGGTCATTTGGGAAAGAGGTCAAATCTAGTTATAGCGAAACTCATTTTCCTGTCTTAAAATAATACATGTTATTCTAAAAGCAAATACATCATACAGGAAATTTGGAATTATTTTTACATGTTAATTTTCATCAGTGATCAGCTGTTGCAAATGCAGGATATTTTTTTTCCTCAAACCAATAAACAGCATACTGAAGGATATATTTGGGAGACGACTTCATCAAACATTGAGTTTCAGACCTTGATGAACACATTATGCTTGTTCTTAAGGTTGTTTTTAGAAAAAAAAAATAAGGACATTCTTATTTTTAAGAAAACACAGTAATTTCTCCTTGTGTAATTAGTAGGTATGGGTGGGTCTTGTCTAGCCTGTCTTTTCTTTTTTCTTTTCTTTTCTCTTCCTCTCTTTTCTTTTTTTCTTTTTCTGTTAGTGGGTTATATGCCCAATGTGGGGCTTGAACACATGAACCTGTGATCAAGAGTTGTGTGCTCTATGAACTGAGCCAGACTGGTGCCCTTAGGTGGCAGTTATTTTTGTTGTTTTTAAAGATTTTTTGGAAAATGTTTCCACCATAAAGAAGTATTTATTTGCAATGTTTTTTTTTTAATGGTTTAAGCACTAGTAATTACAGTGATTTTCATTATTGTTACCCAAGATGGAAAGTGGCCATTCTGCATTAAAGTTTTCCATTTACCTTCTTTTGAATAAAAGGAAGTTTTGCTAGCTATCTGATGGGATTTTATGGTACTATAAATTTTTAGCCATTATTTATTATCATTTAGTTAAGAAAATAAGGCCTCTGAAGTCAAATATACATGCCTTTGACTTCACTACTTAACAGCTCGTGTGACTTTAGGCAAATTACTTCTATTCTTATAGTCTCCACCTCATTCTTTTTTTTTTTTTTTTTTGCCTCCACCTCATCTTTAAGAAAGAATAAAACACTTAACATTGTAATTGATATTTTTAAAAGATATAATGTCTGAATAGATCTAAGACATAGTTTTTCAAATATTAGCCTATTACCATTAAGGTAGTCTCTTTAAATTTATCCAATTCGATCTTTCAAATTTGCATATAGATTAACTTTAGATCAGTGAGTTATATCAGGCAGACATATCACAATAAAACACAAAATGTGATAAGAAGCTTAGGAATCATTACCCTTGGAAAGAATGATTAGGTAGGAATCAAAAGATATTGATTTAAAGATTCATCCTCATATTGTGGTGAAATCATAGAATGCAATTTAGATTTTTTGGTTCTCAGTTTCCTCATCTATATAATATTGCTAATAATAATTTTCATGATTACTATAATATTTGTTAATGTGAATTGCATAAATGAGTAAATGAGTAAATGCATAAATGAGTAAATAAAACACATAACATTTTGTTTCATTTGAATGTAATTAAAGATTCATTTGAATCTTTAATAGAAGCAATGATAATGGTTAAAACACTTGGTGCAAAAAGTATTGTCATTCCTGTGAGTTACACCCCCTCCTTAAAAGCATTTAATTGGCACCTAAAGCCTATGCTTTGATTTCACTTGAGAAAAACTGGATGAATTTCTTTCTAGGCTAGAACCTCATTTTTTTCTTTACCTTCGTTATTGGCATACTTTTCACATTATTATAAAGGTCAGCAGAACCCATAGAGTAAAAAGGAAATTAATGGATTTTGAATCAGGAAAGAAAAAAAAAACACAACAACTGAACTTTACTCAGAATTCTATAGTGGCCCTTTTCAGTACAGTGTTTCAGGGAAGAACTTGCCAGTGAAATTTGCAGAAGAACTTATGTAAATAGGGCAAAGTGCTTTTATGAAGTAGGCTTTAAACATTAGCTTTCTCTTCTCTCCAGTATATTGAGATAATAATTGCTAACATACCCTCTCTCTCTCTTTCTCATACATTTTCTTTCATATCATGTGCATAATCCATATAAGGAATACGTAGTTTCTATGTCTAGATATTCATTTATGCATTCATAGACACAAAAGCAAGCATATATCTCATACGTATGTAGATATACACATATATATGATGCATATGTAATATATAAAATATATATGAAGAGATATTTCGTTTCTATTTTTTGTTTCTTTGGGGAAATGGAATTTTTCAATCATGCCACATACAGTGGTCAGTGAAAGTATTCTTCAACCACAATTTGGATTATTTAGACAAGAATATCTGTTAACTATGAAATGCTGTTTCATGTTGATTTGTCTTTTTCTGATTGTCCAATTTGACTTTTTTTTTAATATTCTTAGCTGTATTATACACTACTTGGTCCTTTTTCTCGCACACTTCCTATTTTCATATTCATATTATTTTTAGTCACCCAGTCTATCATAAATATTGATTTCTTTTCACCCGTTTGTTCTGTATCATAATCACATTTCTACAAAGAAATATTCATGAAAAAATGCAATTTAAAATGCACATGCACCCCGTTATTTTTTTCTGGGAAGTGAATTTCTAATAGGCATCGAAATGTACCTGTAAAATATGTGCTTAAATACAAATATAACATTTATATCCTATAAAATTGTAGAATCATCAATATGTTATTGCTGTGAGCCTCAAAGCTTATATAGTATATTTTTTTAAAGATTGTATTTATTTATTTATTCATTTATTTATTTTAAAGATTATATTTATTTATTCATGAGAGACACAGAGAGAGTGGCAGAGACACAGGCAGAAGGAGATGCAGGCTCCACGTGGGGATCCCGATGTGGGATTCGATCCAGGATCCCAGGATCACAACCTCAGCCAAAGGCAGATAGATGCTCAGCTACTGAGCCACCCAGATACCCCTTACATACTATACTTTTCATAAGAATCTTATGTTTAAAACCCCAACATGTGTTTTGGAAACAATTATTCTCCAGTGTAAATATATATCATCAAACAAATAAGTAAAATACCTGAAACTACGGTTCAATAAGTGGACTTCTGTTATTTTTTTTGCTTTTTTTCTTAGAATTTCTTTTTTTCCTTTAAGATTTTATTTATTTATTTGACAGAGAAGGAGAGAGAGAGAGAGAAAGAGTGAGACCGCACAAGTAGGGAGAGGAAGAGAGGGAAGCAGGCTCCTTGAGGACCCCTATGGAAGACTTGATCCCAGGCTCCTGGGGTCATGACCTGAGCTGAAGGCAGACACTTAAACAACTGAACCACCAGGTGCCCCTCTTAGAATTAGAAACGTGGTCCATTTCTATCACTACACATAAGTTTGAATGTTAATTCCATATAAGATTTTAAATTGAGGTACCCTGGTGGCACAGTTGGTTAAGCATCTTACCCTTGATTTCAGTTCAGCTCATGTCTCAAGGTTGTGAGATTTGAGCCCTTTGTTGGGCTCCATGCATGGAGCTTGTTTAAATTTTCTTTCCTTTCCATTAGCCTCTCTCTCTGTCTCAAAAAAAAAAAAAAAAAAAAAGATTTTAAATTATAATATAATTTAATATCAGTTAGGTAATACTTGGCACCTTAATCTTAAGTAAGTTAACACATGTAAATTCACTTACACTGTGTGCAGATCATTATTTCTAAATAGACACAAAAGTTACATTTAATATTCTAAGGGCATAAAAACTTAATTTGTTTTCTGCTACTTATTTATTTTTCAAAAGAGTAAATATGAATTCCATGGACATAATTAAAAGAAAATGTAAATTTACTTACATGTTTTTTAAAAATTATTTCTATGCTTCGCACTAATTCAAAGTATGTGTTATGATACCAACTTATTTATTCATCCTTAGCACTTAATGGCTAAATTATCCTTAATGTTGGTCAGTAAAGTGGATGAAAAAGTTTTCTTTAAAAGTATCTTTGGATTATATTCTGAGCTTTAATGTCCTCAGAGACATAAATATACAAGTATTTTTGGTCTTTGTGTAACAAGTGAGAAAATAGAATACATAGTATTTTTCCTTTAAGTGTTTAAGAACTCCTTCCTCAACAGCTGCTAAATTTGACAGGATATTCAAAAACTACTGTATTACATTGTATAGCAAAGATTTTAACAAGGATAATTCTTATATATAATAGGCAATTTAAAAAATATACCAGAGAAATATGATCATTTACGAAGACTTATGATTACAAAACCAAAAAAAAAAAATTGAATTTACATCACTCCTGATTCCCTCTAAGCCTTCAAATTAGCGTTCTGTGATACTACTTTGCTACTAACATTTAAATTTTGCAGTAACTTTTTTTTTTTTTTTTTTTTTTTCACCAAACTGCAATTCAAAAATGGACTGGTCAGGTTTACATTGCTGCTGTGTTAATCTTTGGATAATCATTAAAATTTCTAATTTACTTATGGTGCTTCAGCTGAATTATATAATTTGGGGGATAAATTGGCATGATGGCTTTCTCATTAGCTGTTGCTAAGTGATGTGATTAGCAAGCCTATTCTCAGTCTTTATGTCAGCATTCCTTATCCTATTTTTTCAGGACTGATTCCAATTTTATTTACTCCCAAAAGTTAGCATTGCTATAATTTTTCAATGGTCAAAATCTCACAATCAGATATTTAGGCAAACTGATATTAAAATATCCTTTTAGGTTTGAGGAATAAATGTTAACTATAGGAATTATAATTCATGAAAAGAAATGGGATATTACAATTAGTTAACCTATTTTCACAAATAATACCCTCAGCATATTTTATTTTATTTTATATTCCAATCTGTTTACTTTAACAGCATTACATTTCCTTTAAATTGTCAAAATTTAATTTTTGTGTCTTCTTAATTTTTAAGATCTAAAATAAATGATATTGATTAACTGGATGTTTATAATTAAGATAAAAATTATCCAAACTTAATCTATTCATTTATATTTCATAGATTGTTACACATTAAATAAGGAAGACTTCAAAAACAAAATCTATTTCATTAGATGAATTCAATATTTGAATTAGCAGCAGCATTAAGGTAAAAAAATATAGTCCTGATATGTTTTGACAAATATATAAATTCATTATCATCCCTAATCAAACAGAATACAAAGTAAGAATAGGTTAATTCAATTATTAATTTTTTAGTTTCCAAGTATGCTAAACCACAAATAATATTTTTCATTTAATTTGTTTTGATATTGAATTTTCTTTCCACTGCAACGCATATACAATTGTGCACATGGGTTTAATTTTAATGTAAACACAATAAATTAGTTGTTTATTTTATTTTATTGTCATACTACATATGTTAATTTTGAAAAAGGCCATGAAATGCATAGTATATACATTTTTATGATATCAAGGTGTCAATAACATTAAAATAATTTGAATAAATTATCTTAGTGAATAAAACTATAAAAGTTAGACAAAATATTAAAATTATTGCTGGAAGAAATCGTTGGGTTGCCAAGAGCTACTTTTTTATTTCTTTATTTTTAATGCTGGGGTGGGTGGAAATAAAATGAATACCTAAGAAAAAGAAGAAAGATTAGAGAGGTTAGACTAGCTAGCATTTGGAACCACTCTTCTACTGCTGACTGCTGAGGAGCAATTTCTGAGAAGCTGGCTAGCTAAGCAGTACTTTTCATGGGACAAAGGGGACACATCAAAGAATAGAAGTAAACATAAGCTATCTTGGGAGTGAAACAACATAATCTTGGACCTCTAATTTTATATTCCATTGATAACACCAAATCCCAAGCTCAAAAATCTAATTAGTCATAAATGAAAATAAAATAATGTCATTATAAAACAAGGAAAAACAAATAATAGAGACAAGCCCACAGGATACCCAGGTGATGGATGGAATGAGCCTGAGCAGGCATAGATTGCAAAATACCCAAGCTCACTCTACCTGAGATGAAATACAAGATTAAAATTTTTATACAAAAACTATAAACCAGGAAAATTAACAAATGGATATTTTAAAATTTAAATATAGTAAAGAAATTAAGATCTTAAAGAACGGCTTAATATCAGATTAAGCATGTTAAGAAGGAATTAGCGATTTGAAATATGAGTCAGAAGAAAACATACAGAATGAAGCAGAGAGACAAAGAGATATAAAACAAAATGTAAGAAAAATGGAGATATAGCTGGAAGACCTGAAGTCCCTAATGTAAATGAAAGAAGAGTGGGGAAGAAGGAATATTTGAATAGATAATCATTAATAACCCAAATGGGAAGCATTTAATAGTCAACAAATTCACAAAACTCTTATAACCCCTAAAAACAATGAAAACAGAATGTCATAAGTAAATAAAAATAATAAAATTCAAATCTAAAATACGATTTCTAAAACATAATCGTTATCTCAAAAATTATTACCTCCAAAACAATAAGAATTAAAGTGAAATATCACACTTTAACCAAGAAATGAATGAAATTCATTGCCAATTTACTCTCTCCTCAATAAAAATCTCCTTCAAAAATGAAAAAAATATTTCCAACAAAAAAGTTATTTTGTATGGCATATGTATCACCAACAAAACTGGACTAAAGGAAACATTAAAGGATCGTCTTCAAACAAGAGAAAAATCTAGGTTGCATCTTGAAAATGAAAGAAGAAATGTATAGCAATAAGAAGCATAAATACATGAATAAATTTAAATCCTTTTGAACTATATTAAGAAGCCAGATTTTGAATTTAGAATAGACTGTGAATTAAAATTCATTTGAACAATATAAAATCAAGAGGATGGTAAATAGCAATAAAGTTATATTAGATTTTGATAAAGTAAAATTGAATGTTTTAATCTCTAGTTAATCATCTAAGAATAGGACAAGTATATGGGTACCAAGCCAGAAAAATGAAAAATTGAATAATAAAATTATGAAAATGAGCAAAGAGGGAAAGAATAAAAAAAAAACATAGAATGGATGGGGAAAATGGAGACTAGATTTTATGACTATATTTGAAAAAAATATATATCAGTTTTATATGAAACTCAAATGGGTTACAGATTACATTAGAATACAAAGATTATTATACTTGATTGAAACTACCAACAAAATTAAATTATTTTAATTTTAAGAAGAAAGGTTATTAAATGTATGTAACAAGTAAATTTGGTTAGGGTAAAGAAGACACTATGTGATATGATTTAATGATGATATTACCTCTCTGTCTTTTTTTTTTTTGTGGTAGTCTTGTTTCCTTTAGGAGAATACAGTCTCTGAAACAAAGGTAATTCTTCACCATCATTCTCTGAAATGAATGTAGTTCTTCACTATCATTCTCTGAAACAAATGTAGTTCTTCACCATCTGATTTATTCAGTCAGTGATGTAAATTAGCAAAATGGAATTCCCAAAATTCAGAGTGCATTCTGAGATAGTCTGACTTAAAGTTTATGTCATTTATGTAAATTCACGTTGTAGTGCCTTTGGAGCATCTTAAAAAGAATATAATAAAAAAGGAACATGTGATTGCAGCTCAAACTGAGATGCAACAAAGGCTTTGAGACTGTGAATTCACGGGCAGCCTTAAATATGAACTCATCTGAAATCACAAAGACAGAAACATCACATTGTTGGCTTGAATATGTGAATAAAGGGATTTATCACATGCTCAACCATGCCATTGTCGGCTCTGGGTTACAGAGTGAATACCAAAAGAGATTTATTCACTTTATGAGGTCAAATGAGGCTCTAAAACAAATGTGTGAGACCAGCTAGTTGGAATTAGAAGGGATAAAATAGGTATAGTAGACTTTCAATCATTCAAACAACTTCTATGGCATAAAGGGAGTTTTATGATGAAAAGTGTTAGTGCTTACTAATAGGCGCATCTGTATGGATTATTTTATTGATTTGTTTGCTCTTATTTTAAGAAATTCATTCATTCATTCATTCGAGCATGGAGGGGAAAGAGAGAAGGAGAGAGAGAGAATCTCAAGCAGGTTCCATGCCCAGCACAGAGCCTCATGCAGGGCTGGATGCCACAACCTTGAAATCATGACCTGAGCTGAAATCAAAAGTCAGACACTTAAATGACTGAACCACCCAGGCGTCCTATTTGGTATTACTGACACAGCCCTAAGAAATTAAGCAAATAAGATGGGTGTATATTGAGGTTAGTTGATAGAATGTTGCAGATGGGGATGAATAAATATCAGGTGAAGTAGCCTAGACAACTTCCAATATGGAGTATTCCACAGCTGGGGTTGTTGAATGGTCTGAGAGCAAAGGATATGAAGCAGGATGTAAAGGGCATTAGAAAAGCAAAACAGAAAACTGTAGTTGCATGAATCCTAACTTTGATTAGTCCAGTGATGTCTTCTAATGGACTATATTGTAAGTGATGACCACAAAAAGTCTACTGTGTGCCTAGAAATCACTTTATGAAGACAACATTCACTGTCTAACTTTTGGAATAATTTTGTCATTCTGGAATTATACTTTTGAATGTAATTACATTTGGATTGGCTCTATATGGTACTGTTATCTGACCCTTGTTTCTACAAATCATTGCTTTTTTGAGGTCAGTGTCACCATAATAATGCAAAAAAAAAAAAAAAAAAAAGACAACCCTAAATAAGTCAACAATGTAAGTGATAGACTACATGGCAAAAGATCTTATTCTAATAAGATATTTTAACTGAAAGTGAAAGAAGACCTTGAAGTCATATGAAAACTTTTGAGACCAGACTGTTTAAAGAAAAAGTAAACCGCTCTTATCTCAACAGAACTACCAGAAAATACATTCCTCACACAGGTTAAAGACAGACCAATTAAGAAAATGCAAAACTATTTGATGTTAGATAAAGAAAATGATACTTCAGATTTACGATAAACACATTTCAAGATAATGGTTTTCAGATTTGAGGTTTCTGAAAAGGGAAGCATTTGTTCCATGGACGCAGTAACAAAAACAGTTACTAACACCAAATTAATCTCAGAAGAGAAAGAAGGTCTTGTCCCTGTTGATCCATCCCGTCCTTCACATCTTGTCAATTTATCTGTGAAAAGAGGGATGGTATAAAGATAAGCTCTTATCTCAAAACATATCATGAAAGTGTAGGAGAGAGGCAGAAAGCAGAATGAAAACTCTGGGACCAAATCATCAATCTTATGTATGTGTAGAGTAGCGTGGTTGGCCCATCATCACATCTGGGGGGAGAAAGTTGTAGTTCGCTGTCAAAGAAGCAGCTTTAGGAAGGAAAAATCAGAGTTCAAACTAACATCTGGGTGGTGGTGGTGCGGGGAAGTAATTATTTGTAGACTATCCATTATCTGAGACTTTCTATTTTTTTAATGAAAATTAGAAAGATGGCAATTTATACTGATTTTCTTCTTTTACCAATTCATTAATAAGTCTTGAGAAGACGCTGAATTATTAATGCTATGTATACACTTCTGGTTTAAGATATACATAAATACGTAATTTGTTGTGATTTTCCCAATTATTTACCGCAAATATCTTTATTCGGTTAAAAGTTATTTGGTGTATTGGATTAATAAGAACCAATGTCTTTTTCTTAAGAAAGAATATATATATACACACACACACACATTCCTAGGGAATGTAAAACAATAATAAGTTTGCTTGTTTATTTTATATAAAAAAAATAAAGGAATAGGGGAAAAGATATTCTCTGTTACTTACTTCAGTATGAAAGTTGCCCCTCAAAATCTGGTTAACACTTTCTTAAATTTCTAAGTACGTCAGCAGCTAGATATATAGAACCTCTTGGGCATCTTTATGCTGAATAAATGTCCTTTATTGCCATTTATTTAATGTTAATCAGCAAGAGAGAATTGGTTGACAATCTCTGTTACTTCAATTGTGGAGCAAAATACAGGTTTGACTAAGAATGACTCCTTGTTCCAATGCCATAGTATATGGGATTGTGTGAGATGGTAGTTTGCTTGCGATCATCATTTTTACATTTATTTCACTTAAAGTGTAATTCATTGGTCTCTTCTTATGTCTGTGTCTCACTGTTTGTGATTCTTAAAATCCATAATTTTTCTGTTATTTTTTGTGCTCATCCTATATCAATAGTTGCCTCCATATACATGCAGGGGACTAAACATTTAATGGTGGGAACTGATCTTTGTTGTTTACCGCTTGCTCATAAAGAACTGTGGTAGGTGTTACACATGTCAATATTTTTCCCTAGCTGAGTAGTTGGGGACACAGCATCCATTAGAGAAAAGTGAAGTAAAGCATCCTCACATAGTGCTTCTGATGTTAAGGCTTCACAAGCATCTGTTTGGCTACACGGAAACACAACACACACACACACACACACACACACACACACTAGTAGAACTCTCAGGACTGTATATAATTACATAATTTGTGAACCCGGTGAGAAATGATGGAAGAATAAAAATCAGAATCCTCTTTGAGTTTTCATTTCCTTAATTACTCATGAGACTAAGTATGTTTTTATGTTTGATTAACCATTTGTGCCTGGTAACTTGTCTACTTATGTCCTTTGCATGTTGCCATATTGAGATAGTCCCTTTTCATTTTTAATTTATATATTGCCATATTGAGATAGTCCTCCTTTTCATTTTTAATTTATATATTGCCATATTGAGATAGTCCCCTTTTTCATTTTTAATTTAAGTGGGCTCAAAATATTATTATAAATACTGTTTGTTTTTATATGTATTATGGATATTTTCTATAGTCATTATCTTTCAGCTATGTTCTCTCCTTGTGCAAATTTACATTTTTTACAAAAGTTATGTGTGTTTTAGTGTAAAAGTCTAGAAAAGGGCACCTGGGTGGCTCAGTGGTTGAGTGTCTGCCTTCCACTCAGGTCGTGATCCTCGGGTCCTCAGATGGAGTCCCTCATCAGGGTCCTTGCAGGACACCTGCTTCTCCCTCTGCCTGTGTCTCTGCCTCTCTCTGTGTGTCTCTCATTAATAAATAAATAAAATCTTAAAAAAAAAAGTCTAGAAAAATAGCACTAAATTAAAAAAAAAAAAAAAAGAAATTGCCAGTTGAATCACCTGGAAAAAAAAAAAAAAGCCCTAAAAATGCCTTAACTTATCTTTAAGAAACAACAATAACGAAGAATTGTCTTTACCAGTGTAGTATATCCAATCTTTTACCTTTCCATTCTATTTTGTCAAGGCAACAAGTCACATTTTTTTTAACTCTGTCAAATCTTCAGAGTAAATAAGTTTATGTAACTGAACTATCTAGGCCATAGAAAACCACCAGGAAATCATTTGAGCGGTGACATAAATATTTAGCATGGGATGGAAATTCTAAAAGTGAGAGCTGGAAGTGGATGGTGGGAGAGCTCCCGCTACATGGAGTTGTACCGCCATGAAGTCAATGACCCTGTAACTCAAACCCACCCATCTACACTCAACCTAGCCCTGATGATGCTGGCCCTGTAACTCTGCAACCAACCCACCTTTCTCCTTGTCAATTGTTCTAGGGCCAACTTTGACAATGGGGGTGTCAGAGGGACACTGCAGGATGGGTGAGTATGAAGTGGCCTCCTACTGGTTCTTCTCTGTTTGCCATCCTTGTGATTACCACACAGCCATGCTTCTTCACTCCAGAAGAAGTATTCTTTTCAGGAGCAGCAAGAGACCACATTTTTTTCAATTTTTCCAACACTTGAGGAACCAGCTTTACTTTTAGGAATCCCAGAGATGGGGTCTTGGCCCTGCAAAAGACATGGGCTTTAGAGACATGGGCTGCAGATGAGCAGTGTCCTTCCCTCAGAGGTCTGAAGCCAAGTTCCATGGGCTCTCCTTTTAAATTTCTAAGTTTTAAATATTTTAACCAAGTCTCTTCTTTCTTCAACCCTAGATACAGGTCGTAGCTCTGTCAGCAGTTTTATTTTATTTTGTTTTGTTTGTTTTGTTTTATTATTTTATTTTATTTTATTTTAATTTTTTATTTTATTTTATTTTATTTTATTTTATTATTTTATTTTATTTTATTTTATTATTTTATTTTATTTTATTTTATTTTTATTTTATTTTATTTTGGTCTTCTAATCATAACTTTCTCCCAAGTTAGCAGCACATTTGTATAACACATTTTCTTCATTCAAGTAGTTGATGTGACTTTTTTTCTCCTATTTGGCTGATACAGACAAGTTCCTGGGACCCCATCTTCATAAGTGCCCCTCCTTCCTCTTCTAATTGTGTGAATTTTCCAGCCATTTCTCCCATGCCACTCTTGTACTTGTTGTCCAGGCTTTATCGTGATTTTCATGTTGACAAGTGACCCTACCAATCTGCAGTCAACTGCTGATTTTTATCTTCTTTTTTTTTTTAACCATATTCTTGATAGCACATAAAGCTACAGTAAACATGGCACTTTATCACACAGCACTAGCTTTTCCTTTGTCCTTTCTCTCACTATCAGCACTGTTACTGTAATAACTTCCATCACCATTATGAATCACACCTCTTTACCAAAACACTCAAAATACATTGCAAGAAAAAGGAGCCACAGTGAAGGAAGCAGGATGTAAGGCAGAACACCTGCATTAAATAATTATTTATTTTATTAAACATTAGGGAATGAATATTAAAATAACTTCAGAAGATGATAGCAAGGTGATGGGCACCAGAGTCAACCATAAATAAAAATAGTAGCAAGCGGAGACTGGGAAGAGAGGTTTGCCATTATGTAGTGTGGTGTCACTACTTTGGTTCCACGTGCAGGAAAAGTAGGGCTTTTTAACTAGGAAGCTGACACAATTCTATTTGAAACTGTGAGAGGTATATTGAGCCTTCAAGTAGAGATATTAATTTGGCATTTGGACATAGGTTTCTAAGGCATAGGACAGGGGTCAAAATTGATGATAAACGTATAGATAAGTTTCATCAAGCAGTTAGTTGACCATACTTATACAAAATGACTGTAAATAATATATGGTGTATTTCTGATGCCAGTTTCTAATGCCCTGCCAAAAATAAATGATTCGATTGGTTCCGTTTTGGTGTAGCCTAAACTCGTCTCTCTGTGTCCACACTTGACAGTTTTCTTCCTAGCTATCCCGTGCTATTTTATATCAGCCTATTTTGGTTTTTTGTTTCATTGAGACAGAACCAGTATTTTACTTGCATAAAGAAAAAAATATTATTTCAATCTCTAGAAGTAGAACAATTTTTAATAGTATTACCAAAGAGATACTTCTTTCTTTTGATAATATGTAATTTAAGCTTTTATTATTTGACTTTCAGACTTTATTATTTTTGTTTTGTAGGATCAGCTTGGCTATATAACTATGTTTCCCTCATGATTCTGGGTTTTCCCCATGCTGAATTACAGAGTAAGATTATGAGCATCTCCAGTGTATAAGAAAGCAACTTCTTGACTGAATCTCAACCTAAAAGCAATTCCCCTTATTGACCAGGAATATGAAATTCATGATATTTTATGTTTTGTTATTTAAATTTCATGTGTGCAGCCATCGTGTGCTTTGCTGTGTAATCACTTCACATCGTAAAATGTGGGTTCTATTATCCACAAATCCAGAGCAAATAAGTCTCAGCAGTAGTTAAGCAAATTTACATGTGGTAGTAAACTTGTAGAACTCACTTACCTTTAAGAGTGATCACAGTTTGAACATTCAGATACCCTGAACTACTTCTAGGTATCAAAAGAGGCAATCTATAAATAATTTGTTGAGAATATGAGAGGATTAATAAGCTGTCTGACAAAAAAAAATGTGTTTTTTTTTTCTTTTAACAGCTTGCTGAAAAGGATCACTAGTTTTCCTTTATCTACTCCTTACCAGTGTAAATTCCTCTTCTTTGTAAGTTAAAAATCTTGGACTTCATTATGAAATACACACATGTACACATCCTAACCCCACCTCAAAGCCATACTTTTGTAGATGCTGATTTAATTACTGTCAGACATAAAGGATTTCTTCTCAACTTTATTAATCAAGTTTTTTAAAGATGGAAATAAACAATAAACCTTATTTTTTAAATCTGATTTTCCATGAAAACAAGATAGCTTATATGTAAGATTTGTTGCTTTCATTAAAAAAATTGATTCACAGCTGCAAATATGAGCTTAGTTTCCTAATATTTCTTTGTATTTGTCAAAACAAAATAAAGGAAATCATGAAATATATAATGTGCTGTGCTTGCATTTATTTTTATTGTTATAGTTTATTAAAATAAATATGAGTATAAACACCATTAACTAGAATATCTCATCTTTCATTTTAAAATAAAATAACTATAAATCAAGTAGTTCATTGAGGAGAGCACATTGTGATCTTCATGTAATATCACTTATATGCTACAGGGGATCAATGAGTATCATTAGTGAAGCACCATTCCTCTGTGTGTGTGAAAATATAAATAAAAATACCTTTACAAATTTCCTTGTAAAGGGTCTAGAAGCTCTGATACTTAGACATCTTTGGATGAAATAGACATAGTACATTTATATCTCTGCTTCCTTCTAAAATTTTGCTTTCAAAGATAAAATAAAATAAAGTTTTGCTTTTGATTTGAAATTATTTTTGCAATGTATTGGTTTGTTTCTTTCAGATTTCTTTCTTTCAGATTTGATGAATGTCTGGTCATCGGAATATTCTATTGAAAGTCATAGGAGGTTTTCAAATCTGCAGGCTATCATAACAGGACAGTTAACCTTTCTTTCCTCTTAAATTATTATCCACTATTATTTAATATCATGTCTCTGTTCTGTTCAGTGCTCCAACAATTCTGGCATTTTGCCATGTTTGTACTACTTTTCCATAAGACAGAATGTTGAGGGTAATGTGCCGTTTTTCTATCCTTTATTTATTAAAAAAAAAAAAAAACATAAAATCTCACTTCTAAAATTTTGTTTCAGAATATCTTTTAAATTATTTCAAGGGCCATCTGAGTGGGTCAGTCAGTTAAGCATCTGCCGTAGGCTCAGGTCACTATCCCAGGATCTTGGGATTGAGCCCTGTCTTGGGTTCCCTGCTCCTGTGCCCTCTCTCTCTTTCTCTGTTTCTCAAATAAATAAATAAATAAATGATCTTTAAGTTATTTAAGGGATATATCTAGAATTGAAGAAATTACACACAGTCAAAATTGTAAATCATAGGGTAGTAGTTTTTTAGGAACTCATTTGCTTCAAAAAATCTCATTAAAATCTTTTCTTACTTTAATGAGACAGATGATAGTTAAGTTTCTTTTAAATATATAATACTGGTTATAAAAACTGTTCTTAATGAAAAAAAGGTATTAGAATATTATAGTCTGTCCTAAAAAGCTTTTCACAAATGTAAAAATATTTAAATAGGTGTTCTTCAAATTTATTATCATAATCAGAGTATGTTAATAAATAAATAAGACAGTAAATTCTCCTTAACTCTCCAAAAAATTGTCTTTTTTCCTCTGTAAATAATTACAGACTTTTCTAAACTTTTTGTCATTGATTTGACAAAAATGTCAATTATGTTCTGTGCTTGCAAAAATCAGTTACATCAACAGATGCTGAATGGTGGAGTTCTCAGTAAAGAGGCAAATGCAAGGATGAACCCTACCATCTGAACTTACCAAGGATGTGATCAAGGGAGTGTATGTGGGAAGCCCACACAATTAGAAAGATGTATATATTTCAAAGTTTCTAAAAGCCATAATCTGATATGTTAATTAAAAACATTAGAGAAACTTTTACAAATATAAAGGCTGGATATACAGAGGAAATCTTTAAGACTCCTACACCACAGCAATAATAAATGCGTCAATAGATTCAAATATAAATTATATACTGTTAATTGTGTTAGAAAAACAAAGTGTCATGGCCGCAATGGCTTTGTCTCATGCAACATGCTACTTTGTTGTGGTAGTTTCAGTGCAGATAGAGAACACGCTTATTTCACATAAATCTGTTTGTTAATTCATGAATTATCTGCATTGTAAATGATCTACAGATATTGAGGGCTCTCCTTCAGGAACCAGAGGATACCTGATTGCATATATCATAACCTCTTAAAAGGTTTAATTAATGGTGACTCAGGTGGGAAGAATTCTAAAATGACCGCCCCCCTTCACGAACCTGGACCGTGTATAATCTCCTACGTTTTGGGGATGTGAGAGAACCTCTGAATATGATGAGCTTTCACTCCTGTGATTAGTTTACACTATGTGGTAAATTGACTTTAAGAAAAAAGGATAGTCTGGATGAGCCTAGTATCTTAATTACTTTTTAAAAACAGAATATTTTCTCCTCCTGCAACAAAACAGACAAACAAACAAAATCATTATTGTCTTGTGGAAAAAAAATATTTTGAAGCTTTTGGTTAATAGCATGTTCTTTAACTATTATAACTTAAATTACCTGTGTGGAGTATCTGTCTTTTGCAGTCACAGTATTGTAGTTAGCAAGCATTTATGATATTTAATATACATTCCTCAGAGGACCTAGAAAAAAAAAACTTACCAGGGTAACTCATGATTATATGATCTTTATATCAAGATATTATCAAAGGGATTTGACAAATGTTTATATCGAATGTGAATATTCACATACAATTTAGGCATACACACAGAATAATTTCGAATTTTTTTAAGTTTAAACACTTAGTATCACATGTCATAAAAGATAAAGTCATATTATAAATTATATATGTGTGCATGTAAGTATATAGGTATATATATTTTAAATGAAAACATGCATCTTTAATTAACTTTCCCAACTTTTCTGTCTATAATTTCCTATTGAGAATTTATGTTCCTGTCCCTCACTAAATACTGCTAGCTTGACAGCCACCTATTCTGCTGTCTTTCTGTTGATATGATATACAGCAGCATTCAGCAGCTCATACTCTCAAGATTGATGATATTGTTATTCAGGGTTTTTTGCAAGCTTTTAGGTTATACACTAGATGGGAAGGACAAATCTACCCAGTCTATTACCTCAGTACATGTTTTTATAGCTATAGAAGTCATCATGCTCTACAAGAGGCCATGTTCTTTTATAGAGGCTGATTGGACAAGCTGCAGAGAATTTTCTGATGTTTGGATTTCTGCTTTCAAGCGTTGAGATGGATTTTTAATAGTTTTAATAGTTTCTTTCCTTCTTTCTTCAGTATGTTTAAGATCAATCTAAAGTGCTTTTATTTTATTTTGTGAGTGCTATTCCATTATAGAAAGTTGCTTACTTTGAGAAATTCTTAACATTTTCCAATAATGTCTCTTTCTCTCCAATAATACTTGGCTTGATATTGAATTGATAACATTGACTTAAGATTCCTTTGTCAAAAAATTTTATTTTAAGTACAATCTACCCTCCAACATGGGCTCAAACTCACTATCCCAAGATCAAGAGTCACATGTTCTACAGACTGAGCTAGCCAGGCACTTTGAGATTCCTTTATTTATTACAGGTTATCTGTGTTTCCTCTTAATTCAAAAAGATGTTTAACAGTCTAAAATATTAGGTTACTGCATGTAATATTTAACAGCTTCCATTTTCCCATTTATTTGGTTTTCTTTTACTTTTTTGTCTATTGCCTCATCCTCTGAATTAGATTTGACCTTTTCTACTCTTTTTTTTCTCAATGTCTTAACAATACTACAATCTCACTTTATATTTTGATTATCTCAGTCATATTTCCCAAATTCTCAAATGCCATTTGTCTGGTTCCTCATATGTCAACTGAATTTTGCTTCAAAACACTTTTCACTATAAGGCATCAATGCAGAACATGGACCAATTTATTATTATTATTATTATTATTATTATTAAAATATCAATGCTTCTTTACAAATTATTTTCCCTAATTTATGTAATCCCATTTTCTTTTATAATTCTGAACAAGTCTATTCTCTCTAATCAAACCATTTTAGCTACCTCCTAAACCAGTCAAATTTCTTTGTTGTTGTCTTGGTTCATAATGTTGCCAGTCCTTCATCATGAATATTCTCTGTCCTTTTGTACATTTTACCCATCCAGCCACCCAGGGAGTCAGGAAACAAACATCATGAATAATATTTCATCTCTTTAGGAGTTGTTTTGTGTTGATTCCTGTATCAAAATGTCTCCTGTCCCACTTTTTATTTCCCAAAATAACTTTTTAAATATCATGTTTACTGTTGAAAACATATGTGGCCTTGGTGGATTATATAGTGATTCCATGTTACAGGTTTTATCCTATGTCTCTACTATCCCCATTTCTCCACTCCACTCAAATATGAGCTCGTGAAAATCATCTTTACTTCATGGTGTGTGTTTGTGCTTTTGTTACCAGGTAAAAGCAAGGGGCAAATCCATATATTCTGAAATAAATATTAACCCTATTATCTCCCAAAGTGTGACTTTTTATTGAGATTACTAATTTTTTTCAATTGAGTCTTTTCTTAAGTTTTATGAGAAATTTAGACAAAAATCTTGTTGTGTGTCCAATGCCTTTCATTTTATGGTGGAAGAAACTTTGCTACAACTAGATGATGATGGAAAATTTTATTATAGAAAAATTATTTCCAGTTAGCTGATAGTTTTCATATTAAAACTCATATGGTTCTTGAAGTAAGATTAATCATTGGTTTTAAAGAAATAATACCTTTCATACACAAATTTTGTCATATTTAGTCAAAGAATGGAACCAATTTCTTTCAAAACTCTCTAGGATATTCATATATATTTGAAATCCTAAACCATAGAGGGTTTTTCACCTAAATCTATGTATGATGACATAGTTAAAAATATTTTTGAAAGCCTTTTTGATATTGAATCATAGCAATTCTACAAATGTTTTCAATTCCAAATCTTCATTTAAAAAAGTGATTGTATTTTACAGAAGCAACCATGGAAATTAGGTATTGTCAAACAAGGTACATTAGATTCTGAAATTTAGTAATACTATTTTTGTTTAAAACTCTATCTTAGAGAACCAACAGTGAATTAAAGCTATGACAAAGCTTTTTCATATTTTACTTTGTTAGAGATACAATTCAGTGCAAAAATTCTTTAAGGTAGTATTTTTTAAAATATTATTTACCTTGAGAATCTGATTAAATATTTTCCTTGAAGATATCAATAATCATTGTTAGGGGAACATTGGTAGTCTGATAGGTAATAGAGATGCACCAAATCTTGATGCCTGTGGTTTCAAACAAAAGTGAAACATCTCAATTTATGGATGCTAAGTTCATTTGTAACTTAAAAATATAAAAATCATATTAATTAGGAAAATCAAAGGTGTGAAGACTGGAATAGCTAACTTGGTCAAAGTGTATAAATAGCTCCATCTCAGGGAAGATAATATAAGATACCCAGTTCCACTAACTTTCAGAATATTAATTGCTCATAAATGTTCATGAATTTATGTGTCACATTAATGGACTTGTTTGAACATGCACAAATTATTCATTATTCCACTGCCAGTAATTATGCTGCAGATTTTTCATTCTATACTTCTGCACATTATGTAAACTAACCAATTTGAGGCCTTGTCATTGATTTAGAATTCTGCATTTAAATATAAGGAAAGTAGTCACTGTAATAATTGTAATTCACCATTACTTTGTTTTCAAAGCATCTTGTATTTTCTAATATAAGATGTATTAGAAGATTTGTATGCAATCTGTGATAAGTATGACTAGATTTCAAATTTTTCCTATGTGCATAAAGATTCTTTAAAATTGTATTATTGCCCATCCAATAGTATTTACATGATTATTATTATGACTGTTTGAAGTACAGATTTTGAAAAAAAAATCATGTTAATTTAAATTTATATGAAAAAAGCAGTTCATTGAACTACTAATTAGGATACTTATTATTACTCGTTTGTTTCCATATATACCAAAACATCATTTCAAAATTATCCTCTTATTTTAAGTACTCATATGTATTATTAAACCTTTAAATAAAAAAGTTTGAGAAAATATAAAACTAAACATTAGTATTTATGCTCGCTTTTATTGCCAGTCATATGTAATAACTTAATATGAACTAAAACAACAAGAATGATCAGTCCTATTTATGACATTATTTTAATAAGTACACTGTTTATAATGTATTAACTACCTGAACGGTGTTTTCAGAGAGGAGTGGTACTGTTTATATACATTTTCAAAAACAACCAGTCTTTGGAAATCTGACCTTGAAACACTTTAGTAATCTTCGAACCCAAGAAATAAAAGGCCAATCTGATCACTTTTGTTCAGAAGAACCCTGCTGAATATAATAGTACTATTTTGTGGCATTAAATTATAGCCATATGCTCAGAAAGGTTTCATTCTGCATACCTTGAAGAGTGTGGTCAGCTATCATTACTAAGGGATTGACTTGTTGGTCTCTTAATTTTTTTCTCTCTTTAGCCTCCTGAGGCATAGGTTTCATGCCCAGTAGTTGCTTCCATTGTAAGTAGTATTCAAGTAAAACCAATGTATATCCTCAAGGAAAACCGTATCTAATGCAGGTCTCTGTATTTAAAAAAAAAAAAAAAAAAACAATGTCAACAGTCAACAAGCCATAACATTTTATTTCTGAACCAGTTACATGTAGGACAGTTATTTGTTTCTATTAAAATAGTTTTGGTCCATTTCTTATGCTATTTTATTGCCTACCCACCCCCCCTACCCCCGACGCTGACTCAAAAGATCTAAAAGAAGAGAAGCTACTTATTAGAGAATTGTGTTTTAAAAATAGGATGCTAGGTGGAATATGTATGTATCATTTAGCAATTAGTATTTATTTATTTGGTATCTTCCAATTACAATAAAAACTCCTTGATGGCAAAGAATTTTCCTTTTGCTATGCACAGTATTTCTAGCACAACGCATGCAAGCAATATTTCTGAATTAAATAATTTAAGTATTTCTTAACTAAATAATTAATTTCCCCTTATGTTAACATGCACTTCTGATATATTAGATGAGAGCTTGATATAAACCCTTATTTTGTCAATCTTAGATTTTGTTTAGCAAGTGCTGTGGTCTGAATGTTTGTGTCCCCCAAAAATTCATGTTAAAATCCTAATACTTGATACTTGATGTGATGGTATTAGGAGGTGGGGCCTTTGGGAGGTGCTCAGGTTACAATGGTAGGTAGGGCTCCTATGAATGTGTTTTCTAGCCCCTTTCACTATGTGAGGACCAGCAAGAAGGGCCACCTGTGAACCAGAAATAGAGCTTTCGCTAGGATGTGACCATGATGTTGCCTTGATCTTGGTCTTCCCAGCATCCAGACCTGTGAGAAATAAATTTTTGTTGTTCTTAAGCCTTCTAGTCGGTGGTAGTTTTTTTATAGCAGCTCAAACAGACTAAGATTGAAAGAATTTTCTGTTTATAAATCTAGATCCCCACTATTGAACATAAAATATTCTTGAATTTCCAGGACTTATTTGTGACTTGAAGATAAACATCTCACAATATCCTTTATGACACATTTTGCTTGCTCTGAATAAAGTGATAAAATGAGATATTGTAAAAATAATAGTCCCTGCATAAAGTCTTGTATTATGACACTAATTTCTATAATTCTTCCTGGGATGTTATACTCCTTTTTTGCTTGCCATTTTTGCTTGGACATAAAAGGAGTAGAAATTGAAATTTTTTTCCCACTTAACTCATCATTCCAAAATTGCTCAGGAGACTAAGGTAGGGATGCTGTTAGTTATTACTCATTACTATTCCTATATAATTCTGAAATGGGAACATTGTCAAGGGTGGATCTGAACTCTCTCTGTATCCACTGTCAACAGAAAAGTGATTTCTTACCTCCTCCTCTTCAATCATCTTAGAATACTGGGTCACAGAATACAGCCACCATAATGGAAGGAAACCTAAGGAAACCTGTTGCATCCCTTATGGAGAGGGATGGAAGCCCATGATAACTGCCCATTCTGAGCTCTTAGTTAACAGCCACTACCAGTTTACCAACCTTGTTAGCTACTGATCTTGGAAGTAGTCATTCCAGCCCTAGTAGAACTACATTATCTATCAAGCCAGTGCTGCATGAAGCAGAGACATGACAAACTGCTAGGCCTTGCCCAAACCAAAAATTTGTGAATAAAATTAATGCTTATTATTGTTGTAAGCCACCATATTTTGGAGTTACACAGCAATAAATTATCAAAACACCTTTATCACATCACCTCCAAAATCCACCATCATGACTGCTAGATTGTAGAGACATGTTAATCACTAGAGATTAGTGTCAATTCAGGGCCAGTATCTAGTGTCAAATTCCATTTTTTTCTAATGCAATAAGCTCCAAAATGGCTACAAGTACTTTGGAGGAAGCTTGGGGATAGAATCTGCATATAGACTAGAGGTTGCACCACAAGAGAGACAGCTTTCCTCTTAATTGAGGGGCTCCAAGAATGTAGACATTACATTTGGGGAATGCAAACAGGCTGGCATCTGGAACAAGAAACCATATCTCTTCTGCAGTGACTGCTATTAAGTATCTGATCATTAAGCCTAGAATTTATCCATCAATATATGCCAAGAAATTTCTTAAAAAGTTGCCCATCCATTCGAATATTTTATACTGAATGCTTTATTAGATTTGTTGTGGTAGTGATTCCATATTATTCCTAAATGTTAAGGACTACAAACAACATCTGTAATAGTGAATCCCAGTAATCCCATTTAGACAAGAGTACCCATTTCCATGGCAACATCCTCTGCCACAGTCTCCCTATAAAGGCAGCCAACAAACAGGCTTCCAATGATGCCCAACCATACATACATCAATACCCCAACAAAGGAAGTGTCTAGCCATACCTCTCAGAGTTATGATCAAGGGACCACTGAGCATTTTGAACACTCTACATGCCCATTTCCTTAAATCTTTGAACTATCTCCTTTATATTATCTCAAGAAAATCTTGACAATTCAATTTCATAGACTGCAGCCAGTTATTTAGTCCAAGCTTTATAGCCAAATGGGTGGAACATTAATGCTGCTCCAAGGTGCTCAAGCCAATATATTAACATTAATCCTAGATAAATAAATTAATCTTGCATTAGTTTTTGTGCTGATAACAAAGTACCACAAACTGGGAGGCTTAGAAAACATGCATTTGCTCTCAAGTTTTCGAAGGGTCCTCTGCTTCCCAGATTATTACGGGCTATGGCTGGAGGTTCTCTCATTTTCTAAAGGATGACTGCAGCTCCTGGAATGGCCTCTCTACCTTCTCCAAAGTTAGGTAACAACACAGTGGTTTGCTTCATTAAAGCCAGCAAGGAGAATCTTTTGTGCTCCAGAATGTTAACATAAATTTCCACATAATGCAACCTAATCAAAGATGATCTCCCATCCCCTTTGTCATATTATATTATTTAGACACAAGTCACAGCTTCCCCCCCCCCGCATTTAAAGGGAGGGGGTCTTATGAGGGTGAATCACTGGGGTTCCCCCTTAGGGTGGTTGCCATATATGCATCTTTTCTTTTTTAACTGGAGTGTAAGCCCCATGAAAAGAGAAAAGTATATTGTTGACAAAATTCATGAATTCGAGAAAATACTAAGAATTTTGGATATTTTAATACATGTTTGTGTGTTTTATACCCATTTGAACCTCAAAAATTGTATGCACATTTTCAGAAGCCCAAAGTGTCTAATTTTCTGTGAGAATAATCTTATAGAGCTCGGTTTCTTATTTTTATCAATATATATTTATAATATATAAAACATAAGAACAAAAATGCAAATCTGATTAGCTGAGCAGTTGCTGGTTTTTATCAAATTTTCTCTGGTATGCATTCCAACAGTGTATTTCTCTCTGCTCCTGACATATACTTTATTTCAATCTTAAAACATCACATATTTTAGCAGGAGTTTAAAATAGTTATCTTCCAGTCAGGATGCAGGCGGTGATGGATGCAAGTTGGTTCCCTGGGGACCTTGTTAGAGAAAATCACTCATATGTTCAGTGAGCATTTGAACAAATGGACCTGCTGTTCTACCTAATGCTAGTGTAATTCCTTGATATATGGTCACTGTGTGTGACAATTGATGCTGTCACTTAGTTCGTAAGCATAACATTTCTAAACTCAAGTCCTAAGAGTTGCATATTAATGCTTCTCTATGGGGTTATCATAAACAAGACAAATAAATGAAAAATTCTAGTCTAGGCACTCAATTAAAAATAAGTGCATGCCCTTAGTTGAGGAAATTAAAACAATATCATATATATATATATATATATATATATAGTTGTATTAGGGCATTTTGGAGAGTTCTAGTTGAGCATGCTTCCTGGTTGGATTCTATTTTCCAGGCAATAGGTGTTTCATTAGAGGGCTTTGCTGCTGCAGGTAAGGACTGTCTAATCATTGGGGAGCACAATTCTATGTATGGTTTGTGTAAAGCTGCAAAATTAACCTTAATCTGGCCTTCGTGACCTAAAATAAAGCATTTAGGTTGATTTTCATAAACAAAATGATAGTGAAAATTCCAGGAGACATCTTTGTGGGCTAAGCCCTGTGATTGCTTAGCTGTTTAATACAATAGCTGAAAATAAATACCAACATATATTTATGTACAGTTTCTCTCTCTCTCTCTATATATATATATACACACACACATACATGGTTTCTCTAATGATATTCTTTAAATGGATTCAAATAACAGTTAACCTGATTCCAAAAAAGGAAGGTTTTCTAAAATGTGTTTCAAAGCTGTTGTATAGCTATTTAACACCATATTCAGTATTCAAATAAGGAATTAGAGAATAATCTAATTTTATCTACATTAATAAAAGAGAATAGCAACTGTAGAAACCAGAAATTTAAATAATCCAAAAACTAGCTGTGTTCGGCATTAAAACTTGATTTATTCACTTAATTTAAATAAGCATTTCTTGAATTCTAGAAATTGAGTACATTACCATAGATTAAAGTCAAAATCTCATGAAGAACTTGCCCTTGTGTTAATTGATCAGCTTGTTTTCCTTTCCAATAAGCACATTATAGTTTTTGTTCTAATGGGTTTCCCCTCATTTCAAAAATCTTCTCTCCTAAATGTTGGAGAATTAAATGTATTCATCCAATACATTTCAGTAACCTGTAATATCAACAAATAAGTCTTTGTGTAATGAAATGTGTATGTAAAATGTAAAATAATCATGAAACAAATATATAAATATGACCAATCTCTTATAACAGTATTAAATACACATTTTAAACCTGATTTTTCTAAATACCCAATTTAATAAAAAGAAATATGATTATTGAATAATAGCATTAAATCAATACCATTTGAATATTTCATATATATTTAGTATGTTTGTGAGATTTAATAACTTTCTATTACACACAAAGATGTCTAAGTTCCTAAGTGGATTGAAGCCTGGTAGGAAGAAGAAAAGAAAAATCTGACATGATATGTATCACTGAAAGTTAAAGAAAGAGAAACATTATGCTCTGTCCTCTTTTAAAAAGACTTGGAACACCACCTTACATAGTTTGATAGACCACTTGAGCTAGAAGCAGAGTAAAGTTGGCAATGTGATCAGTTAAAGGACAGGAGGACAGGAAATAGCACCTTGTGTCTCAGATACATCAATTCCAGTAAAAACTGGATGGAATTTCCCAGTCGTTTTCCAGCCACAGATACAGAATATCACTGAGATTTAAGGATCACTGAACCGGCCATGGAGTTTCTGTGGTGAGATGATCGCACAGCATAGGTTATGAGACGTACAGTCTAGAGCAGGGATCAAATGGAAGATGTGACTGAAATGGAGAGAGGGTTAGTAGTGATTCTATTCACTTCAAGTGAGTACTCCTTTGGGTCATATCCGACTGGAGAGACTACCAGGGCTTGACAGCGCTAAAAAGACTGAACATGAGGTACAGTAGAACTTCAGTACTCAGACCTTCAGTAACAGAGTCAGGAAAAAAAGAGTTGCTGCTCAATGACCAAGGGAAATTAGTGAAACTCAACTGGAAGATACTAGGTAATATAAATAAATAAATACGTACAAACATACATCCATACTAGCATCCGCATAAGCATAGATCATCCAAACGCACTACAGAAATTCAACCTTTTTACCATTAAATTAATTTTTTATGTTTTATGCATGTCATCATTCAGCAACTATTCATGCTTTCCAGTAAATAGTAATTACTTAATTGAAAATACACTCCATGTATAATTTATACATATGGATGGAACTTTGAATTCACAGCTTGTATCTAATTGAGTGAAAAAGAATTATGTAGCAGGTTTGTATCACTAATAGATATAAAATAATGTTAGACAGCTCTGCTCTAAGAAACCCATTTATATCCTGTCCATAAATGATTGTAAATATGCTAACCATACAGATACACAAAGTGCCAAATTCTTTCAATTTAAATCATACACAAACACGTGTAAGAATTCTCCAAATATGGGATCCCTGGGTGGCGCAGCGGTTTAGCGCCTGCCTTTGGCCCAGGGCACGATCCTGGAGACCTGGGATCGAATCCCACGTCGGGCTCCCGGTGCATGGAGCCTGCTTCTCCCTCTGCCTATGTCTCTGCCTCTCTCTCTCTCTCTGTGTGACTATCATAAATAAAAATAAAAATTAAAAAAAAAAAGAATTCTCCAAATAAATGCATACATATGCATATATGGATATTTAAACCAATTTTTATAAATGCCATGGGATATAACTGGTGATTAATTTATTTATTCCTTAATTTAAATAAGTTATGAAGACATAGTTTATAATTTTGGGACATAATTATCTATGCATTTCTTTCATTCTGAACATATTATAATAAGATGTAGTGATGATTTTTGTTCTGGATTCCTGTTTCAGTGATATAGCAAACATCCTTGGCAGATAGATATAGTATTTCTGTATAGGACAGGGAACCGATTTGTTTGTATGCTGTATAATAAAGGTAACATCTGTCTTCAAGGCAAAATTAGGAGTGTGTGACTATGATCCAATATGAAAAATTGTGGTTTTCTACACTTGAAGCCCCTCAGCTGGGACATAAAACCACTGCTTATATCTTTGTAGGTCTGCCCATATCACCCCTATGGGAACCACATGGGGAACCAGACTGAAGCTCGTGCAGGCTGTAGTGCCATAAATAATAAAGTTCTTGATGTGACCGGGGATTCTCCTATCTTCTGTCCACACCTATGAAATGTGGCAGGCTACCTTGTAAGCATGCAAGCAAGGTACAATCCCAGATCCTTCACAGTTCTTGATAGGCAATTAAAATAGAGAAAAACTGTGAGATAGAGAAAATAAATCGAGACAAACTTGATACCTACAATTATAAGATGACCAAACAATTACCCTATCAACAACTAATTCATTGCCAGTAACTTTCTAACTCATCAGCTGTTTATTTTATTTAATGCACACATAACAAAGTGAAATTATATTGTTTGTTTATTTGAATACTTGTTTTCACCTGGTTTCCGTACCTTTTTCTCCCATTCTCCTGTGTCCCCAATAAAGTCACAAGCTTTTTCATGTTCAGTAGTAGTCATATCTGCTTGAAACATAAAGTACTTAGTACTTACACTAAATGGATGGCTAAATGCTTGATGAATACAAACAAAGGAAATGACAACAGCATAACATTTTATTTTGAATTAACATTGAATCACATTAACATTTTACAGTATAAGAGAGAGGCACTAAAGTCAAGGAACAAAAGAACAGACCTGGTATAAGAGAACAGTACAAAGAGAAGACAATATTTAACAGAAAACATTTTCTGACAAAAGAACAGAACTGGTATAAGAAAACAGTACAAAGAGAAGACAATATTTAACAGAAAACATTTTCTGAGAAATTTAAGAGGATATCAAACTCCTTAAAATAAGGAAAGGCTGTTCTGTAATACACCAGTAAGTCCAAAGAGGATTAGTACATCTGGAAATGAAAGCAAGACATAAATAAATTCGCCTATGTGATGGTCTGAAAATGTGAATGAAAAAGTTACAAACTCAATTATTAGGGTGATGACCAAACTAAGAAAATCGAAAAATCCATTGATAAAAATCACAATGAGGAAATACAAAGGAAAAATCACAAACAAATGCCATAAACTCGCAAATGTTTTAGAATTCTCCACAATTGCACTGTTGGGGATTTACCCCAAATATACAAATGCAATGAAACGCCGGGACACCTGCACCCCGATGTTTATAGCAGCAATGGCCACGATAGCCAAACTGTGGAAGGAGCCTCGGTGTCCAACGAAAGATGAATGGATAAAGAAGATGTGGTCTATGTATACAATGGAATATTACTCAGCTATTAGAAACGACAAATACCCACCATTTGCTTCAACGTGGATGGAACTGGAGGGTATTATGCTGAGTAATAAGTCAGTCGGAGAAGGACAAACATTATATGTTCTCATTCATTTGGGGAATATAAATAATAGTGAAAGGGAAAATAAGGGAAGGGAGAAGAAATGTGTGGGAAATATCAGAAAGGGAGACAGAACGTAAAGACTGCTAACTCTGGGAAACGAACTATGGGTGGTAGAAGGGGAGGAGGGCGGGGGGGTGGGAGTGAATGGGTGACGGGCACTGGGGGTTATTCTGTATGTTAGTAAATTGAACACCAATAAAAAATAAATTAAAATAAATAAATAAATCTTTAAAAAAAAAAAAAAGAATTCTCCACAATAGAAATTCTATCCTGAGAAAGTAGAGACATTGGAGGAAAATATAAAAGAAATGATAGAAAGATCTTTTAGTAATTGAAAAATAAACATGTCTTTAAAGACACTTAGGGGATGCCAAGTAAGATTAATTAATATACATTAATTAGAAATAACAAAACCAGGGGGGCCTGGGTGGCTGAAAGAATTGAGTTTCAAATACCTGGTTTCAGCTCCGGTTGTGATTTCAGGATTATGGAGTCAGGCTCTGCATGAGACTCCATGCTCAGTGGGGTATGTTTGAGATTCTTTGCCCTTCCCTCTCCCTCCTCTTCTGTTCCTCCTCCTGCTCATGCTCTTTCTCATAAATAAATAAATAAATAAATAAATAGTAAAAAGGAAATAACAAAACCAATAAATAACTTATTTGGATGAAATAACATGGGAGAATCTCTCTACCAGATATTAGTACTTATTACGATCAAAACCCAGTGATTGTCTTATCTAACATATATCTCATGCACTAAAATAAATATTATCTTTAGCTTTTGATCCCACTTACTCAGTCCAGTCTTTATACTTTCAATTCTCTTTATCTAAATGAGTCTATACTCTTATTTTGAATTTGCTGTTAAGATGAAGGAGGAGAAGGCGTGAAGAGAAGACAAAGAATGTTAACTTTTTTAAGATTGCCGTTGTAACATGAGATGGATAGATAAGGCTCCCTTCAAATGCCATCTAGTTTCTGCAGTACTTCTGTGACAGTTTAATAGTCTTGCTTTTAACTTCTGTAGTGTGGTAGTAACTACTCTTTCCCAATCTGTGCTGTTTAATTTGTTTTCTACATTCTTGCAAAAATAGAAGGCATATATCCATTTATAGAGCATATGTACAAAAATGCACACTAGTATATGAAGAAAAAGTAATCCATTTTCTAGGAACACATTTGTATACTGTGCTGAATTTCTGTCCATTATTTTTGAATTTTAACCTTATTGAGAGGATAAAATATGTTATATAGATTGACATTTTTTATATAAGTGAAATAAGCATTATCCACCTCACTCAAAACAAATTAGAAGCATCATTTTAATTCCTATGTATTTTAATAAAGCATCCCATAATTTGTTTAATGATTGTTAATTCTTGAAATTTATGCTTTCAATACTAACTATAATGCTCCAATCAGTGCCAACATAATGTTATATCTTTTAAAATGTTATTAAAAATATAAGTAGAATAATTACTAGATCAGACGATAAGATGCTGTTAGAGAATTCTGACACATATAAATTATTTTCAAAGAAACTTTAAAAATTTACAATTCTCCAAATATTTTATAGGCATCCTTGTTTAAGTGTTTAATGTCCACTATCAAATATCCTTTTATTATAAAAATCATTCAAGTATATAAATAAAAATTCTTTTCCCTGTTTTAAATTTTATCCCTCTGGTTATCGTTGAACTTGCTGTATTACAAATATGTGTTGGCAGTTTTCATATTATTTTGTACATTTTTCAGTTTTAGAGTTTGATTTTGGAGTCAGATAGATGTAGGTTTCATGCAGCCACATATTAAATATGTCACCTTAGATACTTCCTTAACTTTCATAAAACTCATCCAGAAAATGGGGGCATAAGGAAAGGTGGTTTGTAATATTGAAGTTATATAGTCTTTTGAAAAGATTATCTCATACAATGAATATTTATCACACTCTAGAGTGGAATGTGTAGTATTGTTCTGTGATGGCTTCAGGATCCATAGCAGATTGAACAGTATTTGGTTTTAGAGGTTCCAGCAATTGTACCAAGACTCTCCCATTCTGAAGGGCTGTAGCAATGGAAGGCAAAGTGGCAGGAATTGCTGGAAAACCACCTTTCCTCCAAAACACTCGTGATCAAAACAAGAAAGTAATTGAAAGGGAGGGAAGTCAGCAAGGAAAATGCTTGGTCTCATATTCTTGTTCCGTGATTATGCCCCACCCACCTCAAGCATAGTTGAGATGACATCTAAGCAAAGCATTTCTGAGGATTGGCAATGCCTGGCTTCTCTTCCACAGCTGGACTCTTGAACAACCAAACCCAAATGCCCACGCTTTTGCTGCCTTACACCAGAGTACGTTGAGAGAGTTATTGAGTCTGGAAGTTAATGGCTTGTGAGAAAAAAAGAGAAAACTGTCTGTGTCTGATACGATTTCCTAAGGTCAGAGAAACCTCGCTCAGCAGAGAGGTAATAAGGGGTCTTTGTACAGATTGCCAAAGAGACAATTGATTGAAATACATCTCAATTTCCTGCTGTCCATAAGAGGCAGTAAGGACAACCTCAGCGGTGACTGTCATATCTCATAGGAGGTAAGCGTCATAGGGCAATCAGATTAGCTTCAAGGTTACACAAGGTTTCTCTCTTATCAAGGAAAGGCATTTTAGGCCAGAGTATTCTTAGTGATGGAGAGGGTGGAGTTAAATCAAGACCTAAGGCATTTCATTGAAATGTTATTCAGCAATAAGAAGGAATGAGGCACAGATACATGCTATCACATGGATGAACTGTGAAAATATGGTACGTGATAGAAACAAATCAAAAAAGATCATGTTTGTATAATTTCATTTATATGAAAGTTCCAGAACAGGCAAATTATAGAGACAAAATGTGCCTTAGCACGAATAGGACTGGAGTGGGGATATAAGGAGTGACTGCAAATGGAATGGAGTCTCTTTTGGGGGAAAGAAGAAAATGCCCTAGGGGGTTTGAAAAGAAGCTATTACAGAATATTTAGGATAATTATGGATGAAAATATGCTATTTAGAATGTATTCCACAGTGAATTTCTATTGCCCAATAAATTTTACATTTAATGTTCTATTTTTTATTTTTTTTAATTTATTTTTTTTAAAGATTTATTTATTTATTTATGATATACAGAGAGAGAGAGAGAGAGAGGCAGAGACACAGGAGGAGGGAGAAGCAGGCTCCATGCCGGGAGCCCGACGTGGGACTCGATCCCGGGACTCCAGGATCACGCCCTGGGCCAAAAGCAGGCGCTAAACCACTGAGCCACCCAGGGATCCCAATTAATGTTCTATTTTTTAAAAAATATTTAATTTATTTATTCATGAGAGACACAGAGAGAGAGAGAGAGAGAGAGAGAGAGGCAGAGACACAGGCAGAGGGAGAAGCAGGCTCCATGCAGGGAGCTCAATGCGGAACTCAATCCCAGGACTCCAGGATCATGCCCTGGACTGAAGGCAGGTGCTAAACCGCTGAGCCTCCCAGGGATATCCCATATTTAATGTTCTAGAACAAGTTTCCAGTCCAGTACATGTGCTAAATAAATGCCCTTGTTAGTGATCATGTATAGATGTGCATTTATATATTTTTTTCTTTTTTGTCAGTTTTGGTGATTTTTATCCTTTCAGAAAATTTGCCCATGTATGAGTTATCTAATGTGCTGACATAAATCTGTTAATCATTCTTTGTATTTATTTTAATTTATGGTAAGTAGTAGCAATGTTTCCTCTTTCATTACTGATTTTGTGAGTTTCCTTAATTAACTATGTATGGGTTTATCAGTGTGGTATTCATAATAATTTTTAAAACTCAGCGATTTTGTTTTCTTTGAAGTTCTCTATTTTTCTGTTTTCTGTTTCAATAAATTTTGATATAATCTTTGTTGTTTCATAACTTGTGATTGTTTTTTGTTTAATTTGCTCTTATTTTTATATTAATTGGGAAGTTGAGGTTATTGATTTGCACATTTATTTTTTGTTATAGATATTTAAAGCTGTAAATTTCCCTTGTAAGCACTGCTATATCCATCACAGAAATTTTGAAATGCAATATGATCATTTTTGTTCAATTTAATTTTTAAAATTTATCGTGATTTCTTCTTTGACCTATAGATAATTTAGAAAATTGTCATTTAATTTTTAAATATCTCCTGTTTTTATGGGTTTCTTTCTGTTGTAGATCTCTAATTATATTGTAATGTGGTCAAGGTCCACACTTTATATGATTTCAATTATAAATTTCTTTAGATTTGTTTTGTGATGCAGCATATAGGATATAATGGACTATGTCACATATGCACTTGAATGGATTTTTATTCCCTACCTGAGATATCCAGGATAATCTTCCCATCTCAAGATACCTAAATTAATCACACTTGCAAGGTCTCTTGCCATTCATAGGTACCAGAGATTAAGATGTGGTCAACTTTGGGGGTCATTATTCTTCTACCAGAAATAATTGGTCCTCCTAACTACTTGTGAAGTTTGTCTCCCCACAATGTGCAACCACTAATGACTCTACTAGTTTTCTTTCTTTCTTTCTTTCTTTCTTTCTTTCTTTCTTTCTTTCTTTCTTTCTTTCTTTCTTTCTTTCTTTCTTTCTTTCTTTCTTTCTTTCTTTCTTTCTTTCTTTCTTTCTTTCTTTCTTTTCTTTTCTTTCTCTTTCTCTTTCTTTTCTTTCTTTTTTCTTTCTTCTCTTTCTTTCTTTCTTTCTTTCTTCTTTCTTTCTTTCTTTCTTCTTTTTCTTTCTTTCTTTCTTTCTTTCTTTCTTTCTTTCTTTCTTTCTTTCTCTTTCTTTCTTTCTTTTTCTTTCTTTCTGTTTTCTTTCTTCTCTTTCTTTCTTTCTTTCTTTCTTTCTTTCTTTCTTTCTTCTTTCTTTCTTCTTTCTTTCTCCTTTTTTTTCTTCTTTCTTTTGACTTCTTTGGGTTCACCCTTGTATCTGCATTGCTTAATTGTCAAAGATTGGTCAGAGATTTTGCTCAATCTGTGCTAATGGGTTTGAGCATGTAAAGACTGGAGAAGTAGTCAGAGATGAAACCATTTCAGTTTTTAGACATGGAAACCAAATTAAAAATTTAGTTACTAATCCAGGTAAAAATGAAGACTGATAAAGGATTTAAACATAGAGACAATAGGGTTTTATTTTAATTGTAAAAAAAAAAAATACTGTGGATGATGTGAGAAAGAAAAACCTGCAAAGGCAAGTGTGAACATGGCTGTACCCCATAAGAAATCATTTTTGTTGTCTGAATAAGAGGCAAGAGTAGCATGAAATAGAAGCTAGAGGCAGTGGAAATGGAGAAAGTGGACACTTATAAAATACTTAAAATTGAAACAGCAGTAGATCTTGAAGATTTGGTCTACAGGGGTAAGGGTAAAAGGCAAGTCAAAGATGATTCCTAATTTGTGGCTTACACAATATAATAACCATTCTATCATTCACTGAGAAATAGAAGAGTGGAGAATCATCACAATTTGGAGTAAGGAGGAAGACGGAAATTGGTTTTGTGTGTATTTTGTGTGTGTGTGTTTAAAATAATTTAGGGATTTGGGGCTATAGATCAGAGAAAAAGTTATTTCACTGATATAAATTTGTGAAGATTTTATGTATGAGTGGCAAAAAGTTCCAAGAACATAAGTGAGAATGGTATGGGATTGAGTATTGAGTTAGAGAAGACCTTCAGACTTCAGTAAAAACCTGAATGAGTAGAAATGCACAGGTTTCAAAAAAGATGAAAAAATGCTTAAGACAGCTTAAATAAAAACCCAGAAACCATTATCTGATATAGTTGGCAGAATCATCATTGGCTCTGTGGTCTCTGTACCAGTATTACTCTGTGATTAAGTGGCCACATGGAAGAAATAATGGATGAATCTACCTTAGTTAGACCATGTTATATACTAAAAGGGAAAGGATTTCTCAGGTAGAATAATGACTCTTACTCAATTAACTCTGTTAGTTGGAAGGGGGGTTATCCTAGTCTTGGCCTAATGAGGTATATTCTCTAAAAGGAAGATTCTTCAACAATGGCTTCAAAGAAACATACAGCCTTGTCATGAATTGTTTGCGGAGGAAGGTGACCTCTAGGAGCTAAAGGCCTTAGTCCTACAACCACAAATAAGTGAACGCTGCCAACAATCATGAAGCTCATATGGCTGAGCTCCAGTCACAGTCCTGACACAGTCTGGCTGGCATCTTGATTGACTGCAGCCTTTTGAGATCCTTAGCAGGGGATCCAGCTAAATTCTGTCCAGACTCCCGACCTACAGAAACTGTGAATAGAAAACCTTATTGTTTTAAGCCGCTGTTTTAAATTTGTGGTAGTTATATGGCACAAAGAACAAATACATTATAGTATCAAAGAGCCAAAAAAGAAACATTTTAAGGAAAGAATGATTAATAGTTTTCCAAATTACTAACAGGACAAAGGTAGGGTTAACCAATAATCCTTGTTTAGGGATGGGGATACCATTCATAAATTTACCTAGAGCTGGTCTGGCGGATTACAGAAGTGCAAGCAGGTTAAAGTGGGTCAAGGAGGAAGTGGAAGAGGAGTTAATATGAAATAAACTTATAGAGAAGTTTCATTCTGAAAAGAAGATGAGATCTACGGAGATTATCAACAGGGAATTTGAGTTGGAGAGAGAGGATTTGTTTGAAGTTGTCAATTCCTTCCTTCCCTTCCTTCCCTTCCTTCCTTCTCTCCTTCCTTCTCTCCTTCCTTCCTTCCTTCCTTCCTTCCTTCCTTCCTTCCTTCCTTCCTTCCTTCCTTCTTTCTTTCTTCTTTCTTTCTTTCCTCTTTCCTTATTTCTTTCTTTTATTTTTTAGGAAAGGAGGGAGGGACAGAGGGAGAGAGAGAAAGAGAGAGAGATAATCTTTTTTTTTTTTTTTTGAGAGAGAGAGAGAGAGAATCTTAAGCAGGCTCCATGCCCAGCATGAATCCCAACATGGGGTTCATTCTCTCGACCCTGACACCATGACCTGAGCCAAAATCAAGAACTGGTTGCTCAATCAAGTGAGCCACCAGGTGCCTCAATATGTTCTTTTTTAAATACAAGAGATTTGGAACTTTTAAAAGGCTCTTTAATGGTTTAACCAAGGAATGACTGAGGAAGAATAAAGTGATTTCTATAATATCCACATTTTCACGCTAAATATTTTCTTATTAGATCTAGTATTATCAATGATCACCACTTAACCAAAAGCCTCTGAGAATAAACATTTTTTAAAGATTTTATTTATTATTCGTGAAAGACAGAGAGAGAAAGAGAGAGAGAGAGAGAGAGAGAGGCAGAAACAGGCGGAGAGAGAAACAGGCTCCCTGCAGTGAACCTATGTGGGACTTGATCCCAGGACCCCAGGATCATGACTTGAGCTAAAGGCAGATGCTCCACCACTAAGTCACCCAGGTGCTCCGAGGATAAAATTTAAAAATATTTATAAAATTAAGTTTGATTAATTTTTTATAGAAAAGTGCATTGTATATACAGCTTTGCTTTCTACACACATATAAGAACAAGATTTTGTTCAGATGTCTATCATGATGAAATACCTTAAATTTTTATGCGTAGCTATTTACAGTTGATATTAGAAAAATGTTCATTGTCCTGTGTCCAGACTGACCTGAAATATATTTTTTTTAGAAATACAAATATTTTAATCAATATATGATATGTGCACATTTTTTTATTATCAGCTGTTAGTGACTTTGATAAAGGAAAAGTGCCCTTACCTGAAACAATTACTCACCTTTCAAAATAAAAATGAAAAAAACATAATTCCTAAGGAATTTATCATATTTTCAATAGCAATCATTAGGACATTAGTAACATGACAAGGCAATTACCTATATGTTAAGGCTTTCTGAGATTAGGATACATTTTTACGGTGAACTCAACAGGCCACAAGTATTTTAACTCCACAGACATTGATAAATGTATATCAAGCCTTTAAGCATATTTTTCCCTCTGGTAATTATTTCTATAAAAAACTAATCATTTGCATGGCAGAAATTTTTGTAACCTGTAATGAATGGTGATTTGTAATAAATCATAAACTAATGGTAGTCCTAAGGAAAAAAATAACAATATTTGATATTTTAATTATAACAAAGACATGTGAAAATAAAAGGGAATTAAAGAGAAAGACAATTTCTATACTTTTGTGAGATCAAAGAAGTAATAGGGGAAAGAACGCTAATGATACTTATAGATATGCTATAATGTTATGCACATTAAGCGTCTAGAAAAACATTCATGAAATAAGTGCTATTTAACACATAATACCTATACAACCTGTAGAACTGATGTGTGAGCTTACAAGCTACTGAGATAGAATGGACTGTAACTATTGCTTTAATATCTTTTTTTTCATAAAAATTTTAGGCTTCACATAATGTCACTAGAAATCTGACGTGTTCCTTTTTCTTAATTAATTGTTAGGTGTCATGTATCTTGCTTATTAAGATTGTTAGAGTCAAGCATATCAGCAGAATATGAAAATAGTTATGCTTCACTGATCTGCTTCGTATTACGTGCCCAAACTATGAAAAAAATGCTTAAAATATATTCTTATCATGATATGTGTTGAAATATATAGGAAACACTATGAAATCAGACCCAACAAGGGACACGAACAGTTTGATGTCATTAATATTCAGACAACTGTAAGCAGGGATGTTCTTGGAACTGAGAGAAGATGCTTTACTCCACACAGATGGCACAGCTTACTTTAACATTTGGGGCTTCCAAGACATGTTCCTAAGTTTTTCTTTCTTTTAGTAAAATGAATGCTGAAGGGTACCTCAAGGTCTGTGAGATCTAGAACAAAACTAAATTACATATAAGTATTTAAATTTTCTAACACACACACTTCAATTGGTTGAGCTGGTTTCTGCAGAGATAGATTTATCTAATCTTTTGTTCTAGTATAAGGGTTAAATCCAATTTACTATGACCACTAGAAATACAGAATGTTTAAGGATCCAAGCAATTGCAACTCATGAGTAACAGCAGGGCTACCATTAGAAACATAAAAAAAATGATTTTTAATATTTCAGAACTGTTTGTAGCACGACTGCAATGATTAGTGATAAAATAAGGCTTCAAATTATTACATGCATGCAATTTAATGAATTAGAGAATTTACTTTTTGTTTATCAGTATAAATACCAGATGTTCCATAGTGTTTAGTTTATATATTTACTTGTAGTGTTTGAAGTAAAAAAAAAAAAAAAGTTTCTTCTATTTAGCTTATTGTTTTATAGCTTAATGGTGAACGTGTAGATGCTTAGCCACACTCCCAGGGATTGAGGCATAGATCTTACCAGCTGGTGACCTTGAATTAGATGCTCAACCTTCCAGCTTCTCAGTTCAAGTGTTAAATTGGAGATAATAGTAGCATACACTTCACAGGGTTGTTGTATTTTAATATATGTGAAGTACTTAAAACTGTACCTGGCAGATACAAGGTGCTTTATAGATATTAGCTCTTAACATTGGGACCAGTGAAAGCTCTCAGACCCTTTCTTAGGCAATGCAGCTTCTGGAATGCTTTATCCATATCCCGATCATGTAAATGCTTTTTATCTCGTGGTTATAGATGCACAAGCCAAAAAGTATTTAATTAGCACCAATTATATGCCAGATTTAGCTTTGAACTGTGAATAAGCTTATCAGGTCCTTTATTGTTTTGAAGCCCAGGAATCATGATTTCCCAATATCTACTCAATAATAATTTTGCAATGTTTTATTTCAAGAGGAATAATTCAATAACACCCAATATGTGTTTTAGTAGTACATATTCACTTAAAAAAACCTTTTAAGCATATGTATGCCAGGCAAACCTAACTGAAATATATGATAACATATAAAATTGTTAAAGAATATATATTGGCCAACATTAGTTAAACTTCTCCATTTTGCAATTCCATTTTGCTTCAAGTACAGGATTTCAGTGAAGGGCTTCACTTAGCATTCATGTGACTATAAATTTTGAAGAACTTATGCTCAAAAGTCCAAAAGGCAATATGAAGAGTTGAAAAAGAAAATGCAGTAGATATCTAAATAAAAGTGTGTCAACATTGTGGATTTTTTTCAGCTATTAATAGATTGAAGCAATTTGAGTTCTAAATAGAAATTACACAAGCATGTGTGTGTGTGTGTGTGTGTAAAATTTGCAGGGAGAGGTTTTCTTTCCTCAGATTCAGCAGTATGGAGCAGCTATCTTTCAATGAAGCCCTATTATCTATAGTGTGGGTTTGTACCATTCAATCTAATTTAACAACTTTCCTGAAAATATTATATGAGTTAATGTGGTTTTTGTTTTGCTTTCTTTTACACTATGTTTTCCTGTATATTACATTTACATTCTGCTGTAATTAAGAAAAAAATAATTTTAATGCAATATTTGGAGTGCTTAGGTTAGCTTTGAGAATGTTTTGCTATAACCGTAAATCATCCTTGTGTTGATTTTTTTTTTTATTTAGGAAAACACATTTTGAAATCTGCAACCATTTGTGATATAATTAAATGTGCTTTAAACTTGTGTACTCTTTTTATTTTTTAAATGATTTTATTTTGAGAGAGAGAGGAAAGAGAGAGCACGTGCCTAAGAGCGAGGGGGTGGTACAAAAGAAGAGGGAGAAGCAGACTCCTCACTGAGCAGGGAGCCCAATGTGGGGCTTTATTCCAGGACCCTTGGATCATGACCTGAGTCAAAGGTAGACGCTAAACTGACTGAGCCAACCAGGTACCCCAAAACTTGTGTACTCTTTTTAATGACAAAACTCTTCTATGGTAGAAATTTGCTCCTAAGAGGGACAAATTTAAATATTAATACATCAAAGAAAAACTGTGGTTTGGTTTTTCCTGCCCAACATGCATTTATATTTCTTCTTGTTAAACCTTCTCATCTTTCTTTGTGGAAAAAATCCTTTTCACAATCAATACTTGAGTGTGACTGATGTGTCACTGGGTGCTCCAGAATTAGGCACAAGATTTAGGTTGGCCAGTTAGAGCACCACACACCCACCAGTGAGTATTCATGGCTGAACATGCCACAGATGCCTTGCTAGACAGAGCCATAGCTGAGGCATTTACTAGAAGTATTTGGAAAGAAGGGATTTTCTTCTGGCCTTGCTAAACCAGAGCTCTCAGTCATAATCTGAAGAGGACTTGTTAAAAAAAAAAAAAAAAAAAACACTTTAGAAGAAAGCAGGGCTGAGAGTTAGAGTAAAAGAGAAGTGTCCTGACATCATCCCTAATCTGGATATATCCATGTCAAAGGTTATAGGGCATCTTTCAGTGAAGAAACCTTTATAGTTGTAGAAACAGATCAATTTCCCTTGGGCTTTAACCAGTTTGAGTAAGGTTTATAAAACACAAAATGGTATTTATATGTATGGGTTTTTAAAAAGATTTTATTTATTTATTCATGAGAGACACAGAGATAGGCAGAGTCATAGAGGGAGGAGATGTGGGACTTGATGTCCGGACCCGGGATCACGCTCTGAGACAAAGGCAGCCTCTCAACTGCTGAGCCAGCCAGGTGTCCCTACATGTATGCCTTTTATAAACATTCACTTTGTTGTGCAACCAGCACCACCATTCATCCCAATAACTTGTAAACTGAAGCTTTATTCTTATTAAAATTTCTTAATAGTGAAACGGAAATTCCAGAAAGCATTAAATCTCAGATCAGAATGCTCAAGCAATATGTTAAGTACATGGATAAATCAATATGATATTTATCTTCTTTCTTGATAACAGTCTGTTGCAATTTAAGCAATAAAGCAAATTCAGTACATTATCCATGTTTGATATCTTCTTCCTTTATTTTGGAAAGTATCCAAGGTGATTATTCTTATAACAACCACAGAAGAGATTATCTGGGAACACATTGAAATGCCAATTTTATTAATTGCCAAAACACCTAGTCAGAACAACATCTCAAAATTAGTCATCATAATTAAAATAATTAAAATACATTCTAATTAGTCATCATAATTAAAATACATTTTTCCAAATACATACAAAATTAGGTTATTATCAATGCTTATATAATAATATTCATGCTTTATTGAACCTCTTAAAAATTTTTTCAGAGCATCATAGAAACTCTTATAAATTCCATATATCACATGTGAAGGTGAAGAAGTTATACACCTTCATTCTATTGAAATTATTTGGCGACATTGGCATTAAATATGTGCATTGATATGGTTATGTAAAATAAGATTTTATATTTACCAAATCAAATAGATCTTAACAATTTAAAGAATGATTCGTATCTTGAGACTATTTAGTACTATAACATTAAACATTCAAAATCTCTGAAAAATTTTGGTATATTTATTGTGAACATATAATTAATATTTTTGTTTACTTTTTCCATCTGGTCTCTATTTTACAACTTGTATATAAGGTTCTGAGTTGGAAGAGTAGAGATTGGGATACACTTTTCTGGTGTAGAAACCGCTAGAGGCAGTTGAGAAGGTGGATCTGGATAAAGAAAATCTGTGTCTACCTCTTTATAGAAATATTAGAAACATCAAATAGCTCTTCTTACTGCAGATAGAAAGCAGAATTCTAGCAAATTATCAGGGGTAATCTCTGACTTTAAGGCAATTTATTGTAAATATTAATCACATCTACAAAATGTCTTTATGACAATATCTACATTAGTGTCTGACCAAATAATGAGACCAAACACCATAAACTAACCTCACTAGCACAAACAATTTCAACCATTATGGCAGCCATGATTAAACAAAGAAAAAGAGGCAGGTCTTGAAAAGAATTGTGATTGTAATTTTCAGGACATGGAATTGACTTGCATAAAAGATGTTTTAACTTTCAGAATTTACAAATACTTAAATACAAAAGAATGATCATTTTATAATATCAATATTTACAGAGGTAAGCCTATTCAATAAAATGTATTGTTCATAATACACAAAACAATCTTTTTTTAATTGTTTTTTAGGCTTTCAACACTGGCTTGCAGTTTTCCTTCCTCTGATCGCCTTGTCAGCTTTTGGTATCATGATTTGGCTGACTATAAAAGTGAATTCATGGTATTTTCAGTGTTCTCATTTTCTGGAAGAATTTCTGTAATTTTGAAATTACTTCTTTTATAAGCTTTTGTTAGAATTATTTATTGAATCCATTGGGTATGTAGATTTGATTACAGAAAGGGTTTTATTTAGATTTCAGATACTTAAATAGTTGAATGTCCAGACTTTCTATTTAATTTTGTTTCAGTTAAGTTTGCATTTTTCTAGTAATTTTTCTATGAAATTTAAATGATGATTTTCTGACAGGTTTTTTTTGCAATATTAACTTATTACAATTTTAATTCTGTAGGATTATAATATTCTCTCATTTCTTCCTATCAATGATTATTGCATCTTAATTTTTAACTTTTATTATTTATTTTTTTTAATTTTTAACTTTTATAATATTATGGAAGGGTTAAAATTTCAGTAGTCTTTGTAGATAACCAGTTTTGTTTTTGATAATTTTGCCTATTTATTTTATTTCATTAAATTGTTATTTTTTATTATCCTTTCTTCTACTTTCTGTGGGCTACTACCTTTGCTAGCTTCTTGAAATGTACCCATAGGTTTTTGAAATTTTTTTCTTCTTTTATAATATATTCATGGCTACAACTTTTTTCTGAAAATGGCTTCATGGGCAGCCTGGGTGGCTCAGTGGTTTAGCACCACCTTCAGCCCAGGGCCTCCTGGAGGCCTGGGATCGAGTCCCATGTCAGGCTCCCTTCATGGAGCCTGCTTCTCCTTCTGTCTGTGTCTCTGCCTCTCTCCCTCTGTGTCTCTCATGACTAAACAAATAAAATCTTAAAAAAAATGGTTTCATTTGCTTTACATACTTTTTTTTGTAGTATTTTCCTTGTCACCCAGTCCAAGACATAATCTAAATTTCAGGATGTTTTCCTCACTGGTTCATTAGATACTATATTATATATTATTTATATTATATGTAAAGCATATATTATATATTAGCTTGTAAATATATGGCAATTTTGTAGATTCCTTTCAGTTATGGCAGTTCCTTTTTGCTTTACCTAAAACTGTCTTATTAAAAGCATAAATATTTAACATTTTATGTATTCTTAGTGAGTAGATTCTGTTATTATGGTAAGTACCTATTTATCTCTAATAATGTTTTTGTTTTTTTTTCTGATTTTATTTATTTATTCATGAGAGACACAGAGAGGCAAAGACACAGGCAGAGGGAGAAGCAGGCTCCATGCTGGGAGCCTGATGCAGGACTCATTCCCGTGACTCCAGGATCACACCCTGAGCCAAAGGCAGACGTTCAACTACTGAGCCACCCAGGCGTCCCAGTGTTTGAATGCTTTCTTATCAGTTTTTATATTTTTTATAAATTTATTTTTTATTGGTGTTCAATTTGCCAACTCTTTATCAGTTTTTAATATAACTATACTAGTTGTTTTGTTGAAGTTGTTATGTTGTTCTGTGTTTACATGATTTATCAATTATCTGTTGCTGCATAACAATTTATTTCAAAACTTAGTTGCTTAAAACAATGGTAATCATTTATTATTTCTCATGGTTCCTGTAAAGGAGCAGCTTAGCTGGATATTTCTGACTTGTGTATCTCCCAAAATTGTCACTTGAGATGTTATTTGAGGCTACCATTCTGTGAAGGTTTGACTGTGGCTAGAGAATCTGTTTCAAAGGTGATTCTTCAAAATGATTGAAATTCTGTGTAGTGACTCCTACTGGGAGGCCTCAGTTCCAGTTCGAGTTTGCCTTTCTACAGGTTGCTTAAGTGTGCTCATGACAGGAAGGCTGCCTTCCTCTAGAGAGAGCAATGTGGAAACCATGATCTAGACTATGATATGTTGTCATTGTCTCAGAATACTACAGATAACACAGGTCAATTCTATTCAGTATGGTATTATACTACACGATTTTGTGAATACCAGGAGGTAAGAATCACTTGGGACCATCTCAGAGGTTATCCCCCATACTTGGTACATCTTGTTCCATCATTCTACTTCCAAAATCACTTTGTCCTTACAATTTAGAGATACTTTTAGTAAATATCATATACTTTTTAATCCAACCATCAAGGTTTAAAAAAATCATTTAGTCAATTTACATTTAATATAATTTCTGATCTACATTAGTCAAATTATAAGAGTTACTTTATTTAGGTGACTTATTGGACTTACTTTTTCAATATGTCTTGTCCTATCTATCTTTGGATTGATGTTTTATTATTCCATGTTACTCCTGTATTAGCTTGACACTTTGGTGGTGTGTGTGTGTTATTAGTTTTTAAATGGTGATGTACAGATTGCATCATGCTTTTTTGGCTAAGCAAATTCTAAAATTACTCTGTTCTTCTGTCCTTTTCTTAGATAATATAATCTTTAATAGATTTTTTAAATTCCATTTAATACATTTCATAATTACACACAATTATTTTGGTGATTTTAATTCTAACACCTGCATTCATTTTATCCAGTTAACATTCTCTTAAGTTAGTCCACATATTTACCCTCTTCAGGCTCTCTATTCCTCTCTGGTTCTCTGCACTACCATCTGGAGATTATTTTTGCTTTCCAAGGAACACCATGTAATATTTCTTTTCATGTGTGCTTATTGGTAACAAATTCTCTAAAATTTGTTTCCTTAAAATTGACTTTATCTCACTTGAATTGTCATAACATATTTTTTAAGTTTATATTTAAAGCTTGAGATTTTTGCTGTTTTAGATGTTGAATGCAACATTCCACTATCTTCTAACTCCAAAATTTTCCATTTCTATTACTTTACAAAAAGGTGGAAATCTAATCATTGCCCTTATAAAAGTAACTAGTTTTTATTCCTGGTTATCCATGAGATTCTCTCAGTCTTTGCATAGTTTCTCAGTCTGAAATGCATAGTTATGGCATTTTTATTACTTTGTGGTGGGACTTCTTTTGAAGTCAGGATCTGAAAAGTCCATTTTCAGATGCTTCTATGGATTTGTGTCTACTATGTTTTAAAATCTTGATCTGAATCATTGTCCATTTGCCTAATTCCATATGATTGAGTGACTGAAATTATATTGAAGCATGTGCAGAAATAATGAGAGGCATAGGATGTTAGGATTTTTCTCAAGAAATGATATAGATCTGTTTCCTTCAATCACCTTTATTTGAATCTCAGAAATTAAGTGGATTCAAAGTTAAACTTGATTTTCTTCAAGGGATGTTCCACTTCCAACAATAACTGATCTTTAAGTATAGAGCCTCTGGGCCAAGACTAAACTGAGAAGTTTAGGAGAGCTTATCTCCTTTTTTATAGTCTACCTGTTTGGACCCTGTTAATCTCTCAAAAGCACTTTTATTTTTATTATCCTAGCAGACATCTCTTGAGAATGTGCAGACTCAAGGAATCAGAGGATCCAAAATGCTTGACTAGGCCATCATCTTTTCATCCTTTCCTGAATCTTTGTCTTATATATATTTTTTTAGTCTTTTATTGGTCTTTTATATCTTTAAATATTTTGTAATATTTTGATTCAAATATTTTAATATTTTAAAATATTTTATCAGCTTTTCTTTTGGACTTGGTGGGTAGTTGTCAGAATTACCTAACCCAGTATTACTCCACCTGATTTTTTTTAGGATTTTATTTATGTATTCATGAGAGACACGCAGAGAAAGAGAGAGGCAGAGACACAGGTAGAGGGAGAAGCAGACTCCATGCTGGGAGCACGATGTGGGACTAGATCCAGGGAGTCCAGGATCATGACCTGAGCCAAAGGCAGACGCTCAACCACTGAGCCACCCAGGCATCCCCACCTGATTTTTTTTTTTAAGATTTTATTTATTTCTTCATGAGAGACAAAAGAGAGAGGCAGAGGCATAGGCAGCGGGAAAAACAGGCTCCTCAGAGAGAGCCCAATCTTGGACTCTATCCCAGGACCCTGGGGTTACATCCTGAGGTGAAGGCAGATGCTCAACTGCTGAACCACCCTGGTGTCCCATTCTACTTGATTTTAATAAGGAAATAATTGGATATTGTATGTAAATTGTCTCATGTTATCAATATATTTTGTTTTAAATAAATGTGCTTACTTTTGCCTATTTCATATACACATGAAATATTGTCAAATTGTGTCCTAATATTTTTAAATAAAATTAGGAATATAATATTTTTAAATAAAATTGGGAATATAAATTAGAAAATTATAGATTCAGAAATTCATAGTTCCTATTTTTTAAAGCAAAATGATTATGATTTACTGTAATTACTTATTTTGGCAACTTTAAAAGGAGACCATGAATATCTGAGTATGTTTTACCATCAATTTGCATTACTATATTGAGATGTTATGAAAAATAGTATGGGTTTATCAATTGTCATAGAATTATGCCTTTTTCTAAATTCAATAATCAATCAATATACCTAAATAACAATCAATAAAAATTAACATCTTAGTGGTAGATAAAAACTATTATGTGTATGTAAGATTGATTATTTTTTATAGATTTGGCTATACATTATTAAAGAATCTTAACAAACATACTAGAAAAACATTGTGTATATAAATTTAACTACATATTTAAGTATGTTCAGTCATCAAACCATTTCCCAGAACAATGTGTAATTAGTGCCTTATAAAAATCTTAAGTTTAAGAATTGTAGGCTTAATTTATAGTATCTAGTAGAGTTTCCACATTTTTATGATCATCAGTTTTTCTTCAAAAGATTTCAGAGGGATTTCTTTCTTTCTTACTTATCTCCTTTTTCTCCATTATCACAGTAAACTAGATATGAAAAAAACAAGAACAAGAACAAAAACGAAAACTGAACGACAAAAAACCTATTATGTTGTAACACCCCACATTGAAACTTTTTTTAATCCTTAATTATTCCAATTCAATCTAGAGTGTTTATGGAAATACAAATGGAAAATAAGGATCTCAAAAAAGGAGTTCTTCTTTTAATTTAACTGGTAAGGGACAGAATCAGTGGAGGCTGCTGTTTAATAATTTTAGGTAAATAAAATACAGATGGTGAATTTTGATATGCAAAATTAAAAATCTTAGGTAGATATGAAGCTTTATTATTTGATTCGACTTCTTTATTTTCTAAAACATAGTTTTAAAAAAATGTTATTCTAACTGCTGCAATTACTCTGGAAAAGAGTGAGGAGGTTCATCAAAAAATTAAAAATAGAACTACCCAATGATCCTGCAATTGCACTACTAGGTTTTTACCCAAAGGGTGCAAAAATACAGATTTGAAGGAATACATGCATCCCGATATTTATATCAGCATTTTCAACAATAGCCAAATTATGAAAGAGCCTAAGCGTCCATTAACTGATGAATGGATAAAGAAGAGGTGATGTACACAAACATGCACGTGCACACACACACACACACACACACACACACATGATGGAATATTACTCAGCCATAAAACAGGATGAAATCTTGCTATTTACAATGATGTGGATGGGGCTAGAGTGTATAATACTAAGTGAAATGTCAGTCAGAGAAAGACAGATACTCTATGATTTCATTTATACGTGGAATTTAAGAAACAAAACAAGTGAACAAAGAGGAAAAGAGAAAGAGCAAGCGAGGCAAAGAAACAGACTCTCTCTTTTTTAAAATTTTATTTATTTATTCATGAGAGAGAGTAGAGAGGGAGAGAGAGAAGAGAGAGAGACAGAGACATAGGCTGAAGGAAAAGCAGGGTCCATGCAGGGAGCCCGACAGGGGACTTGAAGGGGGACTTGATTCTGGAACTCCAGGGTCACATCTTTAGCCAAAGGCAGATGCTCAACTGCTGAGCTACCCAGGTGCCCCCAAAGAAACAGACTCTTAACCATAGAGAACAAACAGAATTGCTGAGGGAGATGAGTCAGGGTATGGGCTAAGTGAGTGATGAGGATTAGGGAGGGCATTTGTGGTGAACACAAATGTTTCGTTTGTAAGTGATGAATTGTTAAATTCTACACCTGAAAATATTACACTGTATGTTAACTAACTGGAATTTAAATAAAAATTTGAAAAAAAATGAAAAAATGAAAAAATAAAAATATTTTTCTAAGTTATTTGCTTCAGAATCATTCAGAGTCACAGTGTGTGTGATCAGTACAGGATGGTGTTTCTACTATGTGTTCTTGTAAATTATTCCAGCTAGAAATTGCTAGAAAGAAATATCTGATTTAGAATTTCAATATAGTGAAATCATCACACATTTTAATCTACTATCTTACCTAGTGTATAGATGTATGGATAACAAATGTTTTTATCTTTCAATCTCTATTTACTCTCTTGTGAATAGGTTATTATGGAAACAGATTTTATAAGTATAGAAAATAAGAATGAATTTATGGATCAAGTCTAGGAGTTTGATATTACTATGTGTGTAATCTTTATGTCAAAGAAGAAAACCAAACTTTTGCATGCAAGCTAGTATAATGATATCTTGGAGCAAAGAGCTATTTTCATAGCATATTACACAACAGACTAGGTGTGAAATTAGTTTTATGGTGAATGGATACCTTGAAGGTTGTTAGCTTTATGTTATGTACAGCTTTTTGTACACCAATGAATTAATATTTCTACTTATAGATAACAAAATTAATATATTTAAATGATTGAATAACTCTTAAAGTGCACTCACCATTCCCTATGTTCCCAAATACTAATTTCACTTTTATTTGCAATAATAACTCAGAAAGAGTTTTGCTTCAGGTTTAGCTACACATGTATTTTGCATAACTTAAGAAAAAAAGTAAAAATAGGAAAGACAACATTTTCCAAATAAATATTGTGAGAAAAACAAATACACACATATCAAATTATATAGTTTACTTATTTTATTTTTTTTAGATTTTATTTAATTATTTATTCATGAGAGGCACAGAGAGAGAGGCAGAGACACAGGCAGAAGGAGAAGCAGGCTCCATGCAGGGAGCCCGAGGTGGGACTTGATCCCGGGTCGCCAGGATCACGGCCTGGGCTGAAGGTGGCAGTAAACCACTGGGCCACCAGGGCTGCCCAAAATATATAGTTTTAAAGACTTTGTGGCTTAAGTCTAGTTAAGTTTTCAAAGAATCCAGATAGGGATAAAATTGTTTGTGATTAAATCTAAATTGGAATGACAAAAATGAATTATGAACATCAGTATAGACTAATTTAGCAGCAAACAACGAAGGGCCATGCGTACTTTTCTTTTTTTTCCAAGCTAAGCTATTAGCCTAATGCATAGCAATGGCAACCAAAAAAGAACAGTAGGTTAAAAAAAAAATGTACTTTTCTTATATGTGGATCTTTCTGAGGCCAGGGAGCTTTATTTTGCTTACTTGTTGACAACAGGAACTATGCAAAAATGTAAGATTTTTATGCCTGCGTGGCTAGGTGATTGAGCATCTGACTTTGGCTCAGGGTGTGATCCTGGAGTCCTGGGGTCGAGTCCCACATCAGGTCCCTGCATGGAGCCTGCTTCTCCCTCTGCTGTGTCTCTGCTTCTCTGGCTCTGTGTCTCTCATGAATAAATAGATAAAATACTTAAAAAAAACAAATTAATAAATTGTATTTGAAATTGTCAGTATAAGCAATCCTAATATTTCCTATTTGTGGGTTTTATAAACATTTGTTTAGCTCATAGGAATAAGAATATATATAACATATTATATATAATATGTAATATATGATATATATTAAGATTTATTTAATTGTTTGATTTATTTATTTGAAAGAGAAAGTGCTCAGAGCAAGAAGGAGAGAACCTCAAGCAGACTCACCACTGAACAGACTGCCCAATGTGAGGCTCAATCTCACAACCTGAGATCACAACCTTGGTAAAAATCAAGATTTGGATGCGTAACTAACTGAGCCATCCAGGTGTCCCAAGAACTAGATATTTTTAATTCTATAATTATCCTTACCTTACTGGAAAGTGCTGTTATATTCCTAAATTTTATCTTTAAAGCAGTCCACTTTTGTAGGGAAAATATCAAACTCCAATTGGAAAGAAAGGGATCTGTAAAGAGATTACTTAGACATGAACCATTACGAATATATAAGCCATTCAAAAATAAAGCATTACATTAAATTTCATTCTCATTGCTGAATGTCATTCAGGTAAATTTTTCTCTGAATAAGTCAAATATACGATCAGGAAAATATTTTTTTTTTCTGTTAAGCAGCTTTTCCATTACTATGCACAATCTTTACTATCTTTTCAATAATCTCACAGGGAAATTTTAAAAATTTTGGGCAGTCAAAATATATTTTATCCTATTTGTAGGTTTTAAAAACATTTATTTCTTTATAAACCTCAAACAACCAGAGAACTTTTCCAATCCATTCCCAGATCTCGGTTTTCATTCATTTAAAAACATCACTATACTAGTTCATATCAACTAAAATATACACATAGGAGGACTAACAAGGTTCATTGAATTCTTAATTTATATCAGCCACTGGGATAAGCACATTAGCTGAATTGTACATTTTTTTCATCAAAAATTGGAAATAGATATAAGTATTTAGGAATTTTTATTTTATATATAAATAGCAACTGAAACTCAGTGAGGTTAAGTAACTTGCCAAAAATTACATGACCAGTATGTGGTAGAAAAAGATAGGAAAGCTCTCACAGACTGTATTATGCTGATATGAGTATAAAGTAAAAGTCAGAAGTCCAATCAAAAAGGAAGTCGGAAAGGAATAAATAGGAAAGTTTCTAAAAGGGGAAAATAAATTCATTTTATATCTTTGAATAAAATTTTATTTCTACTTGAAATAATTCTTTTTAGATATTGTGCAATTAGATAAAAATAAAAATATGTATAATATTCAAAAATATGTAAAAGCATATTTAAATTGTTCATTTAAATAATACATATAAAACTAACTTTAAAACTTCATTTAGTTTGAGTGCAATGCTGTAGGAACTCTCAAAAGCAGAAATTAAATTAATTATTTGTATTTCTCTGAAATGCATTTTTATATACACAATATTCACCAAAATAATGTCAGAATTAGCATGAAATGTTATAAAGTATAATCACAAGAATAATTTATCCCTATTTAAAAAATTGTGCTAGGATGATAGTTGTCTCTTGATTCCAGGACCTGGGCCAAAGGCAGAAACTCAACCACTGAACCACCCAGGTGCCCTGAACATGCACACTTTATATAATCTCCTTTCTTGAGTACCTATCCACAGTCAACTACAAAAATATGTGATCATGTAAAATCAATGAAAACATGTAGTTTGTCCTTATTTTTTTTCTTAAATCTTCATTGTATCAGTTAATTTAATTTACTTGCAAGCCACAGAAACAAGCTTTGTCCAATTGAAGCCAAAGGAAATTCATTGGAAAGATATAGGACACAGCTTAAGAAAACAACATTCTTTGATAGAGGACCATTCATCTAAGTAGCAAAAGCTTAGCAAATTCCTACTTTGAGGGAATCCTGGGTGTCTCAGGGGTTGAGCATCTACTTTCAGCTCAAGTTGTGACCACGGGGTCCTGGGATCGAGTCCCGCATCAGGCTTCTTGTGAGGAGCCTGCTTCTCCCTCTGCCTGTGTCTCTACCTCTCTCTGTGTGTTTCTCATGAATAAATAAATAAAATCTTAAAAAAAATCCTACTTTGAGTGCTTCTCATAGAAATGACACTCTTTAGTTAGGAAGAGAGGGCAGGAATTGATCTTCATTAAAGTTTCTGAAGCACTGAGTATCATTAAGAAAGAAGCGCTTAGCCGAATGAGAATGAAGGTAATATGAAGGAAGAAAATTTAGTGCATGTAATGCCCACATATAAGCTAATCAATACATCTATTCATCTAATGGCAACAATTGTTACTTTTTAAAAAATAACTTCCCTATCTAAAACTAGCATAGCTTGTCTATTATCAGGCATTTCTCATTCATTATACATTTGGCAAGAAGAAATGTATTGCTAAAATGAATAGCAATGAAGAATGTGAAAAGAAAGTGTTTTAATCAAATAACTGGATTTGTACATTTATTTCAAATAAATTTAAATGCATAATGAGATTTCCAATAATATTTAATAATAAATATAGTATCCAGCAATGTAATTTGAGACCCTTAAACTCTGAGATTTAGTATTTTTTTTATGATTTGGTGGTACATATTTCATATAGTATGTATGAGCACATATTGAGTATAGATTGATATTTTGTTTATTTTCTAATATTATCCTAATTCTTTATATATTTCGTTCTCTGATAAAAATGCTTTAGAATTTAAAATTGCATTTATATATATTGCATATATATATATATATATACACATACATATATATATATATATAGCATACAAAATAAATTTTTGTGTTGATATAATAAGTATTCAATCAATTCACTAATAAAACAAAATGTAATAAACTTGCATATACTATTTGATGACTTTATTACAAATTCGGTATAATGTCCAAAGCTAACATCTAGGTTTCACTTGGACTAAATCTTTATAAATATCAAATTAAAATATGAATATAAAAATCAGTTGCCTTTTCTTTGAAATATACTACCAACAATTGCTATGGCATATAGGTTATAATTACTGTAAATATTTATGTTCTAGAGAATGGTTGTTGAAACATGTTTAATAATGTCACAAATTTCTTTAGAGATCTGTTGGGTAAGAAAAACTAAATTTACATTGTGTATCATTCCTAGCTGAGGTCTTAGCAGTAACAAAATATGTTCGAGTTGTATTGCATTTCAGGACTATATAAATGATTACTTTTCATTTGGAACTTATTTTCTCTGGGATAAAATATTTTAAATAATGTGAAATTCACTATTTATTTAATCATAAATAAGTTCAGGTAAGAAGCTCCATATTATTACTTTAGCTTCTATTTTTATAAGATAAATAGTGTGAACAAAACATAAAGCTCTGATGCTGAAACAGTAGAACAACTATAAACTTTCTTTTATTAAGTGAGAATATTTATCTAAAATTAATACAATAATTCTACTTCATTTACCTGGCATCATTGGCAAATAAGCTATTTCACAAACATGAATTATCCAAATGACTGAAATTCTCCCAGTTACTAACTGAAACTTTTGTTATAACTGCTCTGTTAGAAACCTTTCAGTAACTTATGACACACTTTTCTGACTCATTTTATAGTAGAGTGAATATAATTTAGCTTTTTCTTGTTGATCCAATCAATCATTTTAAATGCTATTCAATTATTCATCAAACATTTATTGGATGCTCACTAATTCAAAATCTGCTGAGAATTGGGACTAAAAGGATGGATTTCAAACATTAATTGTCTACAGATAGCCAGTGGGAAACTAAAATAGTTTGCTTTCTCTCATAAATGACCCCCTTACAAACAAAACACGGGCTTTCAAATTTTCTTTCTGCTTTCCTTACAGATCTGGATAGTTGCTCTTGAATCTTAGCATAAACAAAAAAGTTACCTTTTCAAATCTATGTAGCAATGCTTTCTCTCTGAGAACTGAACTCCTGTCTTGACACCACATCTAGTCTTCTTTGGCAGCTTCCATGACCACCTTGATTTTGGAAAGATTATTTTATAAATGTTGCCATGGAATGAATGTAAATTTTAAGAATCAGCATGATGTGTAGATCTATTTTCCCTTCTGTTAGATTTCCCATTGACTTTTTTTTTCTTTATTTATGAAGTATATCAACTCTTTATGTGGTCTAAAAGTTTTTTTTTTTGTTGTTGTTGTTTTTTTTTTTTTTTTACAAAATGATCATTAATCCCAAAGTACCTTTACAATACAAAATGCTGTGAGAGGCTATCTTAATTAAGAGGGCTGTGTGAAGGGACTGCCTGGGTGGCTCAGTGGGTTCAAGTCCAACTCTTGATTTCTGCTCAGATCATGATCTCAGAGACATGAAATCCAGCCCTGTATGGAGCCCTGCACTGGGCTTGGAGCCCGCTTAAGATTTCCACTTTAACTCTAGAGTAGTAGATACTAAAGAATAAAAGGAAACATTGGAAAATATTCTCCTGGGAAAGGGGTAGCTTGTTGGCACTGTAGGCACAAGGAGTGAATAAGTAAAATTTTGAAATATGGAGCTGAACCTTTCAGATTAACTTTCAATGCACCTGCGGATTTACAATTCTGAGGGCTCAGACTCTGTCTGCCTATAAAATTGAGAGGTGTATTCTAGTAGAAGGGAAAAAGAAAATTCATGAACATGGAGCCAATGACCATGACAGACTGGAAAAGAACAGTAGGAAATAAGAAAGAACAAGGTGGTAGTAGAATGCTGATTAAAGACTAAGTTTGAAGGTCATATGGTTTGAACACACGCACAACAGTCTATGTAAGCTTTGTTACCTGTATTTTTAAAAACAGAAAACCCAGTTACTTTATTCCCAATTGAACTTGACCGAAATTTATATCACAGCAGTTTACTGGGTCTTTTAGTAATAGGAGCAGAGGTTAAATTACTCATAACATGAGAAGACTGTATTTTCTGCAAGAATCAATTGCAACCATAATAGGCTCATCAAAATTTGTGGGAAATGTCCATAAAAACAAACCATTTTGAAGTTTAGAGAATAAAGACGTATTTGCAAATTGATCAGAGATAATAACCTTACTGGAAGCCTAAAGAAATGGCTTTTTGTTGAGAAATCTAAGGAGTGGGGGAGTCCTGAGTTCTTCCTAAGAACTGCCTATCTCGAACTTTTAAGACTAAGTCACCAAAGTAATAGAGGTATTTACAGTTTTGTTTTATTTTGCTTTTGTGTGTTTGTTTTGGGTCTAGATTAGGTTTCTCTTTACTAGTTGAAAGCAATGAATTAGGTAGTGCAAGAACTTTTGTTTCATCTTATTATGCCATTATATAATTAACAATAAAACACACAAGGAAATGTGATATATGGCAGAAAATGTATATGTGAATAGAAGAGGGTAAATTTACATTTGTTCCAATGTTCGGTTTCATTTCAAATAATCCTCTCTTTTGAAATCACTTTAGCTTTTTACTAGCAGGGGCTTATTTATTTATTTACTATATTTTTTCACATGTAAAAAGTTGTACATATTTATTATGTTTGGCTTGATTAATTAGGGGATAAGTATACACCCATGGTAACATTGTCATCATCACAGCCATAAATATATCTATCAACTTCCACAGTTTGATTCTGTCCCCAAGATGATGTTGAAAATGATGTGTGGTAAGAATATTTAACATAAAATCTACCCTCTAAGCAAACTTTAAGTATCCAATACTTAACTGGGGTTTTTATTCAGGTCTTCAGTTAGTTCATTTCTATTGCAATATTCTTGACAGAGACCCTCCTCTCGTCAATTTCTTTTCCATCAGACTTTCAATTAAAAGGCATAAATGAGGAAATTCTCCATACAATTCCTTCTTGGGGAATAATATCTCATCTGAGACTCTGAACACTGTACTCCATGGTTTGCACGGATTCATTTATTTTACTTATAATTCGTGTAAGAATCATTTGGGGCAGAGATTCCATTTGAATTCAGAAAGATTACATTGAAAATGTATGCCTGGAAATAAAAGCACAGAGTTTAATTAAACTCATGGATTAGGGATGAGGACGACGTTATTTAACAAATATGAATGTGTTACTGAATGTCTCTTTGAATTTGGCTCGATCACTTAGCTTGTGTTCCGAGATGTTTTACAGTAATTGTTGATAGGGACTTGGAAGAAGCCATGTTAAATAAAGTAAGCATATAAATGAGAGACAACCCAAAAAAGACTCGGAAGCCAATAGCCAATAATGTAGTTCAGAAGAAAATAAAAAAAATACACCTGTTGAAAATTAAATTAAAAAGACCGCTATTTTGCCTTATGCAGGGAACAGAACATTTCCACTTTGCTCCAAGCTACATATTAGTATGCAAAGAAGCTGGAGGTTAAGTCTCATTTTACTGTCTTAGAATTTATCCACAGATGAGGTAGCGATAGTTGGAGCATTGCCAGAAATTAAAGAAATATGAAAGGATCCACAAATCCAGGAGATATTCAGATATAGGTTATTACTGGCTCTTCTGAAGTGGGCTTGAGAAAATGGAAGATATGGGGAAGTTCCACAATGATAATACATCATCGCACCCAAATATTTTTGTTACTATACAATTTTGATATGTACCTTTCCATGAGGAACCATTTATAAAACGATTTTGTGAATATTTGAAAATCAATTTGAACCTAAAATATAAAATAATACTTAAAGTTAAATTCTAAGTATTTTGTGAAAACTCTACTCACAGATAATAAGCATTTTGTAAAAGTACCACACTCTTCTATTAGCCAACATTTTCCTTTTATTTTGATAAACCACACAAATTATATGTCGGCAGAGACCATCAGGACCCATGGAAGGAATAACCAAGAACTAGCTTTTGAAAACTGGGTGAATTATTTTGTATGTGTGTCCAGAGCTGTGAATACTTTGGATTCCCTTATAATCCATATGCTGATATTGTCTACCCTCAGATCAGTTTAGATCATGAGTGCAATACAACCCAAATCTATTGACATATACACATAGATATGAGGGTTGACTCTGGGGACCAGAGTCTTAAGTCAGGCCAGGTGGACCTCGGCTATGAATACCTTTAAAGATTATTAACTTCAATGAAATGCAGATTCTTGGAAGTCACTTCAAGTTTAGGCTAAATATGCTGGTCTCGATGACATAGAGGATCCTAAACTCAGCTAAGTTACTATTTTTTTTTTAATCTGTGTCATTTCATCATATCATTTAGGGTTTTCCAATTGGAGTTCGATATTGTAGAGAATATTCTGTTCATAATTTTAGAAAACATAGTGGATTTCCTTGCACCCACCTTTATCTACTAAACTGGTATCTATCATATCATTGGATAGGAAAAATAAAAATCCCTTCAATAATTAAAACATTTATGGCAGGGGCACCTGGATGGCTCATTCAGTTAAGTGTCTGTCTTCAGCTCAGGTCATGATCCTGGGGTCGTGGGATGGAGTCCCGCATCAGGCTCCTTGTGCAGTAGGGAATCTGCTTCTACCTCTCCCTCTGCCCCTAACCCCTGCTCATTCTCTCTCTCATATGAGTCATAAAATCTTAAAAAAAAATACAGCAAATATTTATTGACCTGGACTTATGAAGAATTGGATTGACCATTTCAGCCAACTTTTTATTTTTTTGCCTACCTGACAATTAAGAGAAAATGCTGTCAATACACTTCTAGATAGCTAAATTTTATATGTATTCAGATATGTTTTAAGTTATATCATATTCTGTGAATGAATAATACTATGTAATAAATAAGTGAACTAGTAGACAGAAGTCCATTTTTTTGTCAGCAGCTAAATAAGCAAGGTGCATGTTTGCATGTGTGTGTGTGCATCTATTAAACATGCATTAATTGCCTAACTCTTCCAAGCTAATCACAGTCTTTTCCTTGAAGGGGTTAGAGTTTAGTAAAGGCACCAAATAAATAAACAGGACATTTTAAGGGAATGAGATAAAAGCTATGATGAGGGGAAATGTAGGAAATATTAGGTTATGGGCAGGAAAATCTGACTGGAGTCATAATAGCTATGTTAAACACTCAAGGCTAAGTAGACAAATGAATGCTGGAGAGGGGTTTTTGAGTAGCAGCAGCTTTTAAAAAAACCTTTGCAAATAACATTTTTAATGAAGACAAACTAATAGCAGCTTTTTAAAAATAAAAGGATAGATAGCATGGTTTTAATATACTAGTTAACCATTGTCCAGAGCTTATTTATTTATTTTTTTACATGTATTGATGGCCATGGATTTTATTTTTTATTTCTACCTTTAACATGCTAAAGTATATAAGTTCTTCATATTGTTTAGGAAAACATTTGCACGGTTTGCATTCTGTTTTGTAGCTTTGGTGCATCAGCACCATAACAAAAACTGAATTATTCTGAGTCTCATTTTTTTTTCTGTTTCTTTCATTCTGCTGGGTCAAATAAGAATGAAATTTGAGCTTCATTATAGTTTTATTAATGTCACTGTTCAAATCTATTATTCATTTGATTTGAGTCAGATTTATCATTGATTACAGTTGGGTATTTTGTACTTTATCCTCTAATATAAGTACATATTAATGCTTTTTGTTTCACACATCTATGATTGCACATAACAAGAGTGATTTTTATACTTTGCCATTCAAAACAATATATTTTGGGGAGGAAAAAAGGACCTTATGAATAATTTGGCTGTAATGCCAGATATAATATTAGACTGTCCTGCTCAATATTTAACCCTCACTTTATCTAGAATTAATCTTTTAAAAAGGTATGGTTATACTATTACATAATTGAATGATGGATTTCAAATTCATATTCATCGAGGCAGATTTTATTTTTATTTTGTAAAGAGTATTTTAAGTCAGAAAAAGAGATTTGTATAGTTATATCTAATCAATATGGCCTATTAGCCTAAAGATAGTAAAACTAAATGGGGTTTATTTGGCCACCCAGGGACCCTTATTCAGGAGATATATACAGGAGATACTGTATATATACATACAGGAGATACTTGGGGTTTGGTAATATTATCCACTTATTGATCCAGGCTATAGTTTAAGTGGATGTATTTATTTGGTAAAAAGCTATTAGGTTTCCAGTAGTTTTGTCTTTAATGAAGAACAATTATTTAAAAAGGCTATACTCTTAAAAAGCAAATAAGCAAAGCTTTTGAAAGCTTGGGAGAAAGATTCTATTATAGTGTTGAACAGAGTCAAGAAAGAGTTCATTCAAGTCTCTAAAATGGGGTAAGAGTCATGAGTAAAGATTAGGAGTAAAATATTCCGACTATCAGCAATAGGGTGAGCAAAAGATGGAGAGTATGGGGGGTGGCAAAAAGTTTGGTATGGCTTCAGCACTTCAGTGTTAGGAACTGGTAGTGAAATACAGGAAAGGGAGCCATCTTGAAATGTCAATTTTATTTTTGAAATGCTGTGATTGAAGTCTGAAGGAGCATGCTTGTTGCCATCACCTTCACATGTAGCATTACCAATGTTTTATGTGCACAGACTTCCAGTGGACCCATAGCATGTGGGTGTTCCAGTAAGTCTCAGCAAATATAAGGGAAACAAGTCCATGATTATGTGAGCGGGATACCAACAGCAAAGTAGAGACTGCACATTTAATTCAAACCAGAAATTTCTTTGAACACAGAAATAAATCAGTGGTGTCCTTTGAAACACCCAAGAAATGTTATCATATTAGTTTTAGCTGTGGAAATGGACTTACTAGCTCTATTAGCTAACCAATCGAGTTGAAAGTGAAGTGAAGAAGAGAAATAGGTCTGTTCATACTTTCTTCAGTAGCAGGATGTAGAGCATGTAGGTAGAATATGAATGTGTCCAGGGGTGAAATATAAACAGTTCAGTTAATTTTGTGCAGTGTTTCCACTCTTCCAGTAAGAACAAAATACATATGCATGTACTGCCTACAAAATACGAAGTGTAATTTCAGATACTCTGCCTATGACTTAAATGCTCTTATATTTGCATTTAAAACTGGCATTTCGCCATCACAAAGACAAACAGTAAAATTCATGAAGAAAATTTAAAATTTAAAATTTTCTTATGTAGAGCATTACTTAACAATAATGATAAAAATAAGAAAAATTTAAAAAACATTCTTTATATATTTCATTACTTTAACAATATGATTTTTCCCTTTTTAAAAAGATTTTATTTATTTATTCATGAGAGACACAGAGACAGAGAGAGAGAGAGAGAGAGAGAGGCAGAGACACAGGCAGAGGGAGAAGTAGGCTCCATGCAGGGAGCCTGATGTGGGACTCGATCTCAAGATTCTAGGATCATGCCCTGGGCCAGAGGCAGGAGCTAAACCACTGAGTCACCCAGGGATCCCCTTTTTTCCCCTTTTGAACAAGAGTCTCCACATCTGCTTTTGCACTGGGTCCAGCAAACTATATAGCCCAGCCTACCTGGACAATAAACATATCACCATCACCCATTGAAAACTTAAGAAGTTCGAGAATATGTAAATTCCTCAAAATGATCATAAGGCACTGGAGTAGGAAGAGATTAACACAACTCGCTGAAATTTTATTTCCTTCTAATCCAGGTGTGACTGGATCTCAGGGTAGGTTTCATTTAATGGTGCTGAGAAATATTTGTTCTAATCACCTGTGCTACTACATATTTTTTCTGAGTAGCCTTTAAGCTCCTTGAATGATAAAATGACATTTCTGTCATGTTGAACTATGTGTCAAACCATGCCAGTGCTCCAGGCATATGCCCTCAGAACTCCTCACCATTTGGACTGTGCACTAGTTACAGATGGCCTCAACAGTGCTTTCTCTGTGCTTGTGAAGAAGTGCAATACCCAGAAATATACACCTTCCTTCCATAGATAGAACTTAACCACTGGAGAGGACATTACCACTCTTAATGGCTTTGCCACGATTGAGATACTTGTAGTTACCATCTACATTGCCTTCAGGGATTTCTATGAAATTGAGCTGAAATTACTCTCCTTGTGATGTTGTTTGATACCTCATACTTGCTTAGCTGTTTTCCTTTTCTTGCCTCACTCCCACTTTCTGCTGGTTGCTTCTGGAAAACATCCTACTAAATTCCTTTTACACATATCCTTGTCTCAGAGTCTGCTTAAGAGGAAACTCAACTTAAAATTCTCAAAAATTCATGTATTTGACAAGAATAAAAAGCAACTGATAAATGTTGAATTCAATTAAGAATAGTGTGTAGAGATTAATAAAATTCTCTATATGTTTAAATATACGTTTAAATTAGTCACTCTAAGTTTTCCATAAATGTCATGGAATCTAAACATTTAAGTGGCTCACTTTGTGTTAAGGTTCATTGTGAGTGTGCTGGCTGAATTAGTGAAATAAATAGGTATCATTTTCAGTTATTTCACATCCTATATGCATAGCTTTAGTTTTTGTTATGAGTACAAATTATACTTTGAATAATTCTAAAAAAAATGTAGGCTCTTATTAATGCAAAGGCTTCATGTATTTAGTCACATTTTATTATAAATAGAAGAATTTATCATTCATCTTCCATCTTTAACCATTTCTTTCTTTTAATATATTCACACAAGGGCACAGCAGTTTAGCACAGCCTGCAGCCCAGGGCGTGATCTGGAGACCCTGGATCGAGTCCCACATCAGGCTCTCTGCATGGAGCCTGCTTGTGTCTCTGCCTCTCTCTCTTTCTCTCCCTGCATCTCTATGAATAAATAAATAAAATCTTAAAAAAAATACTTGATCTTTAAAAAAAAAAAATAAATAAAATAAAATATTCACACAATATAACATGAATTTGTAGTATCTTTGAAGAGATGAGACATGAATTGAGATAAGTAAGTTTATGAATATTTTGTGACAGAAAATAGTTTGGTCATAAAGAAGGAGCTAAAGTAGAAACAATTTATTGAAATTATTTAAAAAAATAAACAAGTGGGGCTAACAAACTAAGACATTTCTGCACAGTGAAGGAAATCATCAAGAAAATGCACAGATAACATACTGAATGGGAGAAAATATTTCCAAATCATATATGCAATAAGGGCTAATATCCAAATTTTATAAAAAACTCATATAACTCAATAGCAAAAAACAAACAATTTTAAAAAAATGGGAGGAAGACCTGAATAGACATTTTTCTAAAGAAGATATACAGACTGTGAACAGGTACATCAAAGGTGCTCAAAATCACTAGTCATTAAGGAAATGAAAATTAACACCTCAATGAGCTGTCAATTCACAACTGTTAGAATGGCAATTAAGAAAAAGACAAGAGATAAGTGTTGATGAGGATGTGGAGGAAAGGAAACCCTTGTGCATTGCTGGTATGAATCTAAATTGGTGCAGCCATTGTGGAAAACAACATGGAATTTCCTCAAAAATTGAAAACAGAACTGCCATGTGATTCAAAAATTCCACATCTGGGTATTTATCCAAAGAACATGAAAACATTATCTTGGAAAGATGTATGTATCCCTATCTCCACTGCAGCATTATGTACAATAGTCAAGATCTGGAAACAATGTAAATGTCCATTGATGGATGAACCATAGATACATTTTGATGTATATACATGATGAAATATTAAACAGCCATAAAAAAGAATAAAATCTTGCCGTGAGACTGAATGGATGGACTTTGAGAACGCTATACTAAATGAAACAAGACAGACAAAGAAAGACAGACACCATATGATCCCTCTTATATGTGGAATCTAAAATATATATATGTTGAGAACCAAGATCATTGATCTTGGTGGTTGCCAGAGGCAAAGAATGTTTGGGAGTGGGAGAAATGGATGAATTGTTTTTGTTTAGTATAAATAAATAAACAAACTAGCAAAATGAAATAATCAATAGTAGAATTACTTGACTCTGGAGATGTATTCAATTATATATACATTAAATTACAAATTTAATTTTAATTAAAAAGCCACCAAGAACCTCTACTTTTAAATATGAGTTAAAAGTGAATTTCTCCACATTTTCCAAACCTATAAGACACAGAAACATGATGTGGTCACATAAACACTTTCCATAAAACATTTTCAGGAGATCTATCTATCTGTTTGTCTATCTATCATCTATCTATCTATCTATCTATCTATCTATCTATCTATCTATCTATCATCTATCTAATCTTCTTTAGCAACCTTAGGTCATAGATAATTACTCTTTCGATTTTCTGCTTCAACCTTAAAAGTGCAGTCAAGTCCATAAAGCTGCTTTGATTAATAAATTAGGGCCTTGATTTGAGGCCTTGATTGTTTTGTTTAGCTTTTGAAGTAAGCCATCCCAGTGATATGTGGAATGGTAATAACTAACATTTTCACTTACTTAACAAATTTTTATTAAATAGCCAGTATGTTCCAGGAATTGCCCTAATGAACAATTGTTCTGAATAATGAGAAGTAAAAAGAAGAGTTTTCAAAAATAGTATGATTGGTGAGGGGCCATGCAATTCTCCCTAATTCCCGAAGTTTTATCTAATCTATAATAAAAACTAATTAAGTTTTATTCCCTTGACTCTAAGTCTTCCCAGTTTTTAGGAGTTGTTACTTAAAATACTATAAAACCTTTAAAAGATAAAATGTAAAGCATATATCCGTGGATATAATGCACCACTCACTCAGGACAAGAAGGCGAAAAAGGTCACTTGGAGATAACTGAGATTACAAGGGAGGTAATCAGTACCACAGGTAAACTGGTCAATTTGCCATTTGGAGCAGCGCTTTCTTTTTCAGGGTGATAAAGTGTGTTTCTGTGTGTGTGTGTATGTGGAGGGCGAGGTAACTTTATTAAACTCTAACAGCAGATATTTTATAAATGTCAATTTTGTTGTCAGTTCTCTTTATTTGATCATTTATTGATATGCAAATTAGAAGTTAAGAATATCAAGTAATAATCTTAATATCAAATAACACATATTATCTTTTCCACATAGAGCTTAATGTTTTTACCAATCTGTGAAGCATACCTTATAGCTCTCTGATAAGTAATATGGTTAGTAAACAAGTAAAATCATATGAAAAGATGACCTTTAAGAACTTTCAGCAGCTTTAATTCAGTGGCAGTACAATTTGTTTAACCTTTTAGAAAGTACTCATTTTTGACACTGACTTTACTTTTCAAAGTTACACCATCAGTATGTTAGAAAATGTAGTTTATATTTATTCATAAGCTTGTCTATATAGTGCAAATTTTTAGGTTTTAGTTTATTTAAAATTCCAGAATAGTTTAGGTAGATAACTTTTATTTAAATTTTATTAATACATTTATATTATGTGTCTAATTATTACATGTGTATATATACATGTACATACATGTGTAAATGCGTGAATATATAAAGTATATACATGTCATTCATGTTACTTATATATATTCTTTTTTTTAAGGATTTATTTTTTTTTCTATTTTATTTATGATAGTCACACACAGAGAGAGAGAGGCAGAGACATAGGCAGAGGGAGAAGCAGGCTCCATGCACCAGGAGCCCGACGTGGGATTCGATCCTGGGTCTCCAGGATCGCGCCCTGGGCCAAAGGCAGGCGCCAAACCGCTGCGCCACCCAGGGATTCCACTTATATATATTCTTAATGAATATATCTCATATATAGTATAAAATACATACAGTAAGGAAGCATATGTATATATAAGTATGTAAATATCTAAAATATATGTGTATAATGTGAATAAGAGAAATTATATATATATAGCTCTCTCTTTATATATATATTTTTGAAGAACAGATATTGAAAAAAATATACTTATCTTTTACCTTAGACTATGAAACCTCAAGGTCAAGGACCGTGTCTTATTTTTATGTTCATTTACACAACCTAGTAAAATACCTGCTTAAATTAGGAATTTCATAAATGTTCATAGAATGAATACAATTTGAAACAAATCACAGCAATTGCCTTATATGTTCTTAAGAGAAAATTGAGGAGAGCAATGATCTGAAGAGCCTTAGATGAAAATGACAAAGATTTTAAGAATCCACAGTAAAATATATGAGGGCAGTGAACATCAAGTTTAAAAAAATAATGACACATTTGCAGTGTTATCTAGGTATATTTAGAATATATTGTACCTCAAAGAAGTAATTTGCATGTTCAATGCATTATATATGTTTATATATTTATATATAGTCATCTTTATATAAGCCAAATAACAATCTTATATTCAGATATTTAGACAGGATATGATTTACCTACATGAGGGACAATTTGATAGTTAAAATATTTTTCAATTTAGATAATATTTTAAATATCAATCAAGATATTATAGGAATTCCTGTAGATGCTTTATCTCTATCTTTTAGTAGTTACTTTGATGAGCTTAGATGATTTTTCTTTTTTTGCTTTCACCACATAAGGATTTTATTCCTCATATTTAATATAATTAAAAATATTTCAGAGATAATATAAATGTGGCAGGAGATAGCTTCTTGACTTCCCCATAATTTTAATATACATCTTAAATTATTACAATTTTACAATAAGTATCCTAATTAAAATAGTTGCATTTTCCCTGATTTATTATACTCCAGAATTATTGCATGTAGTAAAGATGACTGAACTCTTTGATGCAGGCGGTGACTTTTATTGCTATATCTCTCTCTGCTTGTACTTTAAGCTTATCATTAATTGTATTTGAACACCCTCACTATTTGGAAAAATTGGCTATTGATTTTTTAATGCAGAAAATTGATATTCCATTCATGGGGAGGGGAAAGGGAAAGGTGGGTCTGAAACCTACAAAGTCTAATAAAAATGTCCCATGATTGCTCCTCATTATTTCATGGTGATTAAACTCAGCACTTTAGAACAATGTGTTATTCTCCTTTCTAGCCTATGGAAATATTAAAAAAAAATAAGTATCATCAACTTTTAAAATTATTCCAAAATATATGGAACTGTTAATACTATTCCTGCTATTCAAATATCATTATTTGAAATAATCAAATAATTGTTAACAGACTACATCTGTTCTTACATTTGGTATTTCTTAAAATATAAATTTAGTAAGAGTAATTTTAAAATAACAAGTTTGGAAATTATTGGAGAATGTCACACTAAAGAAGTAAGATATATAAAAGTTGTGGATAGTATATACGTGCTTTTCTCCTCTCTACTGGCAGATGAACTGTTTTGGTTTAACCTTTCCTCCACCATCACCCAATGTTTACCTGGTATTTGAGATATTAATTTGAATCAGTCAGTTTTGGTCATTACCTGCCTAGACTTTGGATAGTCAAAAAAAATATCCACTTGGGTTTACGCGTGTTCATTCTAAACAATATTGTGTATAAGATTTCTTTCAGCATTTAATAAGCATCTTGTTTGCATTTTTCATTCATTTATTTCAGTGTAACCACCATTTTCCCCAGTGAATTAAGTCCTCTCTTAAAGTAATATTGTCTCCATTGCTGCACAATGTACAAGGGCTCAAGGAATCCTGCAGAAGACACTCAAGGTCAAATCTTGCTTCTTTTCATAAAGTCCTGCTATTTCTCTCCTTTCTCCAAAGGAGAGTCTACAAGCATTGAAGAGGCAGGCAGTGATAATGAGTGTGATTATACAATGAGAAGTGAGGAACTTAAGTGGATCAAATTTATGAAAGAGCTCAAATAAATCCATTTAGTGTATCCAAATACCCACACATGTGCACAGCTGGCAAGTTCAGAGTAGGCATACATGAGGTTGTTTTCAGGAAAAATTCTCATCAGGTTTTACAATTAGAAAATCAGGGATGGAAAACAGGATATTATGTCAGAATTCTATTTATTTTAAACCACACAATGATGCCTATAAACAAAATTACATCATCTTCATTTTCTGAACATAAAACAGTGCATTAAAAAAGACTGTTTTGTTAATCATGCAAGTTTACTCTCTCAGTGATGATTTGGCTAAAAGGCACTGAAATAATTGTAGAAGTAATTCTATAATGATTTTTAAAAAATATTTTACTTATTTATTTTAGGGGTGCAAAGAGAGAGATAAGCAGACTCCGTGCTGAGCACAGAGCTTGACACAGGGTTCATCTCAGATCCCAAGGTCATGACCTAAGCTGAAATCACGAGTGGGATGCTTAACTGAGTGAGCCACCTATGGGCCCCTTTATTGAAATTATTAAATAATATTAAAATGAAATTATTTATGATCACATTTTGTCCTCATTCAATACTCATTTATGCAATCATAAACTTGAGTGTTAAACAATTATTGGTTTGAAAGCCTACTTATATTTCAAGAAGTATATGTTAAGTGCTAGAGAAAAAAAGACGTACTCTCTTTATAAGTCTAATGGAGGTACATACACACATACACACAGGAAGAGGCATGAATATAAAACAAAACATTCAAAATATACATAAATACACTTTGGTGTGTACATATATATGCATGTAAGTGCAAAACACTTTGGAACTCAAGAAAGGCCGTTTTGAAGATGTGATATTTAAACTGAGAATCAAAGAATGAGGAAAACTCAGACAGAGATTTGGGATCTGGGGAGAGAGCTAGTCTCCTTGTTATCTCAGAGAAACTATAAAATTATAATACTCACAAGTTTCAAGTGTTGGAAACCATTTCAGGCAACTATACCAATCTTTTTCCAAATGAATGAAGGCATTATTAAAGAAAATCGTGCTCATAAATGCTGTCAGAATAATATTAGAAACCCCAGCTTTATGTCAAGTATAAATCAATCCTTTCAATGCGTACATCTTCCAAAAATCTCCAAGGCAACACAAATCCATCAAAAGTAATAGTGCCAGAGAATGCCTGGAGGGCAGCCATTTTATTTTGTAGTTTTAAAGAAGAAACTGCAAGTGTGTATGAGAAGTCTGACTTACTCAGCACCGACCAAATGAGACCAATAAAAGTTGTGCATCTTCATGCTCTATTTCAGATGACTAAGTTTCTCTGGCTTCAAGCTCTTAGTAGGTTTAGCCAGATGTGTCACTGCTCTCAGAGCCAACTCTCTCTGGCCGACATTTTATTGCTGCTCCAGATGTTCCATTTTTGCTGGCTCTGTCCAACATACAGAGGCATCATGTCTCTCAAACTGAATTATTTCATACTGATGACTGTGAGGTATCTGTTCATTGGAATCTCAGGCAGTTAATTCATTGGCTGAAACAGTGTCTTCAGTTGTATTGATGAGTAAAAGGCAGCTTGAGGAGATGAGAAGGACAGAAATATACAAATAAATTATAAGAAAGAAATATTAGTTTACAATCATGAAATGCTACTGCTGGAGAAAATCGAGAGACATTCAAATGGAAGTATTCTTATTGAAACACAGAACGTTTCATGCCAGATTAGCTGAAATGTTAACTAGTGGAGGCAAGATGAAACCAAAATTTCTTAAGCGGTAGTTTTGGGAAATTTGCACCATATTGCAACAATTATCTGACCTAAAGTTTAACAAACTATGGCCTGTGGCCCAAAGCCACTCTTCTGTCTGTGTTTGTAATATAGTTTTATTGGAGCACAATCATACCTATTTATGCCCACTTTTTACCTATTTTCTAAGATGCTTTTCCAACAACAGTTTGAGTAGTTGTGGCAGCGTACATATGGCCTGCAAAGCCTAAAACACTTTACTAATTGTCCTTTACAGAACAAAATGCTGACTACCAATGTAACTCATAATTATTATATAAATAACTGTGTTCAACTTAACTTTTCCAAAGACAGTTTTAAATATGTTGTTGTCATAGCAATTATTTTGGGTTTTGATGATTATCATAAAATCACAAACAGTTACGGTTGGAAAGGGCTATAGAGGACATTTAATTCGACTCCTACTCAATGAAAAATGTCCTTTATTCCAGTTTTGACAGATGCCACTTTAGGCTTTGCTTGAATAACTCTACTGAAGGGAATTAGAGTACTTTCTAGAGTAGTATATTGCATGGATGGACAACACTATTTGTTGGAATAAACTCTCATGTTTTGAATCAGATCTAATATCTATAAACTTTATTGATTATAGTCCAGTCTGCACACCCATCAGAGAAGAAATAGCAGCCTCTACACACCAGTCTTTCAAGTGATTTATTTCTATTATATGGCAAATCACATTAATCTTCCTATTTCCTAGGAAAACATATTCCATTCCTTCTTCCTGTCAGATCAGGATAACGTGCTCGTAGTGGCCCCTGATGCTATCTTAATTGGTGAGATTTGTACTTTAAATGTAGCACCCTGAATTGGAAAAATCCCAACCTTGTACAACTAATATACTTTCAGTAATATTGGACAAATTACTTAATATCTCTGTATTATGGTTATAAGAACACATCACATGGTCATACTGTAAAAATAAAGTGAGTTAGTGTGCTCTGTGCTAAGTACAGTGGCATAAACATAGTAGCAAGTCAGCTAGTTCTTTCTCTAGCCTTTTCCTTCTTTTAGGGAATTGTTTTGCATGTGAAAAAAAAAATTAGGGCATTTGCCTTGTTCCAAAGCACTTCATATTTTGCTAGGGAATATTAGTATATAACCAAAATAACTGCAGTGCAACACACGTTGTCTATTATAAGGTTCTAAAAAACACAGTAAGCATATCTTAAATATATGAAGAATTCCGATGAGGTTTATGGAATGGTTTAGTTTTAATAATCTCTATTCTTTTTTTAAGTTCCCAAACTAGGTAGCTTAAAAATTCATTCTGTAAAATATTTCAGAAGAAAAAATCAGTTATTGATGTCTTGTTCAATAAATACTGTGTTGCCTCTGGGATCTAATGAAAATTGTATATTATAATCATTTGTTTGATGACAGTGAAAGTGCAGTTTAAGATGTAGAATGGCTTTTTGATGTGGCTTCCAGCAGTTTGTGAAATCATTCTTACAATAATTAAATACCTTTTACAGTGATAATAGCTCTTACAGATTATAGTTATTCTTTAGACAAGTAGAGTTGTTTGCTTGGTATCCAGTATCTTCAAAAGCTAATGAATTTTTCAAACATATTAAGCATATTCTAAGAGTTATGTTCTGCAGTGAAAGAAATGGCCTCAGTGGCAAATCACTTTCTTATTATTTAACAATTACCATTTCCTCAGTTCTGTTTAGTGCTTTTTTTCTTTTGTATTTTTAACATTTCAAATAATTCAATAATATATTAAGAACTACACTTGCATGTAACTGTTAATCTGTTTACAATCCTATGAAGTTTTTACTGAGTGCTTTTATTTACATCAATTATGTTGAGGGAGTGGAGGAAAGTGTTAAGGTGGCAAAGAGGAGGATCAGTTAGTAGGTGAAATTTTCCACTTTTATTTTAAAAATGATTATTTTGCATACCTGATAATACAAATCATTGAATCTTTTTTATCTTAAGAATTTCTGAGTTTTTAATGTGGCATAGAAAAGTCCTCAAATCAAATAGTAATGCTAGTTGTGTGTGTGGAAATAGAGATAAATCAATGAAGTTATGTCATAAAACAGAGTATATCCAGTCGAAAAATCAATTATATAATTTTCTGTGTTTTATTGTAAAAATCCTCCTATTACAAGAATTATATCGAGTTATATGTTATTATAAGAGACGGCTCAAACTGAAAAAGATTAGAGGAATTTTAGATTTGATTGATGGTACATCAAGAACATCATAGCAGTAAGGGCTGCTAATGTCTTCCACTCGGCTCAAATGTGTACATTCTGATGAGCATTTATTTAAGATAGAGACATTTTGCTTTTTTCACTTTAACTTTTCATTAAATGCTTCCACTTTTATTTTCCTCCAATTATCATAATAAATTGAAGCATTATTAGGAGAGATCCAATCAGTCAGTTTTCTTTACCCCTAATAAATAGCTGTTGGTCCCTAAAGTCTTTTCCTACTTGTCCCTTTTTAAGCTCTTCACATCTTGTGACATTTCACTAGACATGTTGGCTTTAGCTGAATTACTTAGTTTCTCTATCATATCCACCATCAGTAGATCAGATGAGTTAATAGAAATGAACAGAGTCTAAATATCAATATATTGTACTCACTGAGAAGTTAATAAATATTGTCTCTCCTTTTTGGAAAAAAAAATATGTTTTATATTTATTCCTGGAGATTTCCTATCCTCCTAAAGTAGCCTTTCTATATTTTGAAATGATACTCAATAGACTTGACAATCTTCATGTTATGGAAACTGACCAATCAGATTGAATGCCATTTGCCCATCAACCAATCAAACTGGATGCTAACAGAAATACCTTGCACACCAAATTGGCTTATAAATAAGAGGGCTACCCCTAGGTCCAGGAGTCCTACTTAAGAATCTCGATCTAGGAAAAAGATGAAAGCCATACAGTCCAGCATTACATAACATCCTTTAATTTACATAACATCCTTTAATTTAAAAAGGTAAGCAAACAGCAGTATGTAATATATCTGAACCAAAACAAATGTGATAACAAAAAAATGCTTAACAAGTGTGGAATGGGCAACACACAATCATAATATATATTGACTATGGTATGAAGTCAGATTCTGAAAACCCCTGTGACAGATAATGATCCTTTAATGGTTGAATTATAATGGGAATGTTTAACAGGTCTCAAAAGAGTATTCCAGGCAACTGATATAGTTGATAGGGACCATGGAGACCCAAGAACAATAGCTATTCGTTAGCTGATACAGTACTTAAGTATATTAAAAAGTCAGAATGGCTGTACCAGTTTCAGTCCTACACTCAGCATGTATTACAAAATTTACTTTGAGAGCTACATAATATTAATACCAATTTCCAGATAAAATGTGACTCATAGAGAAGCGGAGTGACTTTACCATGGCCTCACAGTAGTGTCAGAGATTTCAAATCCACAATGCCTAGGTTACAAAGAGAGAGGAATAATTATTCCAAGTAATTTTCCAGGTTTTAAGAATATATTTAATTTCTCATCCATAGAAAAATTAAATTTTATATGAGCTTAAAATATTGCGAGTGCATTAACTTTTATATTAATAGTGTTTATCTTTGAATTATAAGGTCAATGACACATTGTGTTTCTTTTATATTCTTCTATACTTTAAAAACATTCTAAATGGATACTATATTTACTCATAATGAATACAAACGTATAGAATTTGGAGTTGCCACAGGGAGACAAAGTGAGAAAAATATCGGTTATATCTCCATTTTTGAGACCAATAACCATATTTATGATTAACAATAAAAGACGGGATCCCTGGGTGGCGCAGCGGTTTGGCACCTGCCTTTGACCCAGGGCGCGATCCTGGAGACCTGGGATCGAATCCCACATCGGGCTCCCGGTGCATGGAGCCTGCTTCTCCCTCTGCCTGTGTCTCTGCTCTCTCTCTCTTTCTCTGTGTGACTATCATAAAATAAATAAAAAATTAAAAAAAAAAAAAACAATAAAAGACATCTCTTAGTCCATTTTGACTCACAGTACTGAATGTTTTTCATGCCCCTGTGGTAACTGGTGAAAAAATAATTTGAATAATTAAAATTTGGAAGCATACTGAGGATTTTTTGAAACTACATCACAGTGCTTCAAAAGAGATTGCTTTTATTTTTCATGATATGCTAGGTGAAATAAACCAGACAGAGAAGACAAATACTGAATGGCATTGCTTATATATGGAATACAAAATAAATTATATGAAAACATACCTAAACCTGAATATACACGTGTGTATATATGTCTATATATCTATATCTCTATATATACATATCTGTACCCATATAGGAATTTTGAGGTCACTGCTTTCTGTTGGAGGTTCTAGTTTCTACCCCAGAATTTTGTCATAGCCATTATGCCAGATATTCATTGCCTATGTAGGCACTTATTGATTTTCTTGAGCCTGAAATTTTCATGGCAAAATTTTATTCCAGGACAATACAGGATTCTTTTTTCTGCAGAAATATATTTTTGCTTGTCATCGTAAGATTTGGGCTTACTTGGCACAAAACTTGAGAGTTATCTTTTTTCCTCTCTAGACCACCAACAACTGTCATATAGCTTAAGAGGGAGTCAGCCAGAAAAATTTTTCTTTTTGTATTCATCCATCCCCTTTGGGTTTCAATCAGTTCTCTAAGATTCTCCATTCTTGTTTCCAAGATGTCAGTTTCCTTCTAAACACATAAGGCCAGAGACAGGTAATTCTCCAGACTAGATAATGTACTTGTTGCATTATTTTGTTCACTAGGTAAGAGAGGTACACCTAGAGTTTAAGCTCATAGGAAACATTTTATAAATAAAATTAGACTTGGAAGGCTAAAATTCCAAGATTTAAAATTCTTATGTAAAGAAATATCTATGAATTAATGGATCAAGGTGTTTATTTTACTCAGAAAGAAGAAAAACTGAATAGTTTTTTGTTCTGATATATGGGGCCCAATCAGCTTTATTAAATAGGACAATTTTACATGAAAAATGTATCACTTACATGTAAAACATATAGAAATATTATTTTGATTTATTAGCTGTATTTATAATTGTCTGTTTTGAAAGACATGCAAGCAGGTGTTGATCCCATTCCATGGAACTCATACATACCTTTGATGTTTTAACACAGAGAAGCATGCCAAAGATTATAATTGTCTTAAATAAACCATTAAAAGAAAAAATTAAAATCAATACCACTAAAATATAATATAGTATTGTATTTGCCATTATATATCTGGATCTTATCAACTGAATTTCATAAAAATTTGTGACACATGTTATATCTAGTTCACTTTTGAGTATCTACCCAGCATTGAATCATATGTTGAGAGACCTAAATTAGTGCCACTTCCACATTTAATTTTTCTCTCGTTATTGTTAATATACATTTCTTTATTTTTATGAATCAAAGAAATATTAGGTATAAATGTGAAACCATTTGCTTCTTCCTGGAATATAACTCACTCTTTCCTTTCCATTTCCTGCTTTTCTGACCTGATACCCAGCTTATAGTACACTTTACAATAGACTCCATTTTCAATCTACTAGAATTCAGAGACACATCAAGATCAAATTTTGCAAGCAAGGATTTAGTTGCATGTTTCAATAACTCTTACAGAAGTGATAAGCTATCTGCCACGGTAAACTTCGGGTTCTCCAATCAGATGTGGCACTCAAGGAATAACAGCCTTTTGCTACAGATATGGAAGCCCTCTCAGGATATGGCACATTAACTCCTTCACTTTATTGGTAGCAAAGTATTTGAAAGTCAGGGAGAGAAGATAAAGTGAAAAAAGATATCTCCGAAATACAAGTGCTGTATTTAAGGTAAAATATGTCGAGTTACTTATTTAAGAATTACTTTTCATCAATAAAAAAGGAAAATCATTGAAGATGATTTTAAAATTTGATGACTGAAAAAACATGAAATAAAAATCTTATAAATGTGAATGTATTATTGAAAACCACAGAATTTCAGCTCATTCTGGGTTGATTTATGTTATTTTGTACATCCTTATATAATAGAGGGCATTCTTGTGGGTCTTATACTGTGGAGAATGAGAAAGGGTGGCAAAATCATGACAGTAGGATCCCACTTAAATTTTAACATATGGCAATGGTATCCCTTAGTTCCAATATTTCCAAATAGACAGTAAATATATGAGATATTAGGAAGAAGAGACTAGCACTATGCTCTGATATTAAAAATAGTGCTGAGTTCAATAAACATGAATGCAAATCCTTAAAATCCATCTTCGGCTTTTCATGCTTTCATATCTCAAATTGCACCTTGCATTTTGATTCTTTCTCTTCTTGTTAAAGTGTTTCAAGTAAAACAAAAATCATCAGGAATCCATAACACCAAAATCTAAGGCTTGTCAAGGGCTTTTTGTTTTCTTTCAACTCTGTCTTGGAGAAAATAGGTCATATAGTTGTCCAAAGCGTGTGGCCGTCTTATAGGGAGAGTTAGTTACTAGTTGCACTATTAGTAGGTTAAAATTTCAAACATCTGTAATATTTCTCATACCCATCTTTTGACTGGACCTAAGTTTGCATTGCTGTAACTTCTAAAAATTTCCTGTCTTGCCATGAGAGAAGCTAGCCCCCTTCAGCATACAATCTATCCTTATTTGTCCACATTTAATGCCAAGACCACCATATAGCCTTGAGATTTTTGCTCATTAATAATTGAGAGTTCTAATATCTTTTTCCTTTATGCAAGGATTTCGAAGCCTATATATCCTATTATATATGCTTTGATTCATTGTCAAATATTTTTAATTCAATTTAAAAATATAAAAAATCTAAAAAGAGAGTAAATGACATTTAATTATCCTCATAATTAGGCTTTTTTATTTTATAAAACTGTAGTTTGGGTATCTTCTACAATGTGCTAAAAAAATCCACTATCTATGAAATGCAGAAGCAATTATAAGGAAAGTAGGTGAGGTAAGCCAGTAGGTGAGTGAATTAAGAAAAACATTTAAGGAAACCAAATTTAAAAGAGTAAAAAGTATTCCCATAAGCTTGACAACCGTCACATTTTTTTTATTGCTAACATAATGGAAGCAAAACCATTATTCTCCTCTATAATATTAATATCTGACTCAGAAAAAAACAAAAGATTTTTTAGTAGAATATAAACTGAGTGAATTGGTTGGGGGGAAAGGTTCTGTGTGGAGGGAGGTCTGGAAAGATTTACAAACCAAGTGTTTTATGCTGCAAAGCAATATGTGATCCACATGCAAATTCACAAATGCATAAATTATTGCCATTATTTAACTCTTGTTAAAATATTTTCATTAACTAAGAGTAAAGTTGAAATGTACCCATCAAAAATACATTTGTAGTATAAAAGTGCGTCTTCATAATTATAGAGCAATACAGAAATAAATGGCACAATATGCCCTGCATCCCTATAAGCAATGACTTTACTCAGTGTTTATTGGGCAAAAAGAAGATGCATGATTAGAGTATTTCAGGTGAGAACACCTGCTGTACTAAAAGGGACATCACCTGGGGTTCAACCAGGCTGAAAAGATGGGATGATGATGAGTATTATTATTTTATATTTTCCTCACTAAAGATAGGCCCTGTAATGACAGTCTTCAATGAAGAAATGTTTGGCAGCTTGATTTTACAATTTGAAAACTATCTCATATATTTTTTCAAATTAAAATAGAACTTTCTGAATACTTCCCTTTATGTTAGGTGAAGTGTATTATTATTAAAGCTATGTAAAATACTGTTGTGAAATGTTGAAGTAGGATATTATCCAGTTTTAACAACCAAGAATATCGTTGCTTAAAAATAAAAATAAACCCCATTAACTAGTGAAGCTAATAATTGTGGTGTTTAGAAAATAAGTTGACATAACAGGAAGGAGTAAAGCTTACTTATATGAGAATCTTTAAATGTAATGAATGAAGGTAAAAAAAATAAGTAATTTTCTGCATTCCATCTGTAGGCTATCACATGTTGAATAATTGGGCTTCTTACCCTGTTCAAGTTTTGACAGTAATATGATTTGGCAAGCAGACAAAGGACTATTCTTCTTTGCCCAGAGGCTATTGTCTTTAAACACATGTTATTTCCAAAGGCTTCATAGATGTATTCTAGTTTAAAATTGTACTAAGTCTTTAATTTAAAAACTGATGTCAGATAAACATTAAAATTCTCAATATATGTTCTTCAGTCAAATCAAAAGCTAAGGTCAAAGAAAGTCACAAAGAATTCATACAGAAGTTGAAATAGAACAGATTCTCAGTGCAATCAGTGTCCAATTTTCAGGTTGTGTCTGATCATGATTAGTTTATCAAGCACGAAAGTTCACATCCTGTTTCCTTCAGGGCCAGGGTTATAGATCATTAGATCATTTAGTGTTAAATATATAACCATGATTCTTTAAATGATTAAAATTTTATCTCATGTTTTCAATTATATGATAAATCCAATGTTACAAGTAAATTCTGGAGTCTGTCTTAAGAATGCCTAAAATATCATATACATTTTAAGAAGAGCCTCATTTTATGGTCCCTAAACAGAAAATGAAATATGTCAATATTTTATAGTGAACAATCTCTAATAGATTCTTCAGGAGAAATGATGTGAGTCACACATAACAATCCACATACTCTTTCAACTGTTCTAATGCAGTATCTTTTGTTAGTCAAGGTCTTGTTCAAGTTTTTGAATCCCAAATATCTTAGGAGTCTTACTTATATGTTTCAGGACAACCTGAAAATTCCTTTTCAACTCTTACTGAATGTTTTCAGACAAGGAAATTTTCTTTTACTAAAGCTGAATTGTTACAATGAGGGAGTTTCATCCTCAATGCTGTTTTATGAATCTCAGATTCCATTATCTCTATCTGTGTGGTGGTAAGAAAGAGACACCTGTCCATTGGCCAGCCTTTGGTATCTTCACAGGGCAGGGGACAACCATTGTTTTTAATTCAGATAGGTCTGTAGTATCCTTTCTTTGGCTCTGAAATGCATACTGCTGTCCATTTCCCAAGTATTTTTATTTTTTTATTACACAATAGTAAGGAATTAATAAGTCACCTTGGTTGTTCTAGGAGAGTACTTCCAAAGTGTATATTGTGACTCATTAACCATTGAGAAATCTGCATAACAAGGATTCATACAGTGGAGATCAGATTGATTTTTTAATTAAAATAAAAATGAATAGTTTTTTTAATTAAAATATGAGTAGATTAGAAAGCAAAATTAAATATTAGAAGGTCTCACCCAAAGTAAGTATGGTTTTGTGAATCTGGGTCATGATATAAAATATTATTCTTGGGGTGACTGGCTGGCTCAGTCAGAAGAGCATGAAACTCTTTATCTTGGGATCATGAATTCTAGCCCTATATAGGTATAGAGATCACTTAAATAAGTAAAAAAAAAACTTAAAAAATAGTATATTCTAAGTGTAGTCTCTAGAAAACCAGAGAAAAAAGTAAAATCACCAATCTAGAACATGTATTGAAGCAATCTAGACTGTGTGCTGAAAAGTACTGCTCATCACAAGGAAGAGTGCACACACACACACAGAGAAACACAAAAAGATATAAAAATACTTTTAAATTCATTATTCAACTAAAGGAATGAAATTGACTATTTATTTATTTAAAATTTTATTTAAATTTAATTTGCCAACAAATAGTATAACACCCAATGCTCATCCTATCATGTGCCCTCCTCAGTAGTGCCTGTCACACAGGCACCCCATCCCCCCACCCATCTCCCCTTCTGCAGTACTTTGTTTTCCAGAGACAGGAGTCTCTCATGGTTTGTCTTCATCTCTAATTTTTCCCCACTCAGTCCCCCCCCACCACTTCCCTTAGAGTTCCTTTCACTATTTCTTATATTCCACCTGGGAGTGAGACCATTTGGTAATTTTTTTCTCCAACTCATTATCTCCATCAGCATTAACCCCCCAGTTCCATCTACATCAATATAAATGGTAGGACTTCATCCTTTCTGATGGCTGAGTAATATTCCATTGTGTACACATACCACATCTTTATCCATTCATCAGGCCAGGATATCATGGCTCCTTCCACAGTTTGGCTATTTTGGACATTGGTGGTATGAACATTGGGGCACAGGTGTCCTGGCATTTCACTACATCTGCATCTTGGGGTAATGGAATTTAGAGAGTATCTAATGCACTAGATGATGCTAGATACTTCCGTGTACATAGTCTTCACAGTTCATAATTCAAATGAATTATGTTTCTAGTATTTCACAATGAGGCAGAGAGATTCAGATAGTTTTTGCAAGTCACAGACTTCCTGATTTTCAGACACTTAAACCTAGGTCTCCCCTACCCTCACTACACTAGTCTGATATCCACAACATTTATTTCTCTGTCAATAGCTTGATCTTCTTTTTGGCCCTGAGTTCACCAACACCATCTCTGATCACTACCTAAGCACTAAATGGCCTCTCAGTTCACTGCATTATAATATCTTGTGTCTTTCAACAGATGCATCTGTTTTAATAAAACAAAGGTTATACTTACCATTTTTTTATAAATGAGAAATTAGACATGATTTTCAGTGTTAGTAATTAACAGTATAGTTGTTTTTTAAATCCAGCTGAACATCATTAGACAATGAAGTAAAAAATTATTAAGTATTTAAAAACTGCCTGGTCCCTAATGGGTTAACAGTAAAAGTTTATCTTCCAATGCAATCTTCTCTAGCTGAACATCATTAGACAATGAAGTAAAAAATTATTAAGTATTTAAAAACTGCCTGGTCCCTAATGGGTTAACAGTAAAAGTTTATCTTCCAATGCAATCTTCTCTATGTGCAACCTTCTCTATAAACGCAGGTAAAAAATTAAATGGTTTTCTGACTTTTAGCTATAGTCAATCACAGACAAGTAACAGGGCTTATACAGGCCAACAGGTCAAAAAATAGTAACAGGTAAAATTTTGATAATATAATCTGGAGATTAGGGAAATACATTTTTTTGTTTGGCCCAAGAGCTACTGTCATTACATACTTCTCATTTTATAATGACTTATCATGCATATTCCAAATTGGAGTTTTAATTAAGAAAGAGTAAACATTGAATAAAGTGTGAAACCAAATTCTGAAGATAAATTCACCTTAAACTCAGAATTTCCCCTGTTTAAAAAAAAAAAATTCCCCTGTTCTTACTAATTGAGGAATTGTTCTTTGACCAAATCTTTACATTATCTCGTATCAACAAGAGGACCCAGATACATGCCTGAGGAGGAACTTGTTTCCTGAGGCAAAAAGGTGCCTATCTGGATCCAAAAGACATCTCAGAGTGACCTCAAGCTACTGGACATGATAATTGCAAATGTGGTCAGTTTTTATCCTGTGTAAGCCCCTTAATATTTCCCTAAATCCTTCAAGATAAAGTAAATACATTTTAGTGATGACCCAAACCTCCTTCTTATAACTTGTCTACTGTCTACCTTTATCAATGACGTATTTTTGCATTATACTGAGCTAATAACTGTCTCCTAACCTCTTATGCTTTTCATCTCCACCACACACTTGCCTTCTCTCAGCTCCTGTTCATGTGTTCTTTGAAGGACTTCCTTCTTAACACTGAGATTGACAAAATAGCCATTTTTTAGCACCGGAGCCCTTGGTGTTTACCAGTATCACACCATATCCACTTGCCTAAATATCCATCTAAACCAAAAGCTCATTGAGAACAAGGATTATTTCTTCTCTGCATACATCCCAGACCTAGATCATGCTTTTAAAGAACTGGTAAACAAGCCAGATGATTTTTTGTTTTAAAGATTTTATTTATTTATTCATGAGAGACACAGAGAGAGAGGCAGAGACACAGGCAAAGGGAGAAGCAGGCTCCATGCAGGGAGCCTGACGTGGGACTCGATCACGGGTCTCCAGGATCAGGCCCTGGGCCAAAAAGGCAGACGCTCAACAGCTCAACCACCCAGTCATCCCAAGCCAGACAATTATGAATGTTTTTCTACCACAAAAACTTCTTAAATCCTATATCTCCTGTCCACTCAAATATTTTAATACAGCCAAATATAGTGAAATCAATACTTTTATTTTTTAATATCTTAGATGCAGCACTTAAAAAAGCATGTGTGTGCATCTATATACAGATATATGCAATCTGAATTAAATTTATCTAGATCTGACTATAATCAAAGTGCAGCTTTCATTTAAATTATCAGAGTTATCACTATGCATGGGACTATCAGGGTGATTGCTCTGGTTCTACGCTATTAAGGGAAATGGCACCTGTTCTAATTAATTCAGACCAGTATCAGGAGAAGAAAGGGGTTACACCAGGTGGTGGCAATTAGAAGCTGAGGAAGGCAATCATGCTCAACTGGGGCGATCTTCTAACCACAGAAAGACTGAGCTCAGGGCAACACTGCCCAGCTCCTCACTTCTGCATTCAACTCCCCCATCTTCCTCATTCTTTGTTTTTGCCTGGTGATTTATATTTCTGTGCAATCAGATCCCACATTTATAGAAAGAGGGCAGGTAAACCAGAGCATGCTTTATGTACAAGAGAGACTCTTGCCAATTAAATTGAGTTTTAAAAATCTGTTCAATTTGGTGCCCTAAATGGAGCTCTCCTCTTATTTATTCACCATGGATGGTTCCTGCCTCTTAGAGATTTTTTTTTTTTTTATTTCTCTCACTTTGTTTTTGAAAACTGAAATGAGGATACCAGGGAATATCACCATCTTGGGAGCTGAGCAGTTTTTTTCAGCTTACTTCTTGCCTATTACTGGTTTGGCACAGGGGTAATTTTAAGTTTCAAATATTCATAGCCTCCTTTTCTCCAGTCTGTGAATATTTTGATGATGCAATTCTCACAGAAATGTAGTTAGCCTCTCATTAATTTTATTAAAATTAGCTCCATGTACTAATTTTGTGTGTCCTTTTTAGAGATAATTCTTGCATTTTCTATATTTCTTTATTGCAACCACGCACCCCTCTAAATTTGCCTTAAGCATATAAGATTTCATGGAAAAGCCACATAATTTTACCATTTTACCTTTGCATATTTTTTAATTAAAAGATTTGCTGGCGATGCCAACCTTAACAGTATATTTAATTTGTTCAGAGTTGCCACATATTGGGCTCCTAGGTTAACAAACTCTGAGGCTCTGATATTTGCATGCAAGAGTTTTGAAGAATACCCTGGGAAACAACACCATTAGCGGATATTGTAAAATCAGGTTAATGTTCTCCTAATCACACTACCTGCCACCATTGTCACTTCTAGTACTTCATTCATCCATCATCATGATAAAAAGCACCTCTTTGATGATTCATGCTATTTGGATATGTATGCCATCATTTCCCCTTCCTAATTGCTGTCATCTACTGAACTTGTAGTTATTATCCTGAGTGGAAACAAATATTTAGATAATTGGTCTAAAGTCTTTCTGTTCACCTCACAATTTGGCACCAATGTGTGTGATATGTGTATATAGAGGCTTATCCATCCAAAAATATGGCTTCTCATTTGAATTCCTCTTCTCTATTGCCACCTCATTCTTTTGCTTCCATGGTCAAATTCTCAAAACAACTTCCTAAGCTCAATAGATTCACTAATTTTTTCTATACAAGAGGAAATAGAAGCCATTGCACAGGATGTTCTCCAATTTTCAACTAACCAGATAATGAGATATGAGTCATACATCCTTTTATGTACTTCTTCCCTTCCATTAGAAAAAAGGAAGTATTGTTCCCCTAAGTAAAAAAAAAAAAAAAAAAAAAAAATTTGTTCATGTACTATCTTTGCTATGTAATCAAATTTGAACACACACATACACACATCCTTACCTTTTTCACTACATACCTAATTCAGTCTGCTTCTATGTGTCTACTCGTATCATGGCAATTAAACTATTCTTTGGCCAATAACCTCAATATCACTAAAGCCAAGATACATTTACTATTCCTAAACTTATTTTAATGCATGAGTACATTTAAAACTACTTTCCACTTTTATTTTTGGAAATACTATCTGATCTTGAATTGTATGTTACTATATTCTATTGCTTTCCTTCCTCCCTTCTCAATTGACTTTCTACCCCCACTCCCTTCTCTGGCCACTATTCTCTGTTTTTCCATGTGCTCCCTAAAGAAAATATAAAATATGCTGGAACTATATTACTTGCTGATACCAAATTGCTAATATCTTTTTATCTCTACACTAGACTTGGCCTCTGAGTTTTAGTTGTGTAAATCTGTCTTCTTAATCACGCTATTCAAGTATTTCACAATCTTCTCTGTTCCAGCCAATACTGTTCCATAATTTTCTGCATCACTGAATTTTACTAAAATGAATGTCAACATGTTAAGCTACACATTTAGGATGATCTTCACATCTATGTTATTTATCACTTTAAAATTTATCATCACTGCCCTCTTCACCTTAACTACTTCTTAGTATCTCCATTTTCCAAGAACAAATCCTGAACAAGGCACAGCACACAATCTTTGCATGTACTATTTCTCTGCCTGAGATGCTAACCTTTACTTTTCTCTCCAGCCCCATGACTCTTTTAATCATCTTTATTCAGTACCACTCACCACCATTCACCATTCACTATTGGATTCATACCATTCACTATTGCCAAGAGTTTTGTTCTAAACTCACCCCAAACTTTCCTAATTATACTCTTGTAAGGTAGCACATATATTTTGTATAGGCATAAAATTGCATATTAGTTATTTGCTTAATGGTCACTCCCAAATTATAGGGCCAGGATTAGGAATCATTCACTAAATTTCACTGAAAACTATATATTATCATCTTTTACATACATGGAACATACCAGAAATTCAAATACTAGTGAGGTAAATGAATGAATACATTTTCTGAAGCAAAAACAATCATAAAGTAGTTGGAAAACTGAAGGTCTTGAGTATCACTAGAGTACACAGTTTGAGAAGTTTTGAGATATCACTGGAGCATACACTCCAGAAAAAGAAGTCCTCGGAAATGAAGAGCCTCTTAGTCATGTCATGTTAGAAAATTTGGGCTTTATCCTGATAGTAATGGAAAATTATATGGGGGATTTAAATGCAGGAGCTTGCTAAAAATAGTGACTTTCTAGTAAGCTCAATCTAATATATACGGAAAACAAATTATAAATTATTATAATATATCAGGTAATAGTTGATTATATCTAAAAATGACAGTAGAAATGGGATAGAATATAGGGGCTAGAGTAGAAGAATATTGGGAAAAGAGGATCCTCTATAGAGACAATCCTCATTTCACGTAGTAGTTAAGTATTGTAAAAATGACTGTGAAAGCCAAAAATGTACGTAGCAATTCAATAATCACGGGAAGTAATGATAATAGTTCGTGACTTTTAAAAGTTTTTGTCACAATATTTAAAACATCTCTTACTATTAGTTTTAAATTTATGGGGAGATGGAAAATAGTAAAGCTAGTATTTAATATTTATATAGTGCTCTATAATTTATAACATTGGAAACATTGGAAGTTAAAGTATATCATTTTTTTTAAATATAAACTTGAGTAGCTTGAACAGCTCCTGCTTTCATCTTACTCTATAATTTACAGTATCTACCCAACATCTTTCCTATTTTTGAAGAATTTTAATTCTCCTTTCTTTTTTTTTTTGAGATTTTATTTATTTATTCATGAGATACACACAGAGAGGGGCACGGAGACATAGGAAGAGAGAGAAGCTAGTTTCCTGTGGGGTGCCTGATGCGGGACTAGATCCAAGGATCCCAGGATCACGACCTGAGCCAAAGGCAGGTGCTCAACCACTGAGCCACCCAGGTGTCCACGCTCCTTTCTAAATTTGAGTCCATTTTACCATTGAATCCTTTGTGCATTCACTGTCTTGAAATATCTTTGAATGTTACTTCAATGCAAAATTTGGTATGGATATTGCTTTCTCTGGGATTATATTTGTTATTTTAGTCAAAAACGCTTTTCTCATTTATGTGTAAGTTCACCTTTACTAAGATCCCAGGGATGCATAATTAGAGCCTCTGACAGTGGCCACAACATTCCCGCTGTGAGCTCTATTTTGCAGTTTCATTTACATTTAAAAATTGAGTTTAATTTCCAGCAGTATCATTTAAAAAAATTATTTGTTGGACTTTCATCTTTCTTGGCCAGTTCTCTTTTGGTTGCCTATATTTGTAAAATGTCACACAGGCTTATCATTGAGTTTCAAGGAGGCTCAAGCTTTGTTTTCTGTGTATGAACATAGATGTGCAGTGACCAGTCACCAAGGCTTTGAAAAAAATGATGCAATTAGCACTAATTATAACATGCATGTTAGTTGTTTAGTGATTTATGGAAGAAGAACTTGCAGTGAAGGATGTGCTTTACATACTTTTGGTGGTTAAAACAAGGTGATACCTGGAATTTGAACTGTGTTGTGGGGAAACTGAGGTTATTTGACTACATCATGCTAAGTAAAATTCATATATATTAGAATCATCCAAAGCTAGGACTACCAATACCTGTTGAGTGATTAAATTTGAGGGGAAGGTATAATATGAAAATATGACAATGTATTTGCTTATAGATGATGACTTTTACTTACTTATAGGTGGGAAATACAAGATAAAAGGAAGATTTAAAAAAAAAAGAAAAAAGGAAGATTTACAGGAAATTCTTATGAATTCAATTTTTTAAAAAGTTAGATTTCTTGTTTCTGTCTGACACTCAAATATAAATGTCCAGGATCAATAGATCAGTAGCTTAAAAGCTCAGTCTCTGCTGGCAGAAATGGTTATGTTATCAATGTATAGATGAAATATATTAGGGTAAGAAAGACAAAACTCAGAAGGACTTTAAGAAAAAGTGGTCAGAGATTTCAAAGGGAACTATTGGTTGCTTCATAAAATCCAACTAATACGATCTTTGCATTAAAAATATGGAATGTAGTATCACATGGTTTGAATGGATAAAGATATATCTGAATTTGGAAAATATCCTTTTTGATTTAACAAGGACATTGGTGAAAAAAAAAATGTGTTCTGAGGTAGTGAGTGTAGGTAAATATGACTGCTTCACACCAGACCAAATTTCCCCTGAAAAGGCTCTTTCCAAGATGAAAAGTAGTGAAAGAAGATAAGAAGTCTATTTGTGATTGCACATTTAAGTTGTATTGTCCAACAACGTTCAGAAATAATGCTAATATTTTAGCCATAACCTACTTGAAAGTTTTGTCAATTTATCCATTGGTTCAAGTATTAGAAGTGATTTGAAGGATGGTGCAATCAGGAACCCCCATGTCACATTTATTATTTTGGTGCACTAAATTTGTACTATGGTTGCATTACCTAGCAGGAGAAGTGGGTCAGCTCTGTCATTAAGTCTGGCATGCCTGGTGGCGTGAGAGTCTTCGTGAATATAAGGATGAGATGTGCTAGTCAGTGATTCATAACATGCTTTTTAATATTCAAAATTCCCCTGGAGGGCTCTGTACTAGATTATCTACATTGTTTACAGAACTAGAATTTTGATGGTTTTTACCTAGTGTAGCTACACAGACTGGCTTTAAGCAATATAACCATTTTGGTTATCCTTACAGAAAGCTCATTTTATTAAGATCATAAAGGGTACATAGCTTCCGCAACTAGTAATATACTATCAGAAGCAAACAAAAATTTTCTAAGAGGCAATATCTCACTTTTAGAAGATTCAATTTACTTTAGAACTCAACAAATATGTAATGCTTCCCTACTATATTTACAGAAATCTTGGTATACACTGAAGATTTAACGACACGAAAGATAGATATATGGAATATAAAATATTTCTATCATATGAAATATTTAAAGAGTAACTTAATTACTTAATTTATTATAACAGTAACATTACAGATTTCTTGACTTTCTGCAAATACCATTAAATATTATGTATGTATATGTACATACATCCGTGTTAATTTTGTTTTATGTAGTAAATAGTATATTTTTAAGATTTTACATACTTAATCATTGTTTTAGAGAGAGAGAGAGAGAGCAGGCATGAGCAAGTGGCAGGGAGGGGCAGAGGGAGAAGGAGAGAGAGAGAATCTTTTATTTTTTTCTTAAGGTCTTATTTATTTGAGAGAGAGCGATCAGGAGCAGGGAGTATCAGACCCCCACTGAGCACGGGTCTTAATGTGGGGCTCAATCTCAGGTCCCCGGGATCATGACCTGAGCTGAAGTCAGGTGCTTAACTTACAGAGCCACTCAGATGCTCTAGTAAATAGTGTATTTTAAATCTTTTTAACCTCCATGTACCTATAATTGCACCATAATGTGCTTATAATAAAAACAATCAAAAGTGTAAGCAAAGATATATGTACAATGGCATTTAACACACCTTTATTAAAATAGGAGTGATTTAAGTGTAGAATAAAAGTCACCTTGTTAACTATGTCACAGTATACTTACATGATGAAAAAATGAGCAGTTTTTAAAAATAATAACATGCAAAGTTAGTGACATAGGAAATTTCCATAAAAAATAAGACAGTGGAAAAGAGCCAACTGAAGGAAGGTAAATAATTTCAGACAATTTGAAATGTATATGTATATTATTCAAAAAACCTTAATAATTATATAAAATAATGATAATGTTTATGTCCTATATTGGGATTATATTATTGTAGTACCTTCAGTAAACATCTGCATTTACAAGTTTTATCTACTACCATACATGTTACTTTTATAAACTGAAAAGTAATATTTTATATCAGATAATGGAAAAGAACTTAAAAATATTTTTATTTTAAAGAGAAAAAAAGTGTAGCTTTTAAAATCTATACTAGAGGAGAATGATGTTGAGGTTTAACAAATAAAGTTTTAAAGATTTTATTTATTTATGAGAGAGAGAGAGAGAGCTGGGAGGAGGGGCAGTGGGAGAGGGAGAAGCAGACTCCTCACCAAACTGAATCCCACAACCCTGAGATCATGACCTGGGCTGAAGGAAGCTACTTAGCTGACTCAGCCACCGAGGCATCCCAACAAATAATTCCGCAAGCAATATTTTCAAAAGATAATTCTTTTTTTTTCTACATATTTTTAGATCCTCAGCATTCTTGGAATGTTTAGTTACAGCAGAAATTATAAGACATTTTGGAAAGAATAAAAGGACTAAACAACTATTATAAAACTTAATATTTACAACTTATATTGTAGTTGCTGTAAAATATTGGTCAACTGGCCATATTTTTGAATTATCTCAATTCGATGTGTGGGATGGGACATTTAATGACTTCTCAGATGGTTTAGAAGTACAGTATGTAAGGGCACCTGGCTGGTTCAGTCAGTTAGGCATCTGCCTTTTGCTCAGATCGTGATCTCAGGTCCCGTCACGGATCTCCTAGTTAGGCTCCCTGCCCAGGGGGAGTCTGCTTTTCCTTCTCCCTCTTCCTCTGCGCCTCCCCCTACTGGTGCTCTTCTTTGTCCTACTTTCAAATAAATAAGTAAATAAATAAGAAGTATAGTATGTATATATAATGTTTAATTGCTCTACAGACTCACAATTCCCTTTCCCTAAAATGTAACCAACTTGATGGAGAAAGTTTTCGCTAATTAAATTATTAGTCATTCTAATTCAAAAACTACTCAAGAAATATTTGTGAAACTTAAAATCATAATGGTGAAGTTATTAGCAGTCTATTTACTCCCAGCCTGGTCTTTACACAAGCACGTGAATGGTTGTTGATGTTTTCTTCCACTCTGTGTTCATCTGAAGAGAGAAAATTACTGCTGCCAAGAAAAGAATCTGTTTTCATTGGGTCTCCTTTATTTCCCCTGAGGCTATGAAATACATTACGAATATATAAAACAGTGTTTTTTGCCAAGCTAAGTATGAATGCTGTTGGTTTGATTGCTTACTGTGATGCCTCTAAAAAGGGAGCACTAGACTATCAATAATATTCCACATTATGAGCATCAAGGACAAAGTCGAAATACAAGTTTCTTACATACATCTTTTTTTTATGAGGCTAAAAATTTTAGTTTATGTATCTTATAATCCAAGGGAGGTTTTCTTTGCCAATATTTATATTTTATAGATGTATTTTTAATGTTGTCTCTATTCAATGGTTCTGTAACTCTTTAAACTGGTGATCATTAGGCATATTGCATAGTTTGTGTCTAATGAGAGTGTGTAATATTTAATCCAGGAGACTGTGAGAAAAATAGTATGTTAGGTTTTCCCAAACCACAACACAATTTTAAACAACATGGTAGGAAGGAATAGAATATAATTAAATAATAACTTAAAGAAACTAACAGAGTTTTAATTGCATCATTAAGAATCATTTTGCAGGAAACATTTTAGCTTAATCTGTCTATCAAATTCTTAAAATAATGAAGATAATAAAGAAATTTTGATTTACATACACTCAGCGTGTTGCATATAATTTCCTAAAATCTGAAAAACTGTTTCAGGCAAACTTATTTATTATATGCTTTCAATGTATACGTGCAAGTATATGTAAATGTTTATGCATATAAATTTGTCATACAATACAGATTACCTTTAAATTAAATGAATCAATAACAAATATCAGATTTTTTTATTTCATGACATACAGAAATATACTAGGGCTTTCATCAAGTGAACTACAAAATGTGTGATTCAAAATGCATGTAGACTTAATTTATATTTTATTGCTAATATAAAAATCTCATAATATCTTGAAAACTTAATCACTGCAATATATGCACTCACACGTAAGCTCTTTTATGTTAAGGTAATTACAGGAATATATTTTTAAATCTCTTTGTTGTAAATGTAGACTCAAGAAGCTGCAGGGCTAATTGTGGGAAAATAAAATAAAATATACTGTGTACATAAAACTAGTTATGACTTCTAGAGAAGCAATGACTAAAATATGTTTCCCAGCACATAAGTCCCCTGAGATATGCTAAGAAAAATACAGTTGTAATATCAAATGCTTTGGAGACATGTTGCACAGAATATAAGTGAGTAAGAATGCAGACCATCATATTAAATAGGTTTCAAAGATATTTAGGAGGTATGATCACTGTAGTTTGGTGTCTGTCTCTGCCAGTTCTCAAGTGATTGGTTTATGAAAAACAAAAAAACTTGACTTTGAATAAAGAAGAGTTAGGATAAATGCTGGAGTGGAAATTAGGGGAAAGTTGGAAGGATAGACTAAAATGCATTATTTAGAAGATACATATTCTTGAACATTGCTTTATATCAAATCCAGGAATAAGTAACCACTTCAGAAATCTTCTCAAATGTAGATTAAATACTATCAGAAAGTCACATGACCTTCGCTCCTAATCTAGATTAGTAAAATTTAAAATTATATTACCATATTAAATTTACTCTAAGATTAAAAGGTTAGCCACAAAAATAATGGGTAAGACGGGATGCTCACTATGTCTAGATTTCATCCAATTAATTCCTTAACTATTCAAGACACCAGTAATCATTTTAGTAAATCCTATTTGATTGGAATATACCTTACAATACAATATTGGGTCCCTTACAACATTTTTCTAAATGATGTTTTAAAAGAATTACCTGGTATCGCTGTTTATATTCAAAATTATTATAAATAAATGTGTAAAATAAGAAGAACAAATGGCTTTCATCTTAGCCAAGATTAAAATAACTGACCCATAGACACAAAGAAGGGAGGAAAAAAGGTAAAATTTATAGATAAGAAATTAGGAAACCGGGTAGTCTTAGAGAAACCAGCAATAGAAAGTGACCAGAGATCTGCAGTGTGCCCAGTAGGATGCCTTGATGAGGACAATCCTCCCAGGTTGTAATAGAAATAAAAATGCCTCTTGGGATTTTGTATAAAACACTGCATATTATAAGAAGAACAAAATTTTAGCTGGAGATTCCTCCAAATTCACAGTTAGAACCAGGATCCATAGAGTTTCATTAGCTCCTATGGCAGGAACACTTGCGGCCATATAAAAATTGGGGGAAATAAATTTAAAACTGCCCTTCTTTCAAAGACTATATTTTCTCTGAGTACTCGATAACCCCAGAAGAACAGGGATAACAAATACATGGATTCTAACATGTATGGAGATTGTTTGCTCCTGGGTATGGCTGCACAATAGAAATATTCTGACATGATGCTTAGTAGTTCAGTATTTAAAACAAACAAACAAACAACCCCCCCCAAAAAAAAACCAAAACAACAACAACAACAACAACAACAAAAAGCAAGCAGTATGAAAGTAAGACTTTGAGACACATAGAAAAGACAATCAAGGCTTTCCCAGTCTTTATTATTCCAGGTTCTGGATCTGTTGTTAGAATTGACTCTTTCTCATCAAACTCCCTGAAGGAAAGAATAATCTTTTCTTAATTTAGAAAATCTGTACCTAAAGAGGTACCTCACACATAAAAAACAATAAATGATTGTTTGTCAAATTGGGCAGGATTATAATACATTTAAAAGACACTAGGAATGAGTTCAGAAGGAGTTAAGATACAGGAAAATCTAATGTGGATTGTGAAGCAAAACGTGATCTTATTACCATTATGTTAACGTCATACATAGTTCAAACATCCAAAAACTAAACATAAAAGCTGCTCATTTGTCATATATAATGGATTTACCACAAAATCATTTAAATTGTAAAAGATCCTGTATCTGTCTCATCATGGTCTTCAGTTCTACGGGGAAAAAAAAAAAATCCTGATGGATAAATGTGTAGACAACCTCTCCCATGCTCCCAAGAAAATCAGGAGAACCTTTTAACCCTACCATATAATACTTAGTAAGTTATTCCTACATGTTCTAAGATCTATATTTAAAAGTATTTGACTCTAAACAATAGAGTAGCTTGCACTTTATAAGGGTGTATTTTTAATATTCACCAAAAAACAATAAACTATGCACATCAGATAATAAAATCCTTATTGTAACTTTCCAAAAATTGAAATATATTCTATTTTCATCTCCTTAGAATATATGTTCCGAAACGAAATTTTGGGTCATATAGTAAGTAGTTCCACTCTTAATTTTTTGAGGAACTTCCATATTGTTTTCCGCAGCAGCTGTACCAATTTACATTCCTACCAAAAGTATAGGAATTACTTTCTCCACATCCTCACCAACATTTGTTCTCTCTTGTCCTTTTGATGATAGCCGTTCTAATGGGCCTGAAATAATTTCTTATTGCATTTCTGTAATGATTAATGATGTGAACATCTTTTTATGTATCTGTTAATCATTTGGATATCTTTGAAAAAATTATTTTAACTCCTCTGCTCATTATTAAACTGGATTTTTTTTATTGAGTTGAAGAAGTTCTTCATATATTTGGACATTAACTCTTTGTCTGATATATGGATTGCACCTTAAATTTACACAGCGTTAGATGTTAACTACATTTCAATAAAAAAACTAAAGTATAATTTACATATAAAAAAACTATAGCCATTAGGCATATAGTTCCATTGGTCGTAACAACTCGAAATGATGTATAAACTAGGTTTTGATAGAACAAAATATTATTTATAGTTTATTTTTTATTTTTTTCAAAACAGGCTTGTTTTATTCATACATAGAACTACTTACTTATAACTCCAGGTATGGATTATAGTTTAGTTATAATATTGCATGTTTTTTTAATTCTTTTACTTTAACCAATATGTTTGAGTGGTTACTCACTTGAAAAAGGTAAATGTATTATAATAAATGTGTATTGTGTGTTTTGATGTGAGAATTAATTTGTACTCAAATGTTGTAAGATATTTTTAATAAAATTAAATGAGCCAGATGTGAGCAATTATTCAAAAAGGAAAATGCAAACTGAGTTATCTCATTGTAGATTTCCCTCAGTTACTTCAGAGGTGGAAAGTTAGTACTTTAACATACTTTTCTACTTAAGTTAATTTTATTCAGGCTCTCATTTAAACCTTTTATGTTACTCTGTTTCCAACATTTCTAGATCTTTTCAAGAATACCAGTGTGTGAATACCACAGTCTATAACAAACAAAAATAACTAATATAAATACTGATATAAACGTTTTAGGTATGTACTAAATATACTACTTAAACATTAAATAAATATTAAACAAAAATAAAATGAGTTAAAAAGTGACGTTATTTTTAAATGAAAATATTTTGAGAAAAATTCTTGGTTAATTAGCCTAATATTAATTAATTTTTTTCAAATTTCTCTAGTAAGTAATTTTTTTTAAGTACCTTAAAGTTTAATTTTACCATTGACAAACAATGGAAAAATAGCCTGGAAATACCAATGCATATACATTTTAAGATACATAAAAATCTGTGTAGCTAGAGCCAAGAAACTAGATATAGCTAAGCTTCTATTTTGGTAATGATAGCCTAATCATAATTTTTATTATGAACAGGCACATAGATTTTGCACTGTTTAGTTTAAGAATATTATAGTTTAATCTTGAAAGGGTAATCATTAGCATAACTCTACCAAAGAACATAGTAAGACTTGGATAAATTGTATTTTAGGGATATCATTCCAATTTCCTTCCTTCAGGAAATTTACTATTCACAGAACATGATTTGGAGCTTCTGTGGTATTTATAAAGCAGTTGGCAGATATCTGAAGTTGCCGACTTCTAACTCTGATTCTAATAAGCAAGGCTTGTGGAAATAAAACTCCACAAATATGTGTCTATCGCTTCCCCACACAAATCTGCTAATTGGGGATTAATTTATTCTAAGAAGGACATTTTAAAATGACTAAATGCAATTGGAGGGGAGAATAAGTCAATCAATCATTCAAATAGTAATGTGAAAGCATTTAATTAAAATTTTAAAAAAGCTTAACTGCTAGCAGCAAAAAGCCCTAAGCAGTGATGTCTATTAATCATAGGAGATACAATAAATAATTCCCAAGAATATATCCTTTTACTATTTGTATTAAAATCTCCAACCAACAAAGACCTTCTCCAAATTGCTTTCCATGCTGGGATTATTAAGGATAGAATAAATTGGCTCTGTGCATCGTTTTCAAATTTGGGATATTGAATGTTTCCGTACTATAAAAACTGGAGACACAGATCCTGGATACAAATTAGGTCTTGCTAATAAAACAACAACAACAAAAAAATTAGGTCTTGCTGATTGAATGCATTTGTGAAATATTTGGAAGTTGGAAGTGAGGCAGAAGCATGTTTTTTTATTTATTTTTTTTGGGGGGGGTTACAGTTAACAACAGAATGTTATATTAGTTTCAGTTGTACAATATTCTCATTTATATGCCTGTAGTTTATACAATATGCTATGCTCCCCCAAAGTGTGGTTACCATCTATCATCATTCAACACTATTACGGTATTATTGACTGTATTCTTTAGAGGGTTCTTTTTTGGTTTTGTTTGTTTCCTGCTATCAAGCAAGATTCTAGAGTCATTGGGGTTTTTGGCAGCAGAATTTTGGTGTTTAGTCATTTTTAGATCTATGACCAGTGAGAGAATTCAGGGGACAGAGGCTTCCAGAGCTTGGGATCACACTACTATAATGTGCTCCTGAGATCAGTATTGCCGGGGGTTGCTCCCGACTCTAACCTCCCCTATAGGCTTGCTCCCCTGGAAGGCCAGCATTTGCAGTGTTGTGGTGGGAGCAATGGCTGAGACTTAAGCAAGAACCATCCCTTCCAATGGTTTCATACAGACTTGAATTCCTTTTTGTTTCAAACAGGTGGAGGAGTTTTTGTTTCCTGAAAATAAATTTTGATGATTCTGGCGCATGCTTTAATTAATAGAAGTTAGACTGTACGTAGACCTGCTTTGTGACAACATTGCTGATTTAATCAGGGCAGACGATATTTTTCACAGACTTTCCTCAATGCATGAAGATTTTTGTGCTTTCTCTACCCCATTCACTTTGTAGTCCTCCCTTGGCTTGACTCACTGTGGCTTCATCCTTATCTATGCTATCATTTAAATGACCTCAGATTCATATTATGAAGTGAAGAAATAATAATAAAACTACAGTTCGGTTCATAGATCTAACATTGATTGAAAGAGCTAAATCAACATAATCATGGTGGCCAAATTATTATTTTAATTCAATTGATTGCTTTATTTGGTTTTTCACAGGCGTCACTGTCACTGTTGAAACAACCACTGAGTCACAATGTGATTGTTGTAGGGCATATGATTTCAGACATTTAGATGTAGTATGAGAGAAATCATCTTAGCTTATGGATAAGTCACATAAATTGGAATGTCTTAGTTCAGTCTATTATAAATACCATAAACTGGGTGGCTTCTAAACAGTGGAGATTTATTTTCTTAAATCTGGGGGCTGGAAGTCTGAGATCAGAATCCCAGCAGGGTCAAGGTTGTGGTCAGAGGTCTCATCCAGGTTGTAAGCTGCTAACTGTTCATTATATTTTCACATGGTGGAGAGTGGAGACAGACCAGAAGCTCTCTCTTGACTCTCACAAGGGCACCAATCTCATTTTTGAGGACCCCACCCTCAAGAGCTCATCTCATCCTAATTACCTCCCAAATGTCCCACCTCCTAATACCATCATAACGCAGGGTATAGTTTCAACACGGAATTTTGTGGGGACACAGACATTCAGTGCACATCTGATGTGAACTCTCTCAGGGAGATTTCCCGCCCTCCTCTAATTTACTTCTGTATACTTAGAATCCAGAAAGGAATATATGAGTTGAATAAAAGAATACATAAATGACAATTTGGTGACATTCTTTTAAAGCACTTACTCTCTTGATTTCTAAGGTGGTTGCCAGCCCAAGGCTAGAGCAGTCATGGCTAAACAAGAGTAGAGTATTCCAGGCAGTGATGAATATTTATCATCATACTGAAATTTATACATATGATCCCTTTGTTGCCATTCTCTTCTCCATTTAAAAAAATAAAATTCCCAAAGGATCAAGTTCCTAGCCCTTTCCATAATTTCATTGAAACCTAAATTCGGGGCAGCCCCGGTGGCTCAGTGGTTTAGTGTCGCATTCAGCCCAGGGTGTGATCCTGGAGACCCGGGATCGAGTCCCACATCGGGCTCCCTGCATGGAGCCTGCTTCTCCCTCTGCCTGTGTCTCTGCCTCTCTTTCTCTCTCTCTCTCTCTCTCTCTCTCTCTGTGTGTGTGTCTCTCATGAATAAATAAATAAAATCTTTAAAAAAAAAAAAAAAAAGAAACCTAAATTCATTTGATGCAAATCGCTAGAGTGGGGAGCTGACATTCTTATTTCCTCCACTCTTTCCCACGTCAGGCCTGGCTTTTGGCTTTTTTCTCCCACGGAAGTTCTAACATCCAAACAAAAATATTATTGGTTCCCATCTTCCTAGGCTTAGAGGCACACACGCTCATTTTTTTCACCTGTAGTTAAGTCCTCTTTATTTAAAACAACGTGTTATACTTCATGAGGGACTCTAGTATTCATAAAAGCACTATGACTTCCAGCAGATTTGGTAAAAACACATACTTTAAATGTGTAATACTTTTAAGGTTTATGTATCTGCCAAAAGTCTATCAATCTACTTAGGAATATATATTCTGACATAAAGGTAAATTCTTATTTAGTACAGATTTCTATTATTCCCCAAAAGATCCAGCTACATTGTTTATGGTATATATAGTTGGCTCCTAGTCTTATGTTTTCTTCTGTAGTTAAGGATACCAAATAAAGATTGCAAAGAAAAAATGGCACAAAAGATAATCCTAGTGTAATCTTTTCTATTATTTTTTTTTAATATTTTTATTATTTTTATTTTTTAAGCCTACTGTAATCTTGACTCATAATAAAATTTAGCTTCTTCATTTCTCTAAATTACTTTCTATAAAACATTTTATATTTGAACAATAAATAAATGTCTTACTCTGACTCTAAACAATAATTCCAAATGCCAGGATTCGAATTCTTGTCTGCTACTTACTAATTATGTCACATCAGGGTGGTTACCTACTTCTTTTTGTTTTTGTTTTACACTTTTTATTTAAATTCCAGTTGGTTAGCGTACTGCATAATATTAGTTTCAGGCGTACAATATAGTGATTAACCACTTTCATACATCACCCAGTGCTCATCACAGCAAGTGCTCTCCATAATCTCCATCACCTATTTAACCCATCCCCCAGCCACTTCCCCTCTGGTAACCATCAGTTTGTTCTCTATAGTTAAGAGTCTGTTTCTTGGTTTCTTCTCATATTCCCTAGGCTGCTTCATCGTGCAGAAGCCTTCTATCTTGATGAAATCCCAATAGTTTTTTTTTTTTTAAGATTTTATTTATTTATTCATGAGAGACACAGTGAGAGAGAGAGAGGCAGAGATACAGGCAGTGGGAGAAGCAGGTCCATGCAGGAAGTCCAATGCGGGACTCCATCCCAGGACTCCAAGATCACAACCTGGGCTGAAGGCAGACACTAAACTGCTAGGCCACCCAGGGATCCCTGAAATCCCAATAGTTTATTTTTGCTTTCATTTCCCTTGCCTCAGGAGACATATCTAATAAGAAATTGTTAAGCCCAATGTCAAAGAGGTTACTGCCTGTGTTCTCTAGGATTTTAAAGGTTCCATATCTCACATTTAGTTTATTAGTCCATTTTTAATTTATTTTTATCTATGGTGTATGAAAGTCATCCAATTTCATTTTTTGTATGTCACTGTGCAGCTTTGCCAACACCATTTGTTGAAAAGACTGTCTTTTTTCCATCTGATTTTCCTTCCTGCTTTGTTGAAGATTAATTTACTATATAGTTGTGAGTTCATTTCTGGATTCTGTATTCTTCTCCATTGGTCTATGTGGCTGTTTTTGTGCCAGAACCATAGTGTCTTGATAATCACATCCTTGTAATACAACTTGAAGTCTGGAATTGTGATACCTCTAGCTTTGCTTCTCTTTATCAAAGTCTTGTACTCTTTCAATTTTCTCATGGTACATGGGAGCCAGCGCATTAATGGAATTGTATGGAGGCTGTGAGATGATAAATAAAAGTTGGTTAGGAAAGTGCTTGACACATAGTGTGAGCCCTTTAGATATTTTTAAAATATATTTTTATTTATTTATTTGAGGGAGAGAGAGCATAAGCAAAGAGAGAGAGAAGAGAGAGGGAGAAGCAGGCTCCCCACTGAGCAGGGAGCCTGAAGTGGGGCTGGATCCCAGAATCCTGAGATCATAACCTGAGTCAAATGCACACTTAACTGCTAAACCAACGAGCCACTCAGGTCCCCCAACTCTTTAGATATTCTTATGTTAAAAGCACACCCATTAATCAGTGTTGTCTACACTAATTAGCTATTGTCTATATTTCTCAGAAGGAAATTTTAGTTATATTCATTTATCATTATTTACCTCAAAACTTCACATCTTTTTTTTTTTTTTTTTGTTCCCTACCTCTTTAAGCATTCAACTGTTTTCAGTGTCGAATTAAATTCTCCTTTCTATATATCTAAGATTAAGGGCATGATGTATTTGTCTGGATTAAAACAAATAATTATGTAATACAATTTATATTTCAAGTCAAATGCGACATATTTATAAGAATTTGCAACTCTAATTTGGGGGTTTAGGGTTGGTTCTATATGCGAACATATTTGTTTATTGTATTGTTAAATATTCTCTATACTCACTCATCTCATGTGTGTGCCTGTCTCATGTATCAGTATCTGAGAAATATGGCTCCTAACACAGTTGTGGATTTGTCCACTTTCTTTGTGATTATGCTAATTTCTGCTATAAGTTCTACCTGCCTGTTGAAATGTTCATTTTAGCAGCAATTAAAAAAAAATATGTATCTCCAGTACATATTTACTTTAAAATGTACTCTAATATTACTAAAGCTATGCTACGTCACTTTCTGATAGTATTTACTAATGTGAATTTTTTAAAACTAATTTCCATTTTTTGTTATGCTTCTGTCTTATAAAAATAGCAAGAGATATGAAAATTAAAATCTGAAAATACTTCTTTTAATTAGTTAGTTAAATCCGTATTTATTGATGATGATTACTGATAATTTAGGCTTGTTGATTTTGGCTTATTTTGCAATTTCTATTTACCATGTGATATTTGTATCTGCTAGGTGTGTGAGGACGAGGAGCTCTCATTTCCTTCATTCCTGATTCCTGTTGTTTTGTTAGTTTTTTTTTTTTTTAATTTGTCAGAGGATATTTCCTGTTTCCTATAGCTTTGAAATAAAATATTTAACATATTATTTATCTCATTTCTAATATTTTAAAATGTATATTTGACTAAAATATAGCTTTGAAATAAATATTTAACATATTATTTATCTCCTTTCTAATATTTTAACATGTATATTTGACTAAGAATAACATAAAGTCTACCAACTTCTATTCTTTCAAACAGTACATGATCGATCGCCAATGCAGTGGAATGCCAATACCCCCCCATCAATGTCTTATTTTCATAATACGTTGCTCATTATTTTTAAGACAATACTGTCTTAACTCTATACTTAATAGTGTCCCTTAGAAGAAAAAAATATATTCTTATTCAGTTTTATACAAACATTTCATTCATTCTTCATCTGCACATTCTGTTTTATATCCTGGGTTTTTTTATGTACAAAAACTTCCTGATATTTTTTACTATTTCGGCAAAAATCTGAGAGTGTCAAATTCAATGTTCAATGAGACAATTTAAGACAATTTAACTATAACAACACTTACATTTACATGTGTCTTTTTTTTTTTTTGGCCTCTTTAAAATTCTTTACAAATATTTAGGTCTAAATTTGTTTCTATTTCTCTGTTTGTATTACCTTGATCAGAATTTCTTTCCTCCCTCAACATAGGAGTGAAAATCTAGGTGTAAATTTCGAATCCTATACAAGTCTGGAATCTATCTTCCACGTCACTCATTCTTTGATGTTTAATCAACCTAATTTTAATTTTGAAGAGTAACTTATCTTCACAATGAAGTTCTGTATGGTCTTTTCATTCAATTTGATTGAATAGATCTTTAACCAAACTTGAGATTTCAGGTTAGTTTCTCTGACTTTTCCTATGGTCTATTTTCATAATAATTTATATCTTCCTTTTTATTTTTAATGTCTGTGCCATCTCTCTCCATCTTCCTCCATTAAATCAATATTATGAGTAATTTCATTAATATTTATAAAAATCGTTTTGTTTTAGGGGCATCTGGGTGGCTCAGTTGGTTAGGTATCTGGCTCTTGATTTTGGCTTAGATCATGATCTCAGGGTTGTGAGTGTGGACAATGCTTAATATCCTCTTTCCTCTCCCTGCACCCTTCTCCACCTTTCTCTCTCTCTTTTACCCTGTCTATAAAATATCTTCTGGTTTTTGTAACACTTTATATTAAAATGTTTTCTATTCTATATATTTCTATCCTTTCCTATATTATCTTCTCAGCGTTACTATAATATAAAGATTTAAATGTATGTATACTTGAGGTATGTATACCTCTAATGTATACTTCAGATGTTCCTCACTCACCTAATATATAGTCTTTTAATATCAAATTTTACATACTGAATGTCATTACAACTTCTTTGATTGATGAACTTTGAGATATATTTTTCTTTTATTTTGAAGTGATTTAATTTTTTTCTATGTCTGTCTTAGTTACATTCTGACCAGCTACTCCACATACTGTGACATGTGTTAATATTTATGGTCAGATATATGTTACTTTTCTTAAATTTCCCAAGAGGACCTGATAAAGATGCTTTATTTGCCATTTTTAAAAGAAGTATATTGTATATCAAATTTGTTAGCTCAGCAGTCTTACTAATCTTCAAAGCTTTCATGTGATTGTTTTTGTCTTATTTTATTGGAATATAATTTATCTATCAAAAGCTAAGGTGTATATTAAAATTACTCTTTATTAAAATATATTTCCTAGTTCTACTTTTCAGGTTAGCATTTTGCTTCATGGTTTAAATTATTAGGTATATATGGGTATACTTTGTTAAATGTTCTTGGTAAGTTGAAATTTTAATCAATATGTAGTGACTCTTAATTTTATGTAATAACTCTTTTTAAAAAAAAATCATTGAAGTATTACACAAGGCAGAAAATTGAAAGAAAAAAAAAAAACGCTAGTAAATGTCACAAAATGAAAACATTCATGTAACCAGTATCCAGACAAAAAAAGTAGGATAATACCAGCTTCCTACAATCTTCACATATAACACCAGGCAGTGCTGTTAAGAACTTTGAAGAGTGATATTTTACAATTTTAGCAAGCTAACTTTTTCCATTTTAGCTATTCTTGGGGATATGTAGTATATCACATCTGGTTTCAGTCTGCATCCTCCAGGTGACCAGTGTTATGAACATTTTTTATTCTCTTAACGGCTCTTTGACTTTTTCAGGTTTTTTTCATGTATTTCATGTGGAATGCATTTAATATCTTGGTCGATTTAAGGTCCATTGAGATGTTTATAGTATTGACTCTTGTAATTAGTGGATATGGAATATCCTTCCATTTAGTTTTTTTTCCATTTTTGTATTAATATTTTGTAATTTTTATGTATAGGTCTTGAACATTCCCATTTATTTTATTTATTATTAGGTACTGATTTTTTTCCACGTTGTTTTTTTAAGATTTTATTTATTTATTTATGAGAGACAGAGAGAGAGAGAGAGAGAGAGGCAGAGACACAGAGGGAGAAGTAGCCTGCATGCAGGGAGCCTGATGTGGGACTCAATCCCAGGTCTCTGGAATCATCCCCTGGGCTGAAGGCAGGCGCTAAACCCAGGCTGCCCCAGATATTGATTTCTTGATACTATTTTTAAAGATTTTATTTATTTATTCATGAAAGACACACAGAGAAAAAGAGAGAGAAAGAGGCGGAGACAGAGACACAGGTAGAGAGAGAAGCAGGCTCCATGCAAGAAGCCTGATGTGGGACTTGATCTGGGATCAAGCCCTGAGCCAAAGGCAGATGGCTCAACTGCTGAGCCACTCAGACATCCCCTAAAATTGCTTCTTTATTCAAATAAGCTCTGTATAAATTCATTGGAATTTTTATGTACACAATTATATAATCTACATAAAATGTTATTTTTTCAAAAAAATGTTATTTTTTCTACAAAAATCTTATATTTTAAAATATCTCTTGTACTGTTTAGAACTTCAGTATGATTGAGTATAAAAAGAAATAGAAAGAATTATATTGGATTCTCAGTGGGGATAATTATTAATTAATAAATGCTACTAAGTATAATGTTCTCTCAAGACTTCTTATAGATAATTTATTAGGTTAAGAGAATATGATTTATCTCTAGTTTGCTATGAATCATGATCTTGACTAGGTTCTTGAATTTAGAGCAAATGTTCATTTTGCAAGTCTTTTGATATAGTGAATTACATTGATTGATTTTCCAAAGTTTAATAAACTTGATTTTCTGGAGTGAAACCAATTTTGTATTGATGTTTCATCTTTGTTTAAAATCTTTGGACTTTTTTTTTTCTATTGAATATAGGACATATTTTCTTGTTTATTTGAATATCTAGTGTTTTTTTTTTAATGCACTTTGAAAGCTGTATACAAAACAATGATAAAATCTTCAGACAGTTGTTTTTTCTCTTACAAAACAGCTAAATTGCTTAAGAAATCACCTAATCCTATCAAGAACTGACCTAAGTTGGTGCTTATTTGACATTTAGTAGACTTGGGCTATCTCTACTTTGTGTCTGATTCTCAAGCAAGATTCTGAAACACTAGGAAGATCTCCCTTTCACATAAAAATTTTTGACCCTAGCTCTTCAACCTTCTACTAAATTCAAGTTCAAAATCTTAGAAGTATATTAAGAGGAAGCCCAGCAGTTTGCTGAAAGCAGATTCACTCCCCAGGAGGTTTTGTTTCCTATAAACAGTAGAAATCTGGAGGAGAGTTCATTCTGTCCATTGGAAGATTTTGGCCTAGCTTTTTAGCATCCTGAGCTGTAACAGACCTCAGAACCTCCAAGTCCTGAAGCTTATCTTTATACTTAAATGGAACTGCAAATTTTTCAAGATTATTTTTAGTAAACATGTGACATCTTTCATATCATTCAGGATACACAGGATATTTATATTCTTTATTTGCATAACAAAATATATTTTCAATTTTGTTTTGTTTGTTTATTTGCTTAGATACATCAATACATACTTGGAGGGTCAGTTTGAATTGCATGTCTTATTTCCTAATTTTCTATGTCATTCAAAGAAATGATAAAAAAAGGTATCTCTTTTGTTATTTGTTTTTTAGATGTTGGTAGATATAAAAAAGTTCATTGTGAAGACAATAAAAATGTTTACTTCAATGTGTGCATATTAGAATTACAGGCGTTAGCAGTGCTTTATTCTTTGCCTATACTTCATCTTTTGTGTACACTTTTAGCATATATGGTCCAGGAAATGTGCTAGTTCTGGAAGAAAAGCAACTCTGTGAAAAGTGATTTCCTACAAAAAAAAAAAAAATGAGAATTATTGTTTACAAACTTCAACAACCTTCTTCCTAGAAATAAAAATTTAAAAAAAAGAAAATTAAATAAAAATATCTTTATGTTAGAGATGCCCGGGTGGCTCAGCAGTTAAGTGCACCTGCCTTCAGCTCAGGGCATGATCCCGGAATCCTGAGATCAATTCCCACATCGGGTTCCCTGCCTGGAGCCTGCTTCTGCCTCTATCTGTGTCTCTGCCTCTCTCTGTGTCTCTAATGAATAAATAAATAAAATATTTGTTAAAGAAAAACCTTTATGTTAAAATAATATATTGAAAATCTATATGTTTCTCTTTGGTCAAATGTCAGATCCCTTGGCCCAACTTGAATAGAATTTACATTTTGTATTGTAATGTTGTGCTTTTGAAAAAGCATAAGAGTATATATACCTTCAAATTTCCTATTTTGATAAAATTCATATCCACATATTTTTCAAATAATAATTATTTTAAAAGATAACATTAATTGCCTCTCTTGAGTAAGATTCAATTTCCTAATTGATATTATATCTGTAACTTGTAATCCTAAAACTATATATAAAATACATAGTTTATATAAAAAACAAACTCATCTTCAACTCAATATGGATTCAATATTTGAATTTTGTACTCAAAATCATCATGATAGACTGCTTTTGTTTAAAATTCTATTGTGTTTTCACTGTGTGAACACTGACTTTAATATATCATTAATTCTTTAATTCCACCTTATTCCAAATGTTTTGAAAATTGATAAATAATTAAAATTCAAAAAGTAGTAAGATGTTAACTTTTAGCTCTGTATTCATACATCAAAGATTATGCATATATTTCTTCAAATGCTTTTATTAAATACAAATTTCTCTAATACTTAAGTATTCTTAGCAATTTCTGGTTATTGGGTAAATGAAAAGATTGGCCCTTTCTAGATCATAACTGAAAGATAGGAATAAAATTTTTGTAAATTAAATGTAATAGATTAAATAACTATTACATCTATAATTATATTTAGAAAAACAATAGAATCTTTATAGTAGTAATGAAGTGAGATATGTTATGTGATCAGCTGGTAGACAATAAACTCCTTATGTGACATATTTATATAAAGACAAAATCATAAGTAAACAGCTCAATTTTGTGGCTAAACCTATCAATGTATTTACACATGAAATTATACTGTTCTAATCATTTTTACAGAATGCAGTAACGTACATTCTACTTTAAAATGTTGCACCATCCGGGACACCTGGATGGCTCAGTGGTTGAGCATCTGCCTGGGGCTCAGGGTGTGATCCCGGGGTCTGGGATAGAGTCCCACATCGGGCTCCTTATGGGGAGCCTGCTTCTCCCTCTGCCTGTGTCTCTTCCTCTGTCTGTCTGTCCCTCTCTCTGTCTTTCATGAATAAATAAAATCTTTTAAAAGTTAAAAAAAATAAAATGTTGCACCATCCTAGCAATGCATAAACATATTCTCAATCAAAATCATTCCAGACCTCACTCAAAATGGACTACTGACAACCAGTCTTCTTTTCAAATGTTAAGTGTCTTTTTTCTTTTCAAAGATTTTATTTATTTATTCATGAGAGACACACAGAGAGAGGCAGAGACACAGGCAGAGGGAAAAGCAGGCTCCCTGCAGGGAGCCCGATGTGGGACTTGATTCCAAGACCCCGGGGTCACGCCCTGAGCTGAAGGCAGATGCTCAACCCCTGAGCCAGCCAGGCATCCCCAGTTTTCTTTTCAAAGACAAATCTATCAATAGTCTGCGTATCTTTTAAAAAATATACACAGGGTAACCTGAGGGGGAAAATATTTAACATAAATAATAATATACCTATAATTTGTAAGATATAATTTGTAAGATATATTTTCCTAGTAATTAGTATCTTATTAATCTACTAATTCATCTACATAAGTTATATTTTTATCTCTTCTAGCTAAAGAAGCTATTTAAAAAACTATTTTTGAAATAGTAATGCTCATACATATATATACTTGTGCTTTTTGTTTTAATATTGTATTACTGTGTTTGTCCAGTATCCTTTCAAAATGATTGCAAGCAGTTGATGGTAACTTTCCATATGGACATGTTATTTTTATTTCAAAATCCTCATGGGCTTAAAATGAGATATTAAACAAGAGAATAACATTACATCTTACAATTAATATAAAGCGGTTATGACGTCCTTCTCCTTCTTTGAAATGTTTTGAAGAATAACATAGTGGCTTGGAAAACCTCAAAATCCTTCAAATTTCTACTGCCTTCAAACAAGGCCTTGTTTTGATGAGCTCCAGGTGTTGTATGGGAATGCTGAACCACTATATTGTACACCTGAAACTGATATTTTACTGCATGTTGCCTAACTAGAATTTAAATAAAAACTAAAAAGCAAATAAACAAGCAAAACAAAACAACCACTCAAGGCCCAGAAATAAATTCATCAACTTCTCTTAGGTTGTGTGATTAGTTACTTTCTAATGCAATAAAGAATGTTGCTCACTACCTCTTGTTCAAAGAACCTTCACCTCTTTCTTTCCAGTTACCACTTTCTCTTGGCCCTCAATGACTACTGCATATAGCTTATTGGCTGGTTCTTCTTCATTTCCCTGGTTTCTCAATATTGGAGTTTCCTTCCAATGATTTATTATTATTATTATTATTATTATTATTATTATTATTATTATTTTTTTTTTTTAGAGAAAGTGTTCACAACTCTTTTGGTCTTAAGATTCCTAAAACTCTTAAAAACACACATACCAATTTGGTCTTAAGATTCCTAAAACTCTTAAAAACACACATACCAATAAATCATTTTTTAAAAAATATATCCCCTTGTTTCTAGATTCAGTAGCATATGACTTTGAATATCACCTCTATGTTGATCACTCCAAAATATTTATCTCAACCCTAAAGTTATTTCTTGAAATATACCTATTTGATATATGCACTGAATGTTTAATAGGTATATAAAATTTACTATATGTCAACCTGAACTCCTTACATTACCCAATACACCTCTGCTCTTCCTGTAGCTTTCTACCTCTCCAAGTTGATATAACTGTAAGTCAGCTATAAACTATTAAGGTTTTCTTGATTTCCTTCCCCGCCTCAAATTGATAATCCTGCTAGTTGTCCGTTCAAAACATAGCCAGACACTGGCCATGTCCCTAGGATACTATCATCATTACCATATCCAGATTATAATCAGAAAGTATTCTTTCAGGTTTGTTCAACATCTGTTTATTTAGCCTACCTGCGTCAAATTTTGAAGCCATAATATCTATTATCATATCAGCAGCCAGAGTAATTTTGTTAAAATGCCGGTAGGATCATGTCACTTTGCACTTTTAGTACTATTCATTAGTTCCTCATCTCAATTAGAGTAAAATCCAATCCCTTAAAAAGACTACTGGATTTGTGAATTATCATGCTTCTTATTTCATCTCTTGCTTTTACCATTCTTCTCTTGGCCAAGTCACCCTGGCCCCTCAAGGTCCCCAGTGCACACAGGGGGTAACACCTTCTTACTAAGGACCGTGGTTGTGGCTTTTCTTTTTTCAAGAGAATGCTTCCTCCAGATGACCACAGAGCTCACACCTTCTCCTTCTTCGAGTGAATTTTTTCTGAAGTCCCATGTGACATTGTCTTTCCCTTGGCACTATCTCTATACACTGACACACTGTACACTTATTTATATTATAAGCCTATTACCAATTTTCCCCAAGTAGAATAAAACTATATTCATGAATAAATTTTTGTCCTATTTGCTTTCTGTTAAATTCCCAGGCCTAGCATGTATTACCTGTTAAAAGAATAAATGAAAGATCATTTAATTAGGATGTTTTTCTAGTGTTCCCTAAAAAACCGCTGCATGATTTATTTAGAGGAAATGTCCTCAACTCCTTTGGTCTTCGGGTCACTTCAAACTCTTAAAACATATCTACCAAAAACCCATTTATTATATATTCACCTATGTTTCCAGACTCAGTAGCAGGTAATACCAAACACACTACCTGCAAATATGACAATTAGTAAATAATTTATTAAGAAGAATATGTACAAGGTAATTGCTTATACACTTTTCTAAAATTTTATAAAACATATTGTGATGTTATCCAATAGTGAGATTTTTTATCTGCTTGACTGGTCAGTCTTATGTACATGTGTGGCTCTAATTGTTGAAACTTACAGAGTGAATGCAAGAGTCCTGCTTAATATCATAAGAAATTTAAGTAACTCTTTTTTACATGTAAGCTTGTCTCTTTTTTGAAGACTTTGAAGTATGCATAAATCTATGCTTTGATTTCTGGAATTCTAGCAAATTTGCATCACAGATTCGGGAGAAAACTAAAATACCATGCACTTTATTCACAGTATGTAAGATGGAGTAAGTAAAAGTATAATGTCACTCCCCTAACAGATTAGAACAAAAGTTATAGAAACATATAATCTAAAGATTTACTGTCTGAGACACATCAAATGTAATAGTCTTTCAAAATAATGCATGGCTTTCTTAAGGAATGAAACCAAAATCACCTCAGATAATATCAGATCTCTGATGTTTCTTTTAAGTCAAAATAAACTGTCACCTGAGAGGTAAGGGAAGCAAGCACATATATGCCACTGCACCTTTACAGCTGCCAACTTCTACTGTAACCAGTTTTCTATTCCCAGCATCTCTTGCATCTTTTACTGTTCCATTATTATGTTTTTTTTTCTTTTTTTCTTTTTTTGTATCTTTTCTGTTATTGTGGGTTTTAACAATGTGGTGGATTGTTTCCCCCCTACTGATGACATTGCATGATTAGTAATATCTATGGTGCCTTTACTTTAAAAGCTAAGGTGATTATACCTGTAATTTTTTGTGTAACAGCTTATATAAAGTATTAGGTTAAAATGGATAATCGAGGAAATCTGTCACATTTTGCAAAGATGAAAAATAACATATAATTATGTTCAAAACGAGAACACATTTGGAGACTAAATAAAGTATGATCAAGTCTCAAGAGAATGCAATGTCGTTACTTATGTCAGATACGTATTCTTAAGACTTTCGTGTTCTTTTAAGCCAGTTTTACACAGTTCTACATTTTAAGTGGTAAAAACGATATTAATTGTTTTCTTTTACTTTTGGAAGTGATGAGTCACATGTGATTTCTCTACACTTTAACTTCTCAACTTGGGAATACTCAGAAGGGAGCAGAGCCATGGTACTTTGAATGAGTTGATATAAAATAATGGAAGCTGGTGATGAGGAATCACCAGAGACTCTACTGCTTGAAGGCAGAGACATTGCAATAAACTGGTCTTGCTTCAGTTACGGGCAATAAAGTTTACTCTAAAGCCAAATGAAAATATTTTTACTGCCTTTCTTAGGAATCTATGCCAGAGTTCTTTCAGTGAATTTTCCTTTAGAGTCTGCAGAACAGCTGGCCCCAGCAGTGCAGCCCTGACTAGAGCAGCATGATCTCTCAAGACACGTACCCAGGCAAGTATGGCTTGCTGTAAGTGGTCCTTTTATCCACATTTAATTCAGTATAAAAATAAATCTGATAGTAGGCCGATTTTTAGTGCTCCAAAGAAAACATACTGAATCGAACTTGAAGCTGCATCGCACCTTTTAAATCTTGCTCATAAGTAATGCTGCATATACTTTAAACGTTTGCCAATAATTACTATCAAAATAATTTCTGCTCATCAACTCCCACATTTTGTCATGAAATAAGTAGTATTTGATAAGTTAAGATTTTAAAAATATAAAAAATTAAGAGATGTAATTAATTATCCTCTCATATACTGTTTTTAAATAAGCAAACCAAAGCCTTCAGTATATTAAACGTGTGTTTACTTATATAACACTACTTGTGATGTTCTGCTTCACGTGAAAATAAGATTTTAAATATATTAGAAGACTTACTTTAATATTTATGTTCATGAAAATTTCCAAAATTATCACCTTTTCCTAAAATTGTTGCTAAAAAGGTGATGGGAAAAATAGAAGGGTAATTGAATTTACGGAAGAATGAAAAAAAGGTGGTAAGATTTTGTTAGTTTTCTTTTTTACATTCTGGAGTAAATGCACAACTTGTTTATAAAATTTAAAATATGAGGAAAAGCCTGCAAAACCCTCATATCTTATACCATATATTATCACAACACAAAAATATAATTGGTGTCCAAGCTTTACAAATAAAATTACACATGTAAATGATCTATCATACAGCATGGAAATTTTAAAGTTAAAAATAATGCGCCTCCTAAATCGAGGTCAACTTATAACTGGCAACTGACTGTTCACACCCTGATTTCAAATATATGCATGCTCAACTCACAACAATTTCTGTCAAAATTTAAAATTAGAAGCAGTAAATAACACATCATGAATTCATAAAAGGATAATGTTGTTGGAAGGCTAAATCATCCACAAAAAAGATGGTAAAGGCCATATATTTATTATAAGCACATTTACATTTTTTTAATTGGGGGCACTGTCATTTTTAAGATAATACTATAAAGAACTTTGTGTCATGGATACTTCAGCATGACACATTCATAAAAATGACACAGTTCATTCTTTGCTTCTTTTTCTCTCTGTTTTACTTTCTATCTCTATGTATCTATTTTTCTAGATCTCTTCTTTGGAAATTAAATGATAAATAAGGTATAGCATTAGGTACTAAAATATGTTAATCTTTTCAAAATGTAACTATCTTTCAAAAATAGAAAACTATCTCTTAGGTGAGTAATTTTCAACTAAACTGAACCAAATACCATCGCATATTCATTGGAGGTTGAAATTAACTCAATTTAGTCTTTAAATGATGGAAAACTCTTGAAAAAAAAAGTTTCAACAAATGCTATCCTTTCTGTCTAAACAAAAGTTGGACCAGAGAATGTTAAACAGGCTGGGAGGACTTTATTCAAGGCTATTGCAATTATGAAGGAAAGCCGGAACCCAGGCTCAGCTCTGCTGATACAAAAGAAAACAAAACAAAAGAAAATAAAATTAAATAAATTAAATGAAATGCAACGAAACATGGTAAGAATGGATGGGTCACATGGTATTTCTATATTTAAGTTTTTGAGGAACCCCCATACTATTTCCATAGTGAAGCTGGAGTGAGAAGAAATAATAGGCTATCAGTGTTTGGTCATGAAGGTTTGGGAAAATTTATTTTTCTTTGGGGAAAACCAATTGGCAAAGATAATTTTACAACCTGGAGCAAGGTGTTAGGCCTCTACCCACCTGCCGAAACGAGGAGCTTGGGGGTAATTACATTCCCAAGGGATGGCTCCCAGGTCCCTCAGAATATACGAACTATGGGTGGTGGAAGGGGAGGTGGGCGGGGGGTGGGGGTGACTGGGTGGCGGGCACTGAGGGGGGCACTTGACGGAATAGCACTGGGTGTTATTCTGTGTGTTGACAAATTGAACACCAATAAAAATAAATTTATTTTAAAAAAAAGAAGATACGCTTGGGTTGTAAAGCTGGCTAGAGGCTGGGAGAATCTATATCTAGGGAGAGAGAAAGAAATTAGGAGTTCTCGAAAAGAAAATCTCTATGCAAAGAGAGGTCAGGGCCTAGAGTTAGGAAGAAGCTTGCTTAAGGTTTAGTCAAGCTGAGGGTACCATTAGGGCTGTTTTGATCATTTCAAAGTGTTTCAGTGTTGTTGTTGTTTTTTAACAATATCATTTTATTTAATTAAAATAATCTCAGCCATATTTCATAAAGATGTAGTTAGCCGTTCACAAGATTATAAAAATATTTTTACAGTGTGAAAGAATAAATGGGGGCATGTTAGCATCTGTTGAGAAAATAGAGTACACCAAATGATGGACAGAAGTAGAGGAATAGCTTAGGAAATGTTAGGTAGGAAGCAGAAAGAATGAAGAATGTATTCTAAGAAATAAAAGGACCCTCTAAATTTTTCAGAGTACCTACTGGATGATTCATGGGCATGCTATCATTTTAGTGGTTTCAAGTTTTAACGTAGGACAGAAATACAGTTAACTGAGAGAAAATGTACCACTTGTCATATTCCTGTTGGTCTCATCCAAAGTCACGATATAATGTTTAATATTACACTCAATACTAAGATCCAGAGACAAATCAGTAAATACTGTTTCATAAAACTTTACGGTACTAGTTTATGGAAATTATACTTATAAAATTGTATTGAATTCACTACTCTTTTTGTTTGTTTCCTGCTCAGCCTCCAATCTATAGTATGAATAACTTTTTTCCAACTCTTTCAAATTATTGCTTAGTTTGAAAACATTTTAATTTCTATTTGCCACTCTGAAATTATAATGAATGATCTATGAAAGTTCATTTATTCTGAGAACCAGATAGTTCATTAGGTTCACTGTTTTAATGCTTAGCTGCATTCAGTATCCTACTGGAATATTTCAGCATAACTATTAAACGTGACAATACATCTCTTCTATAAATATCATTATTTCAACAGATATCACATTAAATAGAAACTCAATGGAATCTAAAGGACTAAAACTGAGTTTTTTTTAAATGAGATAAATTTTATTTTATTTTTATTTTTTTAAATAAATTTTATTTTATTTTTATTTTTTAAATACATTTTATTTTTTTAATAAATTTTAAAAGAAATTAAAAACTTTAATTATTTACAAACTTTTGCTCCTCTGTCTTCTGTGAATTTAAATTCTCCTGCCTTAATTATCTACCTGCTACTTAATTTGGGTTTTATTATTAGTATTATTAAATTGCAATCTAGCAGCATCAACATACTGTTAGCATTGCCCTAATGAGCACAAATGAAACACATATGTTTACTGTACTTGGTTTTACACTGAAATTATAAATCCTAGAATAAATCTTGCTTATTAGTTCAAAAGATGTTGGAAGTAATCTAATAAAAGACAAATAATCAAAGATGAATATTGCCGGGGATCCCCGGGTGGCTCAGCAGTTTAGCGCCTGCCTGCAGCCCAGGGCCTGATCCTGAATTCCTGGGATTGAGTCCCACCTCGGGCTCCTTGCATGGAGCCTGCTTTTCCCTCTGCCTGTGTCTCTGCCTCTCTGTGTCTCTTGTGAATAAATAAATAAAACCTTAAAAAAATGAATATTGCCCTAAAGATGATTTTCTTTATGGATAAAATTATTTCCATCATCTTTTGGAAGTAAATTGCTTTTTTTCTATTAATAAGTTTCTCAACTAATGATTATTTAATGGTTTATTGCACCAATAGATTCATTTCTGTGTGTAACCATTAATATACATTATATGCATGTATAAGCAACTTTTACTAAAAACCATTTCAAGCCATATATAGCATATGAATTGCTTATGATATAAGATGTATTTTTTTTTTTAACTAATGGAAAGGTAACAATAAGTCACAGAGACTATCAATGTACTCAGTCTACTGATGAACACTTCCTAGTCCCAGGAAAAAGTTATCTAAATGATAAGAATTATTTTTCTTAAGTTCTTAGTTTTCTAATCTCAGTAATTCCGTAGAATGATTATAACATGATTTCACATTTCTGTGCCAGGCATTAATATGGTAAGGTTTATTCAATGTGTGTCATTTCACTAGTAAAATTGGTAATTACATATTCCCAAAATGTAGTGCTCTCTTTCCAATTAAAATCACTGCCCTAAAGCAGGATTTGATCTTGAGTTAAGTTTTTGTGCTGTCTTCCTTCTTCTTCTTAGATGTGGGCCTATTTCTAGAGTTTCTCTATTATATTTGTCCAAGATGATTCTGTTCAGATTGGGGTAAGAAATGACAAGAACTCCCATTCATTGCTGGTGGTCATAAAAAATGGTACAAGCACTTTGGAAGACTGACAGTTCATTAAAATCTAAACACCATACAGCCCAGAATTCATGCTGCTGAATATTTACTTAAATGAGTTTTAGAAATATCTAGGCAATGGTCTCTACACAGATGTTTACAGTAGCCTTGTTCATAATTGCCAAAAATTGGAAGCGACCATGATTTCCTTCAGTAGGTAAATAGATAAACATTCCAAAAGTGGAATATTATTTAGTAATAAATAAATATAGGCTATGGAGCCATGGGAAGGCATGCAAGAACATTACAAGCGTGTTTCTCAATGAATGAAGCCAATCTGAAAAGGGTACATTCTCTTGATTCCCAAATACATGATAATCTGGAAAAGGCAAAACTATAGAGACAGGAAAAGTATCAGCAGTTGCCAAAGCTTCAGGGGGAGGGGAAAGAGATAAATACATGGAGCAAAGGGCTTTTTTAGGGTGGCAAAACTATTGTAAATGATACTGTAATGGTAGATTCATGACATATGTTTGTCAAAATGTGCGTAACTGAGCAACAAAAAGAGTGAATTCTAATGTAAATTATGGTCTTTTGTTACTAATAATGTATTAATAATAGTTTGCCATTCGTTAACAAATGAACAACCACCACACTAATTCAAGATGTAAATAATAGGAGACACTGTGTGAAGGGAAGAGGGAACATACAGAAACCCTACATTCCACACATTTTCTTTTTTCATAATCCTAAAACTGCTCCAAAAAATAGCCAATTAAATGTAAACATATCGGGACACCTGGGTGGCTCAGTCAGTTAAGGGTCGCCTTAGGCTCAGATCATGATCTCAGGGTCCTGGGATTGAGCCTCACTTCAGGCTCCCCACTCAGCGGGGAGTCTGTTTGTTCCTCTCCTCTGCCCCTCCTCCCCTCTGCTCAGGCTCTTTCTCTCCCTCCCCCAAGTAAATATATAAAATATTAATACATACATATATATGCATATATATATATATATGCATGTATATATATATATATATATATATATATACATATCAATCCTAGTAATACTGTGTTATCTTAAAGTAAAATATTGTAGGAATAGATACATCTTAATATAAGATTCGCTTTTAGGGAGTGGGTGCATTAGTGGTTTTGTGAAGAGCTAACTGCCGGGATACCTTGTACCAAGTTGGTAGTATAGAGAGTACTGTTTACAAAAAGTCATATGTGAGACTGAAGATAGGAATTTTCATGGAGATAAGCAGTGGGCCTTCAGGCAAGCAAGCTATGGACCACAGTATTGGACAATTCTCTTCATGCAATGCTGGATGGGGGTTGACTCATGGTTTTGGAAGCGTGGGCTACAAGGGGTAACTTGTTCTCAATGTGGGAGGAGGGAATCTAGTTTGTTCAGGAAACTTTCTGAATCTATAATCTAAAGCTTAATATTGTACTTGTCTGCATCTCTAAGGCTGAAGACCCCATCGATGAATGGCCAGCTCCATCCCTGTAGGGATGTATTCCCTGAACTTAAAAGCATGTCTGCCTTATGGCATCAGCTGAGAGTTGGTTGACTCTAGTGATGGAGCCGTATCTCTGACACTGGAAAAGGAGAAAGTAGAAATGGCCATAAAGACACCTTGAGCCCTCATATTAGTGATTCATGTATAAAACACAGGAAATTTAATTGTTCAGGAGATTTCACTTCAGTTCTGCACCCCTATTCCTCTGGTATTCATGAGTCTGCTTTCTTTTCTTTTTCTTTCTTTTCTTTTCTTTTCTTTTTTTTCTTTTCTTTTCTTTTCTTTTTTCCTTTCCTTTCCTTTCCTTTCCTTTCCTTTCCTTTCCTTTCCTTTCCTTTCCTTTCCTTTCCTTTCCTTCCTTTCCTTTCCTTTCCTTCTTCTTTTTCCCTTTCCTTTTCTTTCCTTTCCCTTTTCTTTCTTTCTCTTTCTTTCTTTCTTTCTTTCTTTCTTTCTTTCTCTTTCTTCTTTCTTTCTTTCTTTCTTTCTTTCTTTCTTTCTTTCTTTCTTTCTTTCTTTCTTTCTTTCTTTCTTTCTTTCTTTCTTTCTTTCTTTTTCTTTCTTCTTTTCTTTTACAGAGACAGCATGCAAGTGAGCACAAGGGGAAGGATAGACAGAGAAGGAGAAAGAGAATCCCAAGCAAGCTCCATGCCCAGTGTGGAGCCTGATGTGGGCCTCGATGTCACAACTCTGAGGTTATGACCTGAGCTAAACCAACAGTTCAATGCTTAACTGACTCTCTCAGCTGCCCCCAGACTGATTATTTCTAATGGGACAGATGGTTTCCTTCAGATTCCTGTGTGAGAGTCTGAAATATTTGTCATTTGGTGACTGACATTTCAGAGGTGATTCACGACTGTATCAGTTTCTTTAGAAACGCTCCCTATCTTGACTGTATCATTGTCCATATACTGGTTGTAACTTTAGCAACATGTCACCATTAGGGGAAACTATGTTAAAGATATATGGGATCCTCTGTGGATCATTTCTTACAATTGCATGTGAATGTACAACGATCAGGAAACAAAAGTTCAGTTTAAAAAAAAACAACAAAACCAAAACAAATTAATGATAGGTGACAATATAATAGCAATCATAGATTTCTTAAAATTTTACAAATTAGACAGGGCTCAGCAAGGGCAGCTTTTCTCTGCTTTAAGTGATGTCAACTGGAACAGCCAAACTATCAGTAAAAACTGGTAGCAGCCAATCCAGGTGACTCACTCACATCCTGGAAGTTGGTGCTGGCTACACATTATCTAGCAGCTGAGGTTGTCTTCTTCTCCATGTATATCTATTACTATGGCTGCTTGGGCTCCCTCAGGCATTGGTGGCTACTTTCCTAAAGGAAAGATTTGGAAGCTAAGACCTGAATGGCTTCCTTGGAGATGCTAACATGAAACATCTGTTTCCAGTCATCAAAGCAGCTACTGACACAGCCTAAAAAATGAATGGAACAGTGATATAGGAGCTCAGGAATGATTGGTTGGGCTGTATTGGAAGATCTTTAGCATCACAGTATACCTTTTTCCATAACAACTGAGTTTATGTTTGTTTTTATTTATTTATTCATGAAAGATATGGAAAGAGAGGCAGAGACACAGGCAGAGGGAGAAGCAGGGAGCCAGATGTGGGGCTTGATCCCTGGACCTGGGGATCACGACCTAAGCTGAAGGCAGACACTCAACCACTGAGCCATCCAGGAGCCCCATGAGTTCATTTTTAAAATCCTTCCCATCTCCTGGCAGCAGCATGAAAATGAACTGCCAAGAACTGTGAAGGAGTCTGAGATTTCACATTACTTGTAAGCTAACAAATTAGTCTTCCACATTTTATAGATGCTGGAAGAAGATTTCTTGCAAGGAACAACCATGAACCAACTTATATTAATAGCGATAACTCAGAGTACCATCATTTTCTGTGCTGTTATGTTTAAGCCCTAACTCCTTTGGGGTGACATGTCTTAGGATAACATAATGCCTGTACATGCCATGGGATCGAGATTCTGATCTGGTACCCAAAATCGAGGGCTTAGCCCTTTTTGAACTGGAAGCAAGCATCCTACAAATAGCCCAGTCCCTTTACTCCATCCATGCCTCTAGGAAGTAAGCAGCTACAGGGAAATCCAGCAGTGGTGGCCTTGACCTACCTAGTTGCCTATGCACTATGCAAACTGCTGACTTTAAGGAGACATATAAGCCATGCCTTCTAGAATACTCAGAAGGAAGTAGAATGTAATTTTCAAAATCCTTTTAAGTAGAAAGAATAGAGACTCCTGGGTGGCTCAGTTGGTTGAGCATCTGAATTGATTTCAGCTCAGGTCATGATCTCAGGGTCCTGAGATCGAGCCCCTGGTGGGACTCCTGGCTCAGCGAGGAGTCTCCTTGAGATGCACTCTCTTCCTTACCTCTGCCCCCTGCCCCCCATGTGCCTGTGTGCTGTCTTGCTCTATCAAATAAATGAATGGATCTTTAAAACAAGAAATGGAAAGAATGATTTATAAGAAAAAGTTCAGATGTGTATACAAATGAGGAAATTCAAAAGTAGTAGGGTAAACGTCAGAGCTGGTATAGATATATTATATCAACCCCAGAAGGCCAGAAGTTGATTGAAAATATATTTTATTCAAATAAAAGTTTGAAAACTAAAAAAGTTCCTGAATGAAAGAATGTCCCTCCTTTGTCTTCTTTCTTCTTTCTTTGGATCCCCTTTGTGAGAACAAAATGACTTTTGCTTCAGCAGAGCTAGAACATAAAACATAGATTCACAGATCCAGGTAAATGCCTTTTGTTTGTTTTCAAACAGGCATCCATGATATTTGTAGTGTGTTATTTAACTTATTTTGTGACAACATCTTTATACCCATAGATACATTCAAAGGCATGTCTTGGATTCAAAGTTATGTCCCTGAAAAAAAAAAACAAAAAACAAAACACAGTTATGTCTCTGAATATTGCTGATTAAAAAATGTAGACATAAACAGGAAGAGATGAATCAAAAATTATTTTCTCATATTTAAATAACATTCTCATGCTCCCTTTTAGTATTTCATTACTTAGTTTTAGTTTTTAACAATATACAAGAATTGGTTTAATTTTTTCTGTGAAACTATAGTTAATCACCATATGTGGAGCTGGGAATATTAGCTCTGACTCTTTAACTGTCAAGCTGTTCAGTTTTGAGCAAGACAATTAACCTGATTTTGTTCAAATACACATAGTGTTTAAGGTGGTGCTTTGGATCCAAACAGAAAGGGCTTGGCAACTTTGATTCATGCCTTATGAGCTGAACTGGCTTTGACAAACAATATAAACTCTCTTGATACAGTTTTCTTACCTTTAAAACATGAAAAATAATACCTACCTAATAGTTTTCTCGTAAGGACTTTTCATAATAATGCAGAAATACTTAGTCAAATAATTAAATACAGTAAGATCCCAATGAAAAGTAGCTGAGGTATTTCAATTATTATTAATACCTATCTTATAGGGATATTTGGAGGGCAAATTAAACATTTTATTCAAAGTCTATCTCCTATTTTCTTTCTTTTTCTTTTTTTATCTCCTATTTTCTAAAAAAAGGTTAATTTTCCTTCCTTTTATTGTCCCAATCTGTTTATATTTATCAATAAGAATATATTATCCTTTATAATTAGCAGACAAACAAACAAACAAATTATTATGGGGTAAATTAGGAAAAATAATCACTTAAATAAAATGCACGTGATTTGTTTTGAGATTGAATCTTAAATTACTGCATTCATTAGGACCATTTTTATCAGTCCTTTTTATTGAGAAACAGAAAATTTAGGTAGTTTTCAAACATATACAATATTAATATGTGGAGAATGTGGGGTACAAACCTGGAAAGACTGCTCACAGAGTTTGCAGTATTAAGCCAAAATGTTACAGCTCTCTTGGCTTGCAAGCAACCAAATTGAGGATGAAATTATAATGAAATCTCTAGTAGTCAGAACGTAGTCATTAGCAAGTTCATGTCAATCTGGCTTAAAAAAGCTTTGCTAATTTATTTGCATATTTTTGCTTAGTCAGAATTTGTTGGTTCTTTTCATTATTTTTGCACAAGTTCCTGATGGTGAAAAACAACTTTTAAATTGCTTTAATATCACACTTTTTATACCTTTCCCAATTACACAAGATAAAATTTATAGCTATTATTGCAGAACATTTCCAGTAAGATATTTAGAGTCACATCATTAATTATTTTTCAGATTAGTTACGGAAAATGATCCATGTACTATTTATCCAAATGATTAAGTTCAAGACCTTAAGTAAAATTGCCTATTTGTGAATACTATTTTTGAGAGTCACTATTTAATAAAATCAGTGAGCATTGCATATTTCACAAATATAGATCAAGCATATTCTTCATTCGCTAAGAAATATTGATATGATCAAGGTTTAGACAGGTTCTATTTAGCAGAAAATCCTTGATAGATCACTAGCTTCTTTGGTACTTACAATGATAATTTTACTATTTGATCATTATTGCTAAATTCTTCAAAAAATTAAAACTGATAGTATTTCTAGGATTTTAGAAGAATTCCAGTAAGTCATGGAAGGGTAAGGGCAGCATACTGCCCATAAAAACTTGGCAATAGTTATTGCAGAGAACTCAACATTGTTCTCATATTTCCACAAAACATTTGATGGGTCCTTATATAAGGTATCAATGGGACTAATTAATTGAGGGTGTAAGAATACTAAGAGGAAAATGCATGATTTTGGATGAATACAGGAGATTGTAAAAATATATATATATATATTTTTTCTTCCTGTTTTGTATGGTTTGATATACATTTTTGTTAAAAGTGTTCCATGCCATCAGAAGTCATACAGCAACACAGGCAAAGTGGCATATTACATACCAATAGGTCACACTTTGGCCATTTTGAGGAAGTCTATTTGATGAAAACCAAGAAAGTAAAAGAAGTAGGCAGCAGAGAGGGGGACTCCAGGTTGGGTCAGTTGGTTAAGTGTCCGCTTTTGGCTGAAGTCATGATCCCAGGGTCCTGGGATCAAGTCCTATGTTGGTGCTCCCTACTCAGTAGGAGTCTGCTTCTGCCTCTCCTCCTGCTCTTGCTCTCTCTCTCTCTCTCTTTCTCTGAAAAAAAAAAAATAAATAAATAAATAAACACACACCTACATACATACATACGTTTATAGAAATAGAATTTTTAAAAAAGTACGTAGCGGAGAAAGGAAGACTGCCTAATTTTTTTAGTAGGTAGAATGGCTTTTCTTGAGAAGGCAGTGAATCTTATCTCTGCAAACCATTTGTATTTGATGCAGTCCTTTGCTTTGATCACAGACCCTTTCATATGAACCCCAAAATATCTTTCACCTACCACTGGTGTGAAATAATGGTAGGAGCCATTGACTGGTCCCCCTAGTGGTACAAGCCAGTGACCAGTTCTCCTCACTACTTCTGCTATCCGGGGGTAAGTAAGCTCTGTCATGTTTGTGCCAGCCCATTTCTAAATCTCATCTGGTCCTTCCTGGGACTGGAGATATTTATGTATCAGCAGGTAATTTAGACATAATTTCTATCTGTAGTTATCACCAACATGAGGCTCAGACCTACCATTTATCCAAAATCTCCATTGATCATCAACAAGCTACAAAGATTTATGCTAGGGCCTGGAGAGCATGGAAGACTTTCATTTTTTGTCCTTTAGGAATCGACAATCTATTAGAAGGAAGAGCAAAAAGGTATTATTAAGCTAAGACAAAATTAAGTGTCCTTAGAGGCAAGAAGAGGAAGTGGAATAGCAATGCATAGGAGCCGTAGACACAGATGGGGCTTGGCTCTCCCCCCTCAGTGTATCATTTAGCCACTGGCACAAAAACACGGTATAACAAGTGTCTTTGCAAACTAAGTAGCTTGCAACACCCAACATTTTTTTCTCATTCTGCAGGACCCCTGGGCGTTAGTTGATCTAGAACCTGCTTTTCCTGAAATCCCGGAACTGGCTCTAGATTATGCATTTGATTCAGGTCTTCTCCATATCTCTCTTACCTCCCTCGAATAGTGACTCTCTGAGACATATTCTTATTACACAAGAAAGCCACATGCCCCCTGTTTTGGCAAGACGAGTCTTTTACATTTTACTCCTATGGAACCAAATTTTCTCTATAAGAGAAACTGTTTCAGAAGGCTCTAATTCCCAAGTGTCAAGACGAATATATATTTTAAAGCAGAACCCTCCCCGACCCCTTCCTCTCCCCCTTCTATTACAACCATTATGACAATGGCAGAGCGCTTTCAAAATTTTTGTTAGTGGTATAAAGTTGATAACCTTACAGGGCTATATTTCATTTCTCAGAGCTCCCTTAAATTGGGGAGGTATAAATTGTTCTGGACCTTACTTTCAGACAAGGTAGAGAACGTAAAACCATTCTAGGCAAAATGTTATGAACATTGAGATGTTGCAGTCTGGAGTCCAGTGAGAGGTAAGACATTAAGGCGGAAGAACAGAATAAGAATACTGTGGTGAGCTGGGACATTAGGGAGGTTCCGGCTTGGAAAAGAATTGCATTATGATGGGGAATGGTTAAGTTTTCTTGGGAGTAAGGACTCATGTTAAATTTTAAGTAGTCTCTATTGTTCTGTGCGGAGTTATTAATTTCCCTTCAAATCCTGCATACCCGCATGTAAAGTGTCCATCACACAACCACTTTCTATAATTGAACTTGGAGGGAATGAAAGAATAAAAATTCTGGGCAGCAGAGAGCAAAGTAGTCCTAGAAGAAAATGGGAGTTGCAAGATGCAAGGCAGTTTGAAGAGGTGAAAATTTTAGCAGCTGGAAGAAATGACAGTGAGAGGGAAAATAGTAGGCACATAAGCCTCCCAAAGACTTCTTAGATTCTGAGCTGTCTCCAAACTTCCGGCATTCTTAGTTTCCCTTTGGGAACTTCTTTTGTCCCAACTGGTAGGCCCACAAATGCAGGACCTTTCTTTTCCCATTTAGTAGAAGAGGGAGCTTCTTATACTTTCCTCCTCATCATAAAAACTCCCATTCTCCCCCAAGGTTGCCATAGCGATCTTGGATCTTGGTCTGGGATCTTGGATATCTGATGTATTCACCAGGGACAAGGACCATGGCTTATTTGTCACTATGACCCCCAGTGTCTAGCTCCATGGCTCACTGGGAACGCCCTCTCAAAATAAGCTGCTTGGTTTCTATCCTCGTCAGGTTGCCATGACATTAGGGAATACCACAGAATGGGTCACTTAAACAACAGCCTTCCCCCCACAAACACAATTCTAGAGACTGGAAAGATCAAGGTGTCAGCAGTTGGTTTCTGGTGAGAGTGAGCTTCCCAGCTTGCAGATGACACCTTGTACTGTGACTTCATGTGGCCTTCCCTCTGTGTGTGCGTGTGTGTGTGGAAAAAGCTGTGAAAAATCACATATATACTTAATTTATTTTAAATTTTATTATTTTTCCAGCTCTTCTAATAGTTAATTTGGTATTACCATAAAATATATTGTGACCTTTACTTTGAAAGACAATAGCTAATTACTTGCGTCATTCCAGGACACTCCTAATTACCTTGCCCCATCAGAACATGGAATGTTTCTAATATTTTCATGTCAGAACTGGGGAAATTCATTGTAAATTCCAAAAACAGAGAAAGTGAAGTGTTTATGTGCTTTTCTATTGTTATAGCTTTCAAAGAAATATTTCTCAATGAGTTGGGACTATACTTGTTTCCATTTATTCTCTCTCTCTCTCTCTCTTACTTTTTTGGTATGGAAACTGAGATGTTCCTTTGGAGGCCAGAAATATAATTTCTCAGTAAGACAAACTTGTATTGTCTCAGTAAGACAAGCCAGGAACTTGCTTTCTAACTTACTCCAACCTTAATAAACAAACATTGCCATAGGTTGAGCTATTTTGAAAAAGAAAAATAAAAGTTTATGAAAGTCCGGGAGGAGATACTTTTTTTTTATTGGTGCTATTTTTGTTGTTGTTGTTCTTATTTTTGAGGAGGTGGCATTTTTTAAATGTAAGTGAAAGGACTTTCTAAATTGGGGATAAGTCATTACTCTAAATTGGCAAAATCTGGGATGCCTGCATGGCTCAGTGGTTGAGTGTCTGCCTTCGGCTCACGTCTTGATCCTGGGATCCTGGGATCCAGTCCAGCTTCGGGCTCCCCAGGGGGAGTCTGCTTCTCCTTCTGCCTGTGTCTCTGCCTCTTTCTCTGTGTCTCTCATGAATAAATAAATAAAATATCAAAATGAATGAATGAATGAATGAATGAATGAATGAATAAGCAAAATCAAATGCAAAGCTTTGAGGAGCTATTTTATTTTTCATGATTTTGGATGAATGATAAAATGTATAATTTTATGCTATTAATTTAAACAGTATAACCACTATCAAAAAGGTAAATACATTTTATACTCATTGTACTGTGTTCAAATAGCACAAAATTACTGAGTTCACTCTACAGCTCTAAAGCACACAGAAGTTATTCTGGGATTAACTTTTTGGGTGAAATAAATATAGCAGTGAAGCCGTAAAGAATACTTTAATGACTACAGGCATACCATTTGGTTGAAAAAACAAGTGAGTTAACTTGTCAAGTTTTCTTTTTGTTCTTTCAGTTACTGGGTAGCTATCAAAGACTCAGTACATTTCCATCTGTGAACAAGTATAATCTATTGATATATGCACACTCATGAGATAGGAAGAATCACAGATGGGAAAATAGAGACATTACAGATTTAGAAAGGCTTTCCTTGGTTTGGGGTGGCTGTGGCAATTTCTTAAAATAAGACAATAATGAAGCTTGCCACATCAATTGACTCTTTCACAAATAATTTGTCTGTAGCATGCAACGCTGTTTGATAGCATTTTACCCAAAGTAGAACTTTTTTTCAAAATTGGAGTCAATTCTCTCAAAACTTGTCACTGCTTTATCCACTTAAGTTTATGTAATAGTCTAAATCCGTTGTTGTCATTTCAAAAATCTTCACATTATCTTCACTAGGATTAAACTCCATCTCAAGAAACCATTTCTTTGTTCATTCACTTGAAGCAATTCTTTTCTCTTGTTTTATTATGAGACTGCAGCAATGCAGTCCCATCTTCAGACTTCACTTCTAATTCTAGTTCTCTTGCTCTTCCCACCACATCTGTAGTTACTTCCTGCACTGAAGTCTTGAACCCCTCAAATTCAGGCATCAGGGTTGAAATCAACTTCTTCCAAACTCCCGTCAATGTTGATGTTTTGACCTCGTCCCATGAATCATGAATGTTCTCAATGGCATCTAGAATCCTGAGACTTTTCCAGAAGGTTTCGATTTACTTTGTCCAGATCCATCACAGGAATCACAATCTATGGCAGCTGGAGACTTATGAAATCTGTTTCTTAAATAATAAAGGTTGAAAATAGAAATTACTTCTTGCCATGGGCTGCAGAATGGATGCTGTATTAATAGACCTGAAAACTCCATTAATCTCATTGTACTTCTCCATCAGACTTCTTGGTTACAAGGTGCATTGTCAGCAAACAGTAACATTTTGAAAGGAATCTTTTTTTTTCTTTTCTTTCTTTCTTTCTTTCTTTTTTTTTTCTGAACAGTAGGTTTCATCAGTGAGCTTAAAATATTCAGTAAACATGTTGTAAAAAAGATGTGCTGTCATCTAGGTTTGATTGTTTCATTTATAGGGCATAGTTAGAGTAGATTCAGCATAATTCTTAAGGGCTCTAAGGTTTTCAGAATGGTGAAAAAAATGAGCATTGGCCTCAACTTAGTCACTTGCTATATTGAACTCTAGAGAGCTACCCTATCCTTTGGAGCTTTTAAGCCAGGCATTGACTCCTCTTTTCTAGCTAAGAAAGTCATAGATACCATCTTCTTCCAATAGAAGTCTGTTTCATCTGCATTGAAAATCTGTTTAGTGTAAGGACCTTTATTAATTATCACAACTAGCTCTTCTGGATAATTTGCTGCAGCTTCTACATCAGCACTTGTTGCTTCACCTTACACTTTGATGTTATGGAAATGGCTTTTCCCCTTGAATCTCATGAAACAACCTCTACTAGGTTCAAACTTTTCTTCTACAGTTTCCTTACCTCTCTCAGTCTTCTAAGACATAAAAAAAAAGTAAAAAGAAAAAGTAAACAAAACAAAACAAAACAAACAAACAAAAAAACAAAAACATAAAAGTTAGGGCCCTGCTCTAGATTAGGCTTTGTCTTTAGAGTGTGGCTGGTTTGATTCACGTAGACCACTAAAACTTTATATCAGCAATAAGGCCACTTCAGTTTTTAATTATTCTTGTAGTCACTGGAGTAGCATTTTTAATTTCCTTCAAAAGCTTCTCTTCTACATTCACAACTTGGCAAACTGGTCCAAGAGGCCTAACTTTTGGCCTACCTTGGCTTTTGACATGCCTTCTTCATTAAATGTAATCATTTCTAGCTGTTGATTTAATGTGAGAAATACACAGCAATTCCTTTCACTTGAAAGCATGGAGGCCATTTGAGATTTGTCAATTGGCCTAGTTTCAATATTGTTGTGTCTCTGAGAACAGGGAGTCAGGATAAGGGAGAGAGATGGCAAAGGGCCAATCAGAGGAACAGTCAGAACACACACAGCATTCATTGATTAAATTTGCCATCTTACATGGGTGGGGTTCATGGTGCCCCCAAATAATTACAATAGTAACATCCAAGATCCCTGATCACAGATCATCATAATAAATATAATAATGAAAAATTTGAAATAATATGAATTATCAGAATGTGACACAGAGACCTGAAGTGAACAAATGCTGTTGGACAAAGGGTGCCAGTAGATTTGTTCAACACTGGGTTGCCACAAAACTTTAATTAAAAAAAAAAAAAAACTATAAATTAACATGTATATTATTTCTTTCATTTCCAGGATGGATTGCACCAATTATATTTTCATGGAAAATGATCAGCTTCATTGCAATTTTCAAATATATTTATACATAATTAGCAGTTCAATTTACTATGAATCTGCCTGTGATTCCTAGCCTACATTTTACTTTCTGATTTTACCAATTATTCTTTCTTGCATGTGTATTTGAGAATAGTATTATTTCATTTCTATTTTTGTATGTTTTTTTTTTTCCCCCTTTGATCAAATTTTAGTTTACTTTTCAAGGATCCTCAACAGAAAGCTACCTGCTAGTTTTAGGATTCAGAATTTGTATGTAAGCCATCACTTCTAATTCACATATTCTTTTTTTAGGTTTTTAAAATATATTTTCTATTTGTTATTTTCTTGATCTTGTCACTATCTGAGAGGGGTGAGTTAAAATATTCTACCATTGTTATGGTAGGGATGAAGCAAATTTTTTTTTTTAAAGGCACCATACTTAAAATCAGAATTATAAGCAAAAGTGTCTATCATAGTGATTTAATTTGTGCCAGAAATCTTTGTTCACTAATAAATAACATGCAGACTAGAATGTATTTGTGTGTGCAGACTTAACTTCAATCCTTAGGCATTGCTTTTTGTGACTTGATTCCAGAGAATTATAAAAATATATTCACACTGAGAAAAATATAATTGATTGAAATTTATCCATATTTGATAGTAGATTAAAAATAATTTTACATTATCTTATACATAAGTTATTTACTTACATCTTACACATGAGTTATTAACTTACATTAGTCATGTGAATAAAATTATGACCCTGATAGAAAATTTATATTTAAAAATGTAATTTAAAATAATGAGAAATGAAATGAAATTGAAATGTTTTCAATTAAACATAATATGATTTTATGGTTCTGAAATGGACTATCTTTGAAAATAGTGTTATGATAAGGAAATCAGTGTTATAAGAAAAACATGAATGGTCATCTTCCAAATACTGTACTATTTTAACATCAATTTAAAATATTCAAAACCCTATGATAAAGAGTATGTTAAATTCTACACACATAAAAAGTTATAGAACAATTTTAAAATAAAGAGAAAAGTTTTTAAAGGTATATAAATGTTTCTATGAAAATGAAATTACCGAAATACTTCACTTAAAACAAAATCATTACCGACAAAAAAAGTGTCTTTGGTACATAGAATTGTAAAAGCTTTTTGTTGTTTCTTTTTCTGATGTCATTTTCAGAAATATTCCCCTATACTGACTATGACCAGACTAACTTATTTGGGGAGGCTTATGAACTGGAAATTACAGTACATCTTTTCTGAACCAATAAAAGAATCCTGGACAAATTCTTTTCTTCTGTCAAATAAGATATTCAGAGGACTCCCAAAGAATAAGAAAACTACTTTTCCCTGAAGGAAGCTGCATTTAACATTGCCTTTTAAAGACTAGATGGGCATTCTTCCCAATAATACAGGTAGATAATAAAATACAAATAGAAAAATCACTTCAGGCTGTAACAAAATATACCAGCACAAAGTTATGTTGTTTTTCTTATACCTTATAAAAAGTCAAAAGCTCACTTGTTTCAATTTTTTTGAAGACAGTAAAAATCAACAAAGTCTGTTCAAGTTTACCTCCTTCTCTGCATTACCTCCTATAGCTGTCACAGCTGCAGGTTTTTAGACCCTAGATTTGATTAACAGAATTCTGCAATATTTACTTACCAGTTTAGAAATAAAATATAAATCAATTGTTGATTCATAGACTATCAAAAAGTTCCTTTTTAATCTGTAATTTTGTTCTGTATTTTAGACAGTTATAAATTCTGTGCAGAGATAATCTGTATATATAGTATATATATGTATATATATGTATTTATTATATATATATATGCAATTCAATGTGTACCTCATATGTATTGTGAAAATCCATGTGTGTGTGCATGATATATATCATAATGTATACTACAGGGGATCCCTGGGAGGCTCAGCGGTTTAACATCTGCCTTCAGACCAGGGCATGATTCTGGAGTCCCGGGATCGAGTCCCGCTGCAGGCTCCCTGCATGGAGCCTGCTTCTCCCTCTGCCTGTGTCTCTGCCTCTCTCTCTCTGTGTCTCTCATGGATAAATAAATAAAATCTTTAAAAAAATAATGTATACTACATGTGCAATATCTAACAGGACATATAAATATAGGCTCTACTAGGGAATATGAATGTATAAATGAATAAATCCTGCCTCGATAAGTCTCATCCCTTGAAACCTTTGTAAAATTTACAACAGCAACAACAAAATGAAAGAGATATGGATTTTCAGGTGTAAGATAAATAAGTTCTGGGGATCTAATGTACAGCATGTTTACCTCAGTTAGTAACACTATATTGTGTACTTGAAATTTTCTTAGGGAGTAGATCTTAAACATTTTTTTTAAAAAGTTAACTATGTGAGGTGATGGATGTGGTAATTAACTTGATTGTAATAATCATTTCACAATATCTACATATATGAAGCTATCACATTATACACTTTATATACAGTACAATTTTATTTGTCATTATACATCAATAAAGCTGGAACAAAAAAAAGAGGGAAGTCAGCATTGAAAGAGCATGAGCATGCCAGTCGGAGGAATGGCAGAAGGAGAGAAACTATAAGCAGACTCCCCACTAAGCACAAGGCCCATGGCCTTGAGACCTACAACCCATGAGATCATAACCTAAGCCAAAACGAGGAATTGGAGGCTTAACCAACTGAGCCATCCAGATACCCCAGGTCTGTCATACATTTTGAAAAGCTTCTGCACAGTGAAGGAAACAAAACTAAAAGGCAACCTAAGGAATTAGATCCTAGAAGATATTTGTAAATGACCTATCTGCTAAAGTGTTAATATCCAAAATCTATAAAGAACTTATCAAATTCAACACTCAAGGAACAAATAGTCCAGTTAAGAAATGGGCAGAAGACATGAACTGACAATTTTCCAAAGAAGACATAGATGGCTAATAGGCAAGAAGAGATGTTCAGAATCACTCATCATTAGGGAAATACAAATAAAAATATCATTTGATATAACCTTACACCTGTCAGAATGGCTAAAATTAACAACACAGGAAACAACAGATGTTAGCAAAAAAATGGAGAAAAGAGAACCCTCTTTCAGTGTTTGTGGGAACACAAACTGGTGCAGCCATTCTGGAGAATATATGGAGGTTCCTCAAAAAGTTAAAAATAGAACTACCTTATGATCCAGCAATTGGACTAATAGGTATTTACTCAAAAGATACAAAAAGACATATTCAAAGGTATATTTGCACTTCAATGTTTATGGTATCATTATGAACAATAGCCAAATTATGGAAAAAGCCCCAATGTCCATTGACAGATGAAAGGATAAAGAATAGATTATCACTTAGCCATATAAAAATAATGAAATATTAGGCTGTCTTCATGGCTGAGGTTGTTGAGCATCTGATTTGTTCTCAGCTCAGGTCATGATCTGAGGGTCAACAAATGGAGCCTTATTTCAGGTCCTGCACTCAGTGGAAGTCTGATTCTTGCCTCACCTCTCTTTCTTTTTTTTTTAAGATTTTATTTATTTATTCTTGAGAGACAGAGAAAGAGAGAAAGGCAGAGACACAGGCAGAGGGAGAAGCAGGCTCCATGCAGGGAGCCCGATGTGGGACTCGATCCTGGGACTCCAGGATACACCCTGGGCCAAAGACAGGTGCTAAACCTCTGAGCCACTGGGGCTGCCCACCTCACCTCTCTTTCTGCCCTTCCACTTCTTGTTCTTCCCTTCCCACTGCTTGTTCTCTCTTTCTCTCTAAAATAAATAAATATTAAAAAAAAAAAAGAAATCTTGCCATTTACATATCCTGGATGGAGCTAGAGCATTGAGCTAAGTGAAATAAGTCAGACAAAGGCAAATACAATATGATTTCACTCATATGTGGAACTTAAGGGGAAAAAAATAGACAAAAGAGGGAAAAGAAAGAGGCAAACCATAAAACAAACTGTTAACTATAATAAAGAACAAATTGAGGGTTGCTAGAGTGGAAGTGGGTAGGAGGCTGTGCTAAATGGGTGATGGGCATTAATGAGGGCCCTTGGGAGGAGCACTGGGTATCATATATAAGTGATGAATCACTAAATTTTATCTCTGAAAATAATATTACATTGTGTGTTAATTAATAGGAATTTAAATAGAAACCTGAAACAAAAACAAACAAACAAACAAACAAAAGGAACAAAATGACCAGTAGAAAATAGGAAGAAAAAAGCAGAGCAGAATAATACACATACAAAAATACACAAATATAGTGCAGGGAACAGTTAAGAAAGCAACTATGTTAAAGGATTTAAAAATGATAAAAAAATAAAAATAATAAAAATAATAAAAATAAGCTTAGATGAAAACATTAACCTGTGACTCTAACATGTACTTAGAAAAACATATTAAGCATATGAATTTACTTATTAAAAGAAAAATATACATTTTTACATGGCATGTGAATCTCAATAGAAATTTCAATGAAAACACAAACTAAAATGGTACAATAACTTTTGAATATATTTAGCAGTTTCTTATAAAACTAAACATGTGGGCCACCTGGGTGGGTCAGTCATTAAACATCTGACTCTCGGTTTTGGCTCAGGTCATTTTTTCAGGGTCATGACATTGAGCCCCATATCAGGCTCCACACTCAGCAGGGAGACTGCTTGAAGATTCCCTCCCTCTCCCCATCCCCCAGCACATGCTTGCTCATTGTCTCTAAAATAAATAAGTAAATCACTTGAAAACAACAACAAACAAACAAACAAACAAAAAACACTAAACATTCAATTATCATATAGCCCAATAGTTATATTCTTGGTAGTTATCACAAGGAAATAAAAATTTATGTTCGTGAAAATACTATACATATAAAGCATGGCAACCTCATGTGAACTAAGAACAAACTGGTTTTCCAGCATGGATGTCATTCCACAAATGAAAGGCCAAAGTGTGGTACATCTAGAACATGGAACACTACAAATGAACAGAAAAGTTAACTATTGATAGACAAAACATTTTGAAAACATCTTCAGCGAATTTTATTAAGTGGAAAAAGCCAGTCCGCAAAGATTATAAACTTTATTTCCATTTAAATGACATTTTGAAGTGGCAAATTTTAGAAATGGAGAACAGATTAATGGCTACCAGGAGTTAAGAATGGGGAGAGGGTGGAGATGGTTGGATGGTTGGATGTGCTTATAAGTGAGCCACATGAGGGATCTTTGAGGTGGCAGAACTGTTCAGTATCTTTACTATGGTGTTGGATGCATTAACCCACGATAAAATTGTACAGAACTACATATATCCACTTACAGACACAAACACAAATGAGTATGAGTAAAGTAGGAAAATCTGGTTAGATTGGTAGATGGCATCAACATCAATTATCTGGTTTGATATTATACTATAGTTTGCAAAGTTCCAATAGGGAAAACAAGCATATAAAGGATCTCTCTATATTATGTGTTTTTTTTTGTTTTTTGTTTTTTGTTTATTTTTTCTTGTTTTGTTTTTGTTTTTGTTTTTTTTTGTTTTTTAGTTTTTTTTTTTTCCCTAACTGCTTGTTAATCTACAATTATCTCAATATGATTTTTAGGCAGCCCAGGTGGCTCAGTTGTTTAGCACCACCTTCAACCCAGGGCCTGACCCTGGAGACCTGAGATTGAGTCCCATGTCAGGCTCCTTGCATGGAGTCTGCTTCTTCCTCTGCCTGTGTGTCTGCCTCTCTCTCTGTCTGTGTCTCTCATGAATAAATAAATAAAATCTTAAAAAAAAAAAAAATATATATATATATATAATTTTTATTTTAAAACAGAAAAGACTCAAATAAGGTTAAAATAACACAAAATACTTACAAACTGAATTAAACTTGGATAAATATGCTAGGTTGTAGGAGAAAGAGGAGGGAAGGCAGGCAGGGATAGTTATAGATAGCCTTATAAATGGTCTTAGGAAAAGTGGAAGAAATGAGGATTATAGTAGCTACATTTTTTTTCATATTGTTATCTATTAACTATATTCTATTTTTCTTCAGCCACTTCCTGTACTATTATTTTTAATAAGATGAGTTTTGGGTGGTTAATCTTATAATTTGTTCTTTAATGTATAGGGTATCAAAAGTAGAAAACGAACAGACTGAAATGGAGAAGGAGAAGGAGGGAGAGGAGAGGGAGACAGGAAGAAAGGAAGGGAGGGAGTAAGAGAAAAGAAAGAAAGAAAGAAGAAAGGGAAAGAAAGAAAGAAAGAAAGAAAAGAAGAAAGAAAGAAAGAAAGAAAGAAAGAAAGAAAGAAAGAAAGAAAGAAAGAAAGAAGAAAGAAAGATGAAAGAAAGAAAGAAAAAGAAAGAAAGAATAAAGAAAGAAAGAAAGAAAGAAAGAAAGAAAGAAAGAGAGAGAGAGAGAGAAAGAAAGAAAGAAAGAAAGAAAGAAAGAAAGAAAGAAAGAAAGAGAAAGAAAAAGAAAGAAGAAAGAAAGAAAGAAAGAAAGAAAGAAAGAAAGAAAGAGAAAGAAAAGAAAGGAAGAAAAGAAGGAAGGAAGGAAAAAGAGAACACTTTTTAAAGATTGTATTCATTTATTCATGAGAGACACAGAGAGAGAAAGAGAGGCAGAGATGCGGGCAGAGGGAGAAGCAGGCTCCCTGCAGGGACCCGGATGCGGGACTCCATCCCAGACCCCAGGATCACAACCTGAGTCAAAGACAGATGCTCAACTGCTGAGCCACCCAGGGTTCGCAAGAAAATGAACATCTTAAAGAAAATGAACATCTTTTAGAAATTGAAAAAAATGAAGAAACTCTGGCATTCCATTTGTTGGTGTGATGGGTGAGTGTCCCTGTTTTTATAAGAGATATTTTTATAAGAGATATCCCCATTATGTTAGCTAGAAATACCTTGTCGGCTATTGTGTCTGAAAAGAAAGAAGGTGTAGAAAGGCCATAGAGGTGCAGAGGAGAGGAAAGATTGATGGGCATTAACTTCTGTTCAAGACAGCCTCCTTTCACCTTCTGTATGTTCTTCCCTGAGTACCAGGGGCTGACAGCCAGGGAATTACATCTCAGATTCTCAGATTTGCTTCCCTTAATGGGACACGTTTCATAAGATGTAGGGAGGAGGAAAAAGACAATCTTTTTTTTTTTTTTCTTTTTTGGAAAAAGACAATCTAAAGCCACTTTTGTTCTAATCATAGTGGGAGTGCCTGGCTTTGCCAGATGGAAAGTGTCAAAATTTGCTAGCATTTTTTTTTTCTTTCTTTCCTTCTGAAAAACATCCATTGAGGGGCTGCAGAAAGTTATGATTGTCGTCACAAATTTTGTCTAACTCCTGCTTCTGGATTTCTTTCATTTTTTAAAGATTTATTTATTTATTTATTTATTTATTTATTTATTTGAGAAAGAGAGACAAAGAGTGAGCACCTGCAGAGGGGGAGGAGTAGAGGGAGAGGGAGAGAATCCTAAGCAGATTTCCAGCTGAGCTCAGGCCCCTGGGATCATGACCTGAGCTGAAATCAATAGTTGGTAGTTCAACCAACTGAGCCATCCAGGCTCCCCACTGCTTCTGGATCTCTTGGACACTCATCACCGCCTTCCTATCCTCTTTCCCCCCAAGTTGTTCCAAAGATTTTGTAAACCTCCCATCTCCCAAATTAAATTCCTTTCCACTTGAGATTGCTCAAGTTGTTTCTGTTGTTCTGAAAAAACTAACTGGCATAGAAATTCTGTAAGAAGTCCTGACATTCTCCTGGCACCTATGGACATGGACCACTATACTTCACAGTTGGAGAAAGCAGAGGTGAGAATATTGGATGCTTTGTTAAATACTGCTGTCAATCTGAAATAAAAATTTAGTGCTAAATTTAATGGCAAACAAACAAAATTCTCATTTAAATGTCATATTTACAAGAAGCATTTCTAGTTCCTATAGTTAGTGCATTTATATGAGCATTGTGACTTAAAAATGTGTTTTCACAAAGCCCGAAAATACAGGTATTTGACATTTTTTTCTTTTAGTGCTTTAAGTTTAGCTAATTATAAAAGATCTTCCAGTAATGTAATTTGTAATTAGTAATGTAATTTGAATTTGAAAACTGTCACCATGAAAATAAAGGCATATCTTTAAATTATCTCTATAATGATGCCTGTATTTTGGACATGTTATCAATTTATCTTAAAAGGCAAATTTTAAAACCTCATACAATTTAAGTAATGTTGGCAGCTAAGATGCACTGAATTTTTTTTAAACAAACATTCTGTTTTAACATTCTGTACCAAATATTGCTAAGGACAGAATTTCTTCATTGAAATGAAGCAATTTTTTTTACAATAAATCATATTTTGAAATAGTCAAAAATATAACTTGCAACATTCTATTCAATTATTTGAAAGAAGAAGTTGAGTTGATTAAGAAACGATTGAAAAGCTTATGTAAATAATGTACTGAAAAGTAAAAGATGTTATTAGTATGTTATTAAATCACATGCTAGTAGATAGACTATTCTTAAATTTTCTTAGGGCATGGGATATGCAACAAATATTTATCATAGAATTTTATTTTTAAATTTTCAAATTACTGAGCAATCCTGGCAGCAGTAGAGGCAATGAGATCTGTTACGAGCAGATGATGTAATCCCAGGCTTTGGAAGAAGATATCCACTCAGAGAGCACTCAGAGACTTAGAGAGTTAAGGAAAGTCATGAGTGTTGGAGATAGGAGAGCTCTAGGTTACTAAAGAAAAGGAAGGATATGTCTGGGTCATTACAGAAATATTTGGGATAAGTGGCATGTGTTGTGGGATTGGAGGTTCAAATGTAAACTGGGAAGTTTTGTCATATTGTTAATTAATTTCCCTGTTGTGAGCATTTGATGTTTGAGCCTGATGTATACTGACATGACTCATCTAGATGGATACATTTTTTTTTTTATTGAGTCATATGATTTTTCCTCTCAAGTTTCTGCTGTTCTTCCTATCGCATAAACATTTTAATGAATTTATGTAGGGTAAAGAAATGAAAACTTTTAACCAATCAAGACACAAAAAATTAAAATCTAAATGTATTTTCCTTTGATAGATTTATGAACTTTGTTTTTCTTCAACTATTGTAATAGCTTCCGGACAATTTGAATGTGTTCACTGTTTCCAAAGGCAAATTTTGCTTTATGGTAACTGGCATGGATACCTCTCAAATCAAATTGGAGAACTGGAGGTTGTGTCATATACTATAATTCTCTGCAAACACTAGTATCTCCTATTGAAAATGACTTCAAATGTCAATATTTTATTGAACATATATAGATAGCAATGCTTTTTGAAAAATTTTTATTTAGTATTTTAAATAGGTTCCATGCCCAGTGTGGGGCTCGAACTCACAACCCCAAGATCAAGAGCCTCCTGCTCCACTGACTGACCCAGCCAGGTGCCCCAGCAATGATCTTTTTTAGAGATACCAAAGTAAAAAATAAAATCACAAAAGTTAAAACCAAAACATTTACTGACATTTAACAAGTTGGCATCTATATTTATATATATATGTATATATACTTCTAAATATATAATTGTATATATATTTTCAAACCTATTTTGTTATTCATCAGTATATATTCAAAAGAAATAAGAAAGTACAAAACGATATACATTGATACAATGTTGGATTTTCTTTAAATTCCCATATTATTCATTTAAAGTAGTATACATCTTTTAAAATATATATATATTATATATAAAATATTTATATATATTTATAAAAAATATATATATTTACATATTTGACATTTTCTTTAAATTCCCATATTATTCATTTAAAGTAGTATACATCTTTTAAAAATATATATATTATTATATATAAAATAGTTATATATATTTATATTATATATATATATTTACATATTTGACAGAAAGAGAGACAAACAGGGTGAGCAGCAGAGGGAGAGGGAGAAGTGGCTTCTGCTAAATAGGGAGCCCAATAAGGGGCTCTACCTCAGGACCGTGGGATCATGACCTGATCCAAAGGCTGAGACCCAACTGACTGAGCCACCCAGGTGCCCCTAAAATAGTATACTTTTAATATACTATACTACCTCATTTACAAAGAACAAAGAAGTATTTATCCTCTAACCTACTGCAAATAATGTTAACTATTTTACTCAAATAATTACCTTTACAGCAACCTTATTTTTGAAATAAGAAGATGACAATATCTCCTAAAAGCTGCAATATCTAAGAACTAAATAAGTGGTATTAATTTGTAATGATACTGTTCACACTTTACTCCATCTATACGGAAAATGTACTCACTATTAATTTAGGCATTATTAATAAAAAGTGAGGCATCGTTATTAAAAATTATCTACTTTCTCATAATTAAGTTGATTAAATTGAGTGTAGAGTTGAGCAATTGCCTATAAGGTATTAAATTAAGAAAGACCGAGTTGAAAGTGTTAGAGTAAACACAGTACCCTAATGAAAGATTTAGAGGTGATAAAAGTTCAGGCAGTAAGGCAACATGAAATATTTCAGTAGGAAGGGAATCTGATTCATCTTATATAGTGCTATGGTTCCTTCTGCTTTATATAACTGATAAAAGAGGTTAAAAAAAAAAAAAAAGCCATGCTGTTAAGTCATCTAAGATAGTTTCCAAATTGTGGTCCCTAGGCCAGCAGCAAAAGTATCATGTGACCTGGGTCTTTGTTAGTTTTACAAACCTCCTGGGGCACCTTGGTGGCTCAGCGGTTGAGCATCTGCCTTTGGCTCAGGGCAAGGTCCAAGGATGCGGGATCGAGTCCCACATCGGGCTCCTTGCAGAGAGCCTGCTTCTTCCTCTGCCTGTGTCCTTGCCTCTCTCTCTCTCTCTCTCTTTCATGAAAAAAAAAAAAAAAATCTTAAAAAAAAAAATCCTACTAAGTAAGAAACTCTGGAGGGGTTTCAATGAGCTGTCTTTTTAAGTCCTCACGGTGATTCTGATATTAAGCTAAATTTGGAGAACACTGATTTGGATTAAAGAAGGACTCGGGTGAAATCTTATTCCATCCTTCTTTAGGGTCTTTTGCTTGTGCTAGGGGATGGAGTTGTAGGGGACAAAGAGCCTGCTGGACACATATGTGTATATACCTATCCCACTGCTTGCAGGGGAAGAGCTTACCCAGAACTGTTGATGGTAAATCTGAGAGAAAATATTTATAAATCCTTATTTGAGAGTGGTGAAAAATATGTAGTTTCTAGGCTACCCAGTCAAATTTGGTTTTATGTGGAAGGATAGTCTGAGAAAAGATCCTGGAGAGAAGCCTACACCTGACATTTTTGAAAAATAATGGTGGAAAACTAGGATGAAAAGTAGATGCCTTTTGTGAGGAGTCAAAAAACATTCTTATAACAGTGAGGAATGGTGTGGGTGGCATTTAGGCAGTTTCCCTGCCATATTTCCTTTCACAGCATCACTATTGTAACTCTGCAGCTCTTCACCACTGGACCCTGGCCACTGGTGTTGTTTAAGGGAGGGCAGGTTTGTTCCAGCTGGCAAAGGATAGGCTTAGCAGATGTATTTCTTCACTCACAGTTGGCATGGGCCACTCAAATCGAGACAATTATACTTGACTAAAGCAATTTCTTTGAAAAGGAATGTTTTCTATATTCTCAAAGATTTGATTATACTTTGATGGAGAAATTTTTGTGGACTCTGAGCAAAGAGGTCATAGCATATAGGATGAATTTGGGAGGAAGAAGACTATGAGATGAAGACAAATCCCTACGCTTCAGGGAGGAGGTCAAAACACTTTTTAAAGGATGAGTATTGAGGGAAGGATCATGCAGAAAAAGAGAGGATTCAGTTTGGCATGGGGGTCTAGCTCATTTGTTTATTCAGGACCTTTTTATTGACAGCGTACTCTGTGGTAGGCACCTTTCTAGCTGCCTGGGATTAACACAAATCTCCTTTCCCCTGGAGTTTGCATACACTCCTTATAAGTCAAACAATCAACAATACTCACAATAAATATTTAAGTTATATGTCATTTTGGAAGGTGAAAAGCTTTATAAAAAGAAAACTTAAAGAGGTGAAATGAGATGGAGAGTAGAGGTCCCGCTGCGGCACTAGTGACATTTGAGGATATGATGTTTGTCCCTGCTTCCAATCTTGATTAACTCTGCTGGTGTGGAATTTCCCCCATTAAGCCCTATAACTGGGGCTTAATGGGGAAAATTTGCAATATCTTCAAAAAGTTCTGTGTTAGGAGCTCTTGGGTGGCTCAGTCGGTTAAGTGTGGACTCTTGGTTTCAAGGCAGGTCATGATTTCAGAGGGGTGAGATTGAGCCCCGCCTCGGGCTCCCTTCTCAGTGAAGAGTCGGCTTCAGATCCTTTCTTCCTCTGCCCCTCCCTCCACAAAATAAAATAAATAAATAAAATCTTAAAAAAAAAAAAAAAGTTCTGTGATAGCAGAACGAACAAGCAATGTGATATCCAGGTAGCACATTCACAGTTAAAGCTAAGGGAGAAAGCAATTGGATGAGACTGAGGCTAGCAAAACAGCATCCAGCTAAGGAGGAGATAAGCAGCCTGGGGCCCCTGACCCCAGTGGGCTCTGTTTTTTGAGAAACCCCAGATGGGGTTGAACAGGACAGGCCTTACATTGGAGTGAAGAGAGAGCAGATTGTGAAGGCAGAGTGGCTGGCCTCTGCAGGCAATGGAGCAGTGTGGCATCCCCAAACCAGACAGGACACACCAGTGACACAATCAGAGGTTGGGTAGGTGGGACACCTTCCCCTGAGGCTGCGGTAAAGTTTAACCTCCTTACACCTGAAAGGACACCACAGGAGGAAGAAAGAGAGAGCACTAAAAATCTAAACTTTAGATACTGTTTATTGGTGATGTTCGATGTTTATAGAATCAGAAGGAGAATATTATAAAGAATAATGAGAGATTTTGAATGATATGAAGCAGCGGACAGATATGAACATAGGAATTTTAGAAGAGGAATGTTTCCACGGAGAGCAACAGAGTTGTTTCCACAGTGTTTTCCTTGTACCTCTCTGTTCTATTTTTCTTCTATGTTGGATATTTTTTTTTAAGATTTTATTTATTTATTCATGGGAGACACAGAGAGAGAGAGAGAGGTAGAGACACAAACAGAGGGAAGAGCAGGCTCCTCGCAGGGAGCCCAATGCGGGATTCCATCCCTGGACCCTGGGGATCATGCCCCTGAGCCAAAGGCAGACCCTCAGCCTCTGACCCACTCAAACGTTCCTGTGTTGGGCTTTCAAAACTAAAATTTTCTATTAAAAATAGCTTTTGCAGGCATCAATTTAACTATTCAAGGAGATATTACATTACTATTTTAATCTATTATGTTTATATTTTTAGATTGTGGTAAAAAAATTTAGAAATGGTTTATATCTATGTATGCAGTTAAGTGTATATGTCTATACATGCATGTGTATATATAGGTATATAAATATGTACCTATAATATGTATGTGCATATAACACTAGTGAGAGTAAAATAGATATTCTTAGCATTTGGGATCATGATAAAAATGTCAAGGAAGCCTGTATAGTTTTTTGTTTTGTTTTGTTTTGTTTTCTCTTTCATTTCTCTTGATACTCTGTCTTGAGAGTTTGGTATATTGATAATCTTTTTACTTCTGTGTAGTAATTCTTTTTTGCAAATTTTACAAATTTTAGAACAATATTTAGAACGTTTCCAAATACCTTCCAATTTAGTTCTTCTGAGATCTACTTCTTATTTTTCATATATATTTCTAGCAGTTCCCTGGATAATCCAATTCAGCATACTGTAAGCCTAGAGGGATTGTCTCATTTTCATATTAGATTTGTTTAATCCATCATTGATATATTTATATAAAAGCTCACCCACATGCCTTGCCTTTTTTATAGCAATTCATCTTACATTTAGAGGATATCAAATATGGAAATTAATTGAGAATATCCTGCAGGCATCATTCTTTCTAGTGAGACAGAGAGAAGAATTTATATCCATACATTATTTCTGTAATACCTTTCTGAGTGAGTTGGTTAAGGAAATATAAATTAAGTATGAAAATTCTGATATTTTCACCTTTGTGGTTTAAATGATGTTCTCTGTGGCAAAATATTTCTTTAGAAGCTGAAGAAACATTTGTTTTGTTTTAATTTCTTGTTTCTTGTTATAAAATGGAGGTTTCAAACCTATTAAAAAGGATTAAATTGCTGGTGAAATTCTCCTAATAAGAGGACTTGCCGAAGCTTAACTTAAATCATGTGCTGTTGTTCTGAACTTTAAGCACAAAAGAAGTAACATGCATGTTTACTGAACAGCAGCCAATGACTTTGAAACAAATGACTTAGAGGGAATAATCTAATAGATAGGCTTCTTCTCACCAGGCTTCTTTTTTTGTTTTTTTGTTTTTTTTTTAGAGAAAAAGTTTGCACTTAAATAGTGCAGACAAAAGAACAATAACAAAAAAGGCTGTGTGGTGTGAAGTGTCCTGCTACAAAACATCTATAGGTCTATGTAAGATGCAAAATATGTCATATTACATACATGTTTTAACTTAAAAAAGAAAAAAGTTGAGGAAAACCAAAGGAGCCCGTGATAAAGAGGAAACAAAATTCATCAGAGTATTGAATAGGATTTAATTTTGAGTTTGCACAGTTAGAGGGAGATGGTAGATGAAATCTTGGCCTGTTTTTTTTTTTTTTTTTTTTTTTTTTTTAATCTTGGCCTGTTTTAATGAAGAATTAAAAATGAGATCCCTGCATGAAGCCAGGTCTCCAAAAGATGACACATCTTAAGAAGCCTGAGTTAGAAAATAATCTGTTTACCTACCAATGGAGATGAGGAAATTTTATGCCTCATTTTCAGCATAAGATAGGAAAAAAAAACTTCCCTGAAAATATGTAAACATTGGCCTATACTCACATATAATTCTGGAAGAAATTTCTTTATCTCTATTAGCCAGGAATTCACAGGCAAATTAATACAAGGAAGGCTCCAAGATTGTAGTCTTCCAGGAAAAAAAAAAAGTAAAACCAAGCACACATCCTTTCTAAGAAAAATTCCCTCAATTCGATTTCCTTAAGATTCTCACAGAGAATGGTCAGCCAAAGATTAGCACAAAATTTAAAATTATAGAACATACCATGGTAAGTATATTGTTTCTAGATGGAGATATTGAACCAGAAATGAAAAAAAAAAAAAAAAAAGAGATGTTGCTGGATATTTGAATGAGATTTTAGGAAGAGGGGCAGTGCATTACCAGTTTTGATTTCTGGTCTTAGGGAATTATATACCGGTTATGTAGCAAAATATACTCTTTTTTTTTGGAAATATACACTGTTATTAGGAATCACTGGACTGAGTACCATGTTGGTATATTTGTGGCTTGCTCTCAAATTGTCTGGAGACTGGGGGATGAAGTGAGGGGAATTAGGAAACAAGACCAAAATGAGCAAACATGGCAAAATGGTGGATCTCAGTGAGAAGTCTGACAGTCCTTTTTACTGTACTTGCCACAATTCTAAAAAAAAAATGAAATTCCTTGAAAATAGTTTTTTTTTTTTTTAACAAAACAAAACTAACATATGATGCTAAATTTCAGAATCATGATTTTATTTAGTGAGATAGTGACTAGAAAGAGCATGAGGAGAGTTTGAGGGTGCTGGTAATGTTTTGTGGCTTGATTTTAGTCTTGGTTATATAAATATGCTGTTTGCTAAAATGCATCATACTATATACTTATGATTAGTTCACTTTTTAAATACATGTTATAGATTTATAAAGGTAAAAATAATTGTCTTTCAATCTGTCCATACATTTTATTTTATTACTAGAGGAAAATTGATTTAAGACTGGTGACCATTTTTGTCCTGATTCCTTAATCATTTCAATGCTTTAACCTTAGTCTGCTCTCAATTGTTCTCAATCTTACACCACTCATTGTTTAACATATGTAAAAATACATTAGTTAGCTTCACTGGGGATTATCTGGAGATCTCATTGCACAATTTAGGCATTTTAAAGTTGTAGCAACTAATTCATTGCTCTCAGCATCTGATTTGAATTTTTGGGATTTTTTTTGGCTCTCGCACTTAGATTTAATTGATAGATGAAAAAGAAGAAAATGGGATACAATACATATAACCCAATTTGTATTGTCGGGGTTGATTTGATTGACTTTTCTTGGTAGGTGACGATAACTTTTATTCCTCTATATGTTATTTTCATAATTGTAAAGCTGCCAACTTACTCAAAATGGGAGATTTTTCCTCAGGAAATGTGGCTCTATGTTTAACTATTCCATGTCCAACATATATTTTTAATGGGAATCACAGTATTGAAATTCCTTGTACCTAATGCTCAATACAAGACCAACTAGAAAAATCAGATATAAAAAAAAGAAAAATCAGAAATAATAATGAATCTTGTGTATTTTGAGACAACTCACCCAGCTGTATACTCATGATTTGAATGTATTTATGTATTGTACTTATAGAGGCAGTCTCTGTTAAAGGAAGGACCTGATGCTCAGCTTTGGGCTAGTGTTGATTCCTAATAAAAACTTGTACTCTGACTACTAGCTTATCATTTGCTTCTGAAGAACCCAACCTAGTACATTTTCAGTATATACTTTAATTTTCCTTAAGGAACATTCAGTAAAATTATCCATTTTTGGATACAAATACCTGATTCATGGTGCAGAATAAAAATATAGTATGAAATTAAATATTGCTAATGGATTATACATGTGAAGATAAAAATAGGTAATAAGAATTGAAATGATCAAGATCTCATGGAGTCAGAGAGACTTCAACTAAAGTTTCAAAATTAGGAATTCTTATAAAATTAAGAGATAGGGAAAACATTTTAGGCAGAGAAAGTTACATACGGGAAGATGAGAAAATGTGGACAAGTGGAAAAACCTCAAATTAGGCACATAAATGAAAAATGCCATGAAGTATGGGCACAGAAAAGTGAGGATACTGATTATTTAGGAGCTGTCAGGCATCTTAGTGCTTTTAAGTTCTGTGAGATATATATTTTTTCCAAATGTGAGAGATGCAGGTATGAGCCAACGAGCCACTCATCATGAACCTTGAGTCCATAGAACGTTTTCTTTTATATTTTCTTTACATCATAATTTTTATATCCTTTAATTAGCATTTATTTTGGTCACTTGAAGATCTTTAAAACTCACATCATTTTTAGCTTTTTTTAAGTTTGAAAATATCAACAAGAATCATGTTAATATTTTTTAACTTAATAACTCTATCTTTAAAGTATCATTTCTTTATTATACAACAAAATATTTTCTGCTGAATAATTTGATTTTGTGTGTTTTCATTCATTGTGCCAATGATATAAAATAGAATAAAGCTTGACCAGTATATTGATGCCACTAAAACTTTGATATATATATATATATATCAAATATATATAAAAATATATATACTTAAAATATATTTAAAAATATGTAAAATTATATATATAATATATTTATATATACACACACACACAATGAGGCAGAACACATCAATTGTATATATAAACTTCTTGTTCTGCTTTCTCTGATTATCTGTCAGTAAACTCAAATTTTTTTCTTCTGCCACTAGTAAAAGTTTTCTTTCCTACTTACTCTGAATGAGCTTGGATTCATGGACTTGGATTCATGGCTTAGGACAGGTGAGCTAATTGGGACCTGTGCAGATTGATTCATCTATTCATCTGTCCTAAAGGAGTGCTACTCTTCATACATAAAATATTATTATTATTATAATTATTATTATTATTATGGCTGGTGAAGTAAAACTTGTTATTATTAATGAGTTTGGTTTTATTTGCAGACTCTTCTTCAAAATTACTAATAACAGAGGTCTACTGATTTGAGTAATTTTTCTGATAAAATATATTATTTTGTTTCTCTCCTGCAAAAAGTGTAAAATTATATATTTTACATAATTACAATGAAAATGTTCAAATGAGTTCTAATACATGTCAGAAAGACTGAAAAGAAAAGTAGTTTAGATAATTGTTATAGTGTCATTTGAAGATGTTCCTATGAAATTATTTCCTTCTCCAGTGGAACAAGAATTAAAAATATGTATATTCTTAGAAGTTCCCCCAATGCCTTCCTGATAATAAGGTTCTGTCATTATGACAGATAGTTATCATTTTGGTAAATTATTTCTCCCTCTAGCATGTGTAGATGTTTTCAGTGGATGCACCTGTCTTCTAAGTGTCTTCTAAAGAAAATGAAAATGACACCACTTCAGAGGTCTGTTGGTTGGACTATTTTTTCCAATTATCTGTGTCAGCACAGAAAGAAATAATGTTAATTTTGACCTAAAGATATGGTTCAAGGATCTCTCTTTATGCACTCTCTCTTACTATTTTCATTGATCTTTTTAAGTGAAGGCCACTTAGTGAAGATTTTCTCCTCTAAATCTGTATCATTTTTTTTAAGTTCTCAAATTCTTGTTACATTTTTTTTTCTGTTAGTGATATTGCAAATACCAGGTAATTGGCATTGTTGCTCTTGTTCTCATTATCACTGTAGATTTTGAAAAACAATCGTGCAGAAGTGCAAGATTCCAAGTTAAACTGTCAATTATATTCTTACTGAACAGAAAGAGCATCTGGCTTTCTATACTCCTAATTACAGCCTTAAACCTGAGATGAATGTTTTAAAGTACATTGCAATTTTACAATCTTGAACACAAATATTAAAATGTAGCTACAATATCAATTTGCAGCTTCTTATTCAAAAAGCATTTTGTGGGAAGAATTATTTTTATTTTATGTTTTTACTTTTAGGGGATCATTGTTACATAAAAAATGCATAGCAACACTAACTTTACAATAATAACTTTACAAAAAAAATAATAATAATAACTTTACATATGCTTTAAGACTTCTCAGATATAATAGAAATTACAAAATGTCACTTATTGTACATCTGGAAACATGAAGCCATATGTTGAACCTGGTTATCCTAGTAAATTAAAACATTACAAAGCCAGAGGGCAATTACAAAATATGTATCAAAAATCATAAAAACTAGTGCACTCTCTGATCCAGAAATAAACAAGGATGTGCATAAAAATACAGACTAAGATATTTCATAGTATCATCTAGAGAAGTAATATTTGGAAACAGTCATAATAACTAATAAGAAATGTTTGCATATGAATTTTAGCATATCTATAGGGTGCAACTGTATACTTCACATTTGATAAATACTACCTCAATTTATTTTATAGAGATACATTTGTTGGTATAAAATAAAATATCAACACCATACATTATGTATCAAAAGTTACAAAATAACATTCTAAAAAGGATGTTTCTGTGCATCTTTCTCAGCATTTATTTATTCACAGTCTGTAGGATTACTTGTGCAATATATTTTCAGAAAGCATTATTATTGATTTTAATCTACCATTTGATTATATCTTTGAACTTATAGTGGTTAAAGTAACACAATAATGATGATGATAGTAATTATTATTATTATATTAATGGTAGGCACAAACTTCAGAGCTCTTCATTTCTCCAGTGCTCCTCAATCATTTTTGTGAAATGCACACAGACAAAAGACAGTAATTTTATAGCAACCTTAGTTAAGCTGTAGAGAAATACCAGCATCAGTCTATGGCAAGGTGAAAATTTGTCTTACCTTTTCATAATTCTGTTCAGATTAATTAGACACTTTAGAGAAAATACTAAATACCAAGTTTGTAAAATACCTTAAAATAAAATATCTTCAAAGCTTATGATGATAAAGTTGAGTTTGCTTCTATCAACATATTTTTTGAATATTAAGTTTCATGCTTACAGTGTTTGCACCCAACTGCCGAGTGAAACTTTTAAAAGGTTGTTCACATTCTGAGAGTCTAAATTGATAAGAAGCTGTCGGTATAGAAAGGTGATAGAAAATGGCAAAAGAGTATTTCTCAGTTTTTCTAATTGACAGAAGCTGTTTTTCTTTTCTTTTTAAAGATTATTTACTTATTTATTTGAAAGAGTGGGAAGTGAGAGAGATCACAGAAGGAGAGGGGGAAGCAGACTCCCCACTGAGCAGGGAGCCCAATGTGAGGCTCCATCCCAGGACCCTGGGATCATGACCTGAGCCAAAGGCAGATGCTTAACCAACTGAGCCACCCAGGTGCCCACTGACAGGAACTGTTTTTATTTCTATTAATTAGAATTTTGCCACTTCAACTTCTAAAAATTGTACTTCATGAGTGACTGTTCCACAGTTCTATCAGCCCTTCCTTTTTTTAATTGAACAATCTAATGATGAAATTAACTATGATAATACAATTAAGATTTCAATACAAATAATTTCCTCAAAAATTGGATAATTATGATGATGCTTTCCTTAAGCCTATAGAAATACTATTCTTCTAGTTTTAATAACTCATCTTCAGACATGAAATTATAACACTATCCAAACAATGACATTAGAAGATTGCATTTATTTATCTACTTACTTACTTACTTATTTTGGAACATTTTAAAATCTACTCAAAGTTGATTTTTGCTCTAAACCCACAAAATGTGTCAGAACACGTTCTTATGTTTTAACACGATGGTTGCTGTTTCAATTTCATTTATCCAGGTACTCAGTTTTCAGTTTATAAATCATTTTTTTTGGGGGGGGGGATGTTGTTCCAAAATTTTACTAAATTAGACCTATTTTCAGGGATCCCTGGGTAGCGCAGCGGTTTAGCGCCTGCCTTTGGCCCAGGGCGTGATCCTGGAGACCTGGGATCGAACCCCACGTTGGGCTCCCGGTGCATGGAGCCTGCTTCTCCCTCTGCCTGTGTCTCTGCCTCTCTCTCTCTCTCACTGTGTGCCTATCATAAATAAAATAAATAAAATAAAATAAATAGACCTATTTTCAAAGATATTTTCAAATATTTTGATCATAAACTTGATCAAGCTCTTCTCCGAATAACAATGAACTTCAGCATGAAGTCGCCGAGTAATAGGTCATTTCTGCTCACACATTATGTTATGTATGTAAAGAGAGTCACTAAAAAAAAAAAAAAAAAAAAAGTAGCTTCTTTAAGTAATGAGTAAAGTATCAGGGGATGTTAGGTATTAGAAGAAACACTAGGGAGAGTGGATATGGAGAAACAAAGTCTGCATCCCAAGATCACTGGAGAATAACCTCAAATGGTATCTTCAGTTAATCTAAGCCAGCCCTCCACTAGGTAAGCTATCAAAAGGGTAAAGCAAATCAGCTTCCAGGGACCTCCATATTTGGCTCTCATTGTCTTTGAAGGCTCATAAAATATAAGTGACCCCACAGATTCTGATTCATAGGGTCATCAATGAGATTTCACACCATGGGGTCAGGTTGGGAGTTAAATATCTAAACTTGTGAAGAATTCAAGACATTGCTAAAAACAATTTTGGAAAACTGCTTGGGGCTTTTTCTCCATATAAGTGTAATAGAAAAATAGATAATTGTTCACCTCCCAGAATAAGGCGTGTCCATCCATACTCAGCCATTTGAAATATTCAACCACCTTTGGAAATAATACAAAATATTTGTCCTTTTTCTTTTTCTTTTTTTTTTTTTTTGATATATAAGTCACAGAAATTTAAGAGTCACCATGTTACATCATCATTTATCTCTGAGGATGGGAGAGAACCCTTGGAACTGCCTGAGCAAAGTCAATACCCAATTTAATGTCTGTTCAGATGTCCTTGGTTAGAGCAATGCTGATCCCTCTATCCAGCCTTTGAAGTCAAAATTAGGCATTCTATAAACTATTGTTTTATCTTAAGAAGTTACTATGCTGAAAACGAGTATTTTGCTTTGAAAATGGAGAGAAATATACAGTTTTTTTTTCTCAAATTTTTATTCTCCACTCACTAACTTTGGTGCTTTTAAAATCAGCTTAGGCAGAGTGGGCATGGCTACATATAAATTATAAGTGGCTGATGACAAAATCAACCAATCTCATGGCTGATTTTGCTGGAGAGTCTGGTATAGTTGGCACTGAGTAAATTTCTTGTGACTAATGGTGTCCCCTATGCTATCCAAAAACGTGTTTGTATAGACCCGCAATCCTTCATACTGGCTTTGGTATCATGGTGGAATAGAGTGAAATTCTTTGGGCCATGGTAGAGGTGATGACTGCATATTTGATTAGCTCTGATAGCCCACTTATTTTTCCTAGGATATAGCTCTTTATTCTGACATTTACATGTGACACATAAAGATTCAGTTGAGTGAAAATTGTTATAGCTCATCCTATAGACATCCTATACACATGTGGCTTTAGTAATATAGTCATAAAAGGGTGACCGTAGAATCAAACCATTATTGTTGACTCGTTAGTCTGTAAAGGTAGTTTTTGGTAAATATTAAACTATGTTCTATATCCAGGAACAATTTAAATATTACCCATTGTTCAGAATATCTAGTCCCACAGACATTAGGAATCTATCATCATTAAAATGGATCACTGTTGAATTCCACCGGGCATGCCTACCTTGAAGGCAGGCTCTTTCCCTAATGAATCACATTATAGGTACCAAGACTTGTAATTGGTTTATGTGGTTAGCAAGATTGTCTCTGTGTTTGATGGGTGAGCAATTGTCTGTTGGTGAGAAGGGCTAAGACCTTAGGGCTAATATTAGCCATTAATTGGAGAGTCCATTGGAGGATGAGAATATTAGGTATGAGAGTCATGACTTTTTTTTTTTTTTTCCAGTGAGACAATCTCTCTGTTAGGAACCAATGGTCTAGCTGTCACCACTTAGTAACTCCGGATTACTGGTGGAATCTTTTTCCAACAGTTCCAGTCCTCTGTGAAGATTGTAAAAGATACACATTCCATGGAGTCGGAAGGCTCCTATTTGCCATAGGTACCCCCACTAAAATGTGACCATCTGTGTCAATTCTTTTAGAGGCTGATGTAAAATACCTCAAGTGAGGGATGTTCTGCCTCCAATATCCCAAGGGGTTAATCAGTAATTAGGCCTCCTTCTTTGTACTTGGTGGATGCACACTCAGCAGATTATTTTTGTTTCTTTAGGTTATAATTCATTTCATTCCCAAGATTATCATCTGGGTGATGGTCCCTTGGGCTTTGTTCTCATTCAGGGTACATCAATTTTAGCCAGTTGTGCTAGGATGGCATGCAAGGAAATACAAGCAGTGTTTTCCATAAAAGACCTTGTCAAGAGACACCTGTGTGGCTCAGTGTTTGAACATCTGCCTTTGGCTCAGGGTGTGATCCTGTAGTTAGGGATCGAGTCTCACATCGGGCTTCTTGTGGAGAGCCTGCTTCTCCCTCTGCCTATGTCTCTGCTTCTCTCTGTCTCTCATGAATAATTAAATAAAATCGTAAACAAAAGACCTTATCAAAAAGTCATTGTAAACAATGTTTGTGCATCCTTCAAGAGTTGATATTGTACTATGGTTTGTCCATTCATGATCTGTCATCAGCATGCTTTTCCAGGCAGACAAAGGCAAACTCTCTGAGATAAATACCATTACCAATGTCCAAAGGCTGCATGTCAAGTTCTAATAGTGATGGAATTTTCAGTTATTCTCATGATATCAAATAGTGGGAACATAAGTGGTGCCTTTTTTTCCTAAGCTCATGTGATCTACAGTAAGTTTCCAAGCATTGGTGGCTTCCAATATTTAGTTAGGACCATTAAAACTTGAAGAATTTTGGATAATAACTGTGACTGTACTAATTCTCATATGTGAAAATCAAGTATTTTTTTTCTTCTACTTGACTGAGACATTATTTTAGTTTTACAGCTTCCTAGGAATAGCCCATTCTTGGCCATGCATTTCCCTGATTTTTGAAGAAGTCGAAGACAAAGATTGTGATAACTGCAACCTATCCTTGGAATGTCCATAATATCCATATCAAATATATGAGATGACAAAGAACAGCAGTCCAGGCACAAGAGCAAATTATCTAAGCTCCAGGATGGAGAGATTTTGACAATATTTTCTTCTACATCCTTTGACATACCGTCATTCATTTTTTAAAATTTTTATTTTTGAGTGCCTACTGTACAGTTTTCCAGGCTTATATTCAATTTTCTCTGCCCCAACATTAGAGTCACCTATTCCTCTGAGGAACCATAGTTTCTTTTATTGTAGACTTGTTTTGGTAGCTAAAATATGGATACTGAGTGTGTCCACTAGACAATGAGGTGCTCAAAGCAGTAAATGAGATGTTACTGTGTAGCATCTGTCAGATGTTTTAATTTTAATAAATGTGGCCAAATTGCTCTTCAAAGAAGATGGAATAATTTACACTTTTTTAAACAAGATATGAAAATGACTCCTTTCCAATCATTCCAAGAATGGTATTCAATAAATATTTTACTAATCTGATTGATGAAAAGCTTTATTTGTATTTTCTTGCTTTATATTCATTTACTTTCTGTATTTTTTATTGTAGTATAATTGACATAGAATGTCTTATTGGCTTCAGGTGTATATCATCTGGTATTTCGACATATTACAAAATCATCACAATAAGTCCAGTTACAATCTGTAATCCTACACATTTTTATATTTTTAAAATCATTTGCTTTTATTTTTTCATGGTTTTAGCCCATTTTCTTACTCAGGTTTTATTTATTCCTTATTATTTTTAAGGAATTTTTTCATACCATAATTGTTTAGTTATTTTCCAATTCTAACATCAAAACATTAGTTATCTGCTGGACACTTCGTATGTACCATGTTATATTTTGATATTAGGTAGTTTTAATTTTGAGATTTATTTATTTATTTGGCAGGGAGGGGCCCAGGGACAGGGAGAAAGAGTCTTAAACAGACTCTGCTCTGAGTAAATAAATAAATTAAATCTTTTAAAAAGATAAAATAATAAAAAAATTAAAAAACCTCTCTGAATTTTACATTTGTACATAAAAATTATCTTATTTTGATATTCTGTGTCTGACCATCATAACATCTTAAGGTTGTATGGATTTCAGAATAATTATTTCTAATTATCTCATTTGTATAGATACAAAGCCACCAAGAGTGAATTCCTCAAGGTCACACAGTTCTTTAGAACTTGACCTTTGACCCAGGTCTCCTGGTTCTTTGATGAATAATTTTTTAACATTACAAATTATATAAAAAATTATAGGAGAGCATAAAAGTGAGTATTAAATACAATCTGCATCTGTTTCAATCGCCTTACATTTGTTCCTATGCCACTCTGGGACCCTACTCTGTCACCTATTAAAAAAAGATTAAAGGTATAAAGTTTAAGATACATTAAGAGAAACTAAGTATCTTTATTAAATTAATGATGCTCTAAAGTCCATTAGGTTAGTGATTCTTTAGAACTGGACTGGTTGTAGAGCATGGCCAGGGGAAACCATTAGTGGTTTATATATAAAATTTATATATGATGATTTATAGGTAAACCATTAAATCTGCTTTGCCCATGTTGAAACCTATGTAAACTATTATTTTTTACAGCTTAAAGCAGTGTTAGCCCAGAATTCCAGTTCACCAAAAATGAGACTCAATATATCAAATGTGATGAGTAAGTATAGCTTAAAAAGTTTGGTATTGGGGATCCTCGGGTGGCTCAGTGGTTTAGGGCCTGCCTTCAGCTCAGGGTATGATCCCAGAGTCCCGGATCGAGTCCAGCATCGGGCTCCCTGCATGGAGCCTGCTTCTCTCTCTGCCTGTGTCTCTGCCTCTCTTTCTCTCTGTGTCTCTCATGAATAAATAAAATCTTAAAAAAAAAAAAAAAGTTTGGTATTAATTAATCCTTCACAGGAAAAACTTTCTTCTCATGGCTGAGGAGGTAAATTAAAATGGATAAATAAAAAATAAATTGTTTTCAAGTTATGTTAGTTTGATAGGGCTGCTATAACAAAATTCTACATAAAGTCTGGGTGGCTTAAGCAATCCAAGTTTATTTTCTCATGGTTTCAGAGGCTAAAAATCTGAGGTCAAGGTGTCAGCAGGTTAGATTTCTCCTGAGTGCCCCGTACTGGGCTTGCAGGTGGTCCCCCTCTCCCTGTGTCCTCACATGACCTTTGTCTGTGCTCAGGCGCTCCCCATGTCTCTTTCTCTATGTGCTGATTTCTGCTTCTTGTAAAGACAATTACAATTGGATTATACCCACCCTAAGGGCCTCATTTTAACTTAATTACCCGTTTAAAGTTTCTACCTCTAAATGTAGTCACATTCAAGGTACTGAAGCTTAGGGCTTCAATATATGAATTTGTGGGACACAATTCAGTTCAAAATAACCAGTAAATTGGATCTATATAATATGTATAAGCAATAATTATATCTTAGAAAAGAAGATACAAAAATTATATCTTAGATAATAAGAGAAAATTTGTAACAGGTTAGCCATTTTTTCCAGGTTATTTTTAAGTTACCCTTATATTTATGTTAAAAAAAAAAACCACAGCAGGTGGGGTGCCTTGGTGGCATTATCTGTTAGAGGACTCTTCGTTTCTGCTCAGGTCCTGATCTTGGGGTGGTGAGATGGAGCCCACCTCACCCTCCATGCTCAGCAGAGAGTCTGCTTGAGTCTCTCTCTCCTTCTCCCTCTGTCTCTCTCCTCTCTCCTGTGGATGTACATGAGTTCTTTCTCTCTCTGTCTCTCTCTCTCTCTCAAATAAATACATCTTAAAAAAATAAGAACACAGCAAGTACATATGGAAAGTACAGAACTAAAAGCCTTGTAGCACAGACCCATTTTCTAAAACTTTTAACCTGAAAATCCTGCTGTATCATCAATTACATTCAGCTCAGTGGCAGAAATGTAATGGCTGTGAAGATGATAAAGGCTTTTGAGTCTTCCACCGCTACTTGCAATACAAATTAAACTGTTAAGCAAGAAATCATTTCAACAATACATTTTTTTCAAACAAACAAAAGAAGTGATGAATATTTGCCTTGCCCTGATATTTTTAGAGACCAAACAAATGACCCAGAAACTGGAAAAAAAAAAAAAAAAAAGAAGTTGCTGAATAACTTTTATCATATTTCTTTTCACACATTTTTCAGTATGGCATTGCAGAGATACATTTGTTCCCGATACATAGTTTGACCTAACCCAGATCATAATGCATAAGGATGTTAGTATTTCAAAAGCACTTTGTCATTTCAGGTAATATGTTGACAAAGAAGTATAATTTTTAAAAGATGGCCACCTTTTGATATGTTTGCACAGTAATCCTATATTTATCTAATCAATAGGCTGAACATATTAAAATGAATTCATACTTGAAAGCCTCATGTTTCTCCCACTTGTGATTATTCATAAACAAAAAATTATGGAAACATTTTTGAATTTCAGCTAAAAATATTTGCTAATTTTCTAGGAAATATGAAAATATCCTGGTACCATTTAATATTTTAAAATCAATATAACTTCATATTATATAGAAAAATGTATAATTTCCAGCTTTTATTATAGTATTTATTAACTTATAATTTAAATGTCAGTATCCATATTTTTCTAAATATTTACTGGGTTATTTTTAAATGCTACATCATTAAATTTTGTAGAAAATCATAGTAATATTATCACTATAAAAACTGATTCTTCTAAACATTTTAATGGGTTTATATGTGTTTACCAATTCTCATTAAAATATCATGAAAAGTTACTATTGCGTTGTATTAATAAATATGTTTTGGTGAAATTATTTACTCAGTGATACAGTATCCATAATACTAATGATTCTTTCAGGGGACACTATTGTGCTCTCTATTGTTTTGATTGAGTATTATAAGATATTTTAAGAAAAAAATTTATAATATATTGCAGAAATTTAGTTTTGTCATTTTGGAAGTATAATTCTATATGCAATTTTACCTTTAAAAATGCTAGATATTAAAGTTTTCTAACTATATTTTAATCTATTATTTTTATTTGCAGCTTAAGTGTTCTTTTCCATTTGCTCTTTCCTACAGTTTGTCTTCAAAATGAGATAGCCTTGCTAAACAAACAGAAAACACTGATCTCATAATATTTAAGACCACATTTCATACACAAAAAGTGCACCATAACAGCCTACTCACTACTGGGACTTTACACTGCTACTATCTGAATCTTAAATTTAATCCAGATTTGTAAGTAATGTTAAACATTTTGTTATCTTCATTGTCCATATTGAGTATATCAATATAGTCAATCATACATAAGAGAATATTAAAGTAATATTTGTGAATAGTTAAAATCTTTTTAACAATATATTTTAGAAGAAAAATAATCAGCATATATACTCCAATAAAGGTAAGCATCTGTAAGTAAATGAAAACTCAATTTTTTTTTCTCCTCTCCTGTGTTGTGCTCATTACCTTTTGCTTCCTCTCTGCCTTGGATTTTATTTTCAGTTATTTCCTCAATTTCAATTTGTTTTTCCTCACAGGCTCTGTTTCCCTCAGAGAAAATATGTTATCTTGGCATATTTCCCCAGTGTGTCTCTGGCAGGTTTTCTTGCTGTCTCATTTGGGGAAGCTGGGCATTCCCCTGGGATCCCACTTCCTCATTACACTTTGCCAACATGTTCTTTGCTCTTTCTTTCTTTCTTTCTTTCTTTCTTCTTCCCCCAAGAGAGATGGGCTTTTAACCTATTTTCCTTTGTTTAACTCTTAACAGCTGTGAACCAAATGTTTATAGCCATGTTAAAATACACAAATCAGAATATCACCTTGGGACCACAGGGAGTTGAGTTCAATACTCCTCAACATTTTGGCATTGTATTTGTCTCCTTGGAGAATTCTCCATCAATTAGAAATGATGAAATATTCCCTCATCCTTCCCACCACATTCTAGTGTTTTCTTGAAAGAACCAACAAATATAGTCTTGCATTTGCGTGTGTGTGTATCTGTACAAAAGTTTTGTGTGTATCCCAAAATAAAAATGAAATATCAGAGGCCATATCATTCAAAAAACAGAATAGAGAAGGTGTTCACATCATTAAGCAAGGTTCTATAATATAATATTGTCATGTAAGGACACTAACAAGGTTCATAAGAGAACAAAGAAATAGTATCTATTAGAATACTGTCTAAACAAGGTTCTTTTAGTTGCAAGCAATGGTTCCATCTTTAGTCATTTTTAAGCAAAATTATACGGTGAGTTCACATCTATGGAAATATAAACACTCTGCTTATAAGCTTGTCAAAACTCAAACAGCTTCATAGAACCAGAATGTAGAAAGTATAAAAACATGCCTCGTAAAGTCAGATAACTTTGCAAATTTTCAGGTTCTTTTGTCACTTTGTAGAAGATTTATATTCAACAGGGCCACCCTCCATTGGCCAACCTTGAGTAATATATCTGCCTTTTGCCTCTGAGAAAAAAAAAAAAAAAAAGTATCTTCATGTGGTCCACCAAATTCTATTCATTAAGAATGAAGTCATTCCACAAAGGATAATCAAGAAGAGGGATACATACAAGATAGGCCAAGACAGAAATAAATAAAGTGTCCATTATAATAAAGCTATTTGATTGCCTATCATACTTTCTTACATACATAAACTCTCAAAATGTCAAGACTAACAAAAGAAAGACATCTTGGGAACAAGCATCACTCCACAAGACTAGAAAATCTGAAGATGCATTATCAACTTTCCTATTATGCTTTAAATTTAGCTTCTCTGAATATAAACCTTCATTTTTCTCATGTAATTCATCTTTAATATTTAATGAAATAACTTATGGCATATCTAACCTTCATACATGTGTTGATGGTAGGATGGGGTAGGATGAAAAAGAGAAATTGGTTAATAACTATAGATATGTACCTTACAATTCAGAGGAAAAATAGAGAGGGGCTATATAATCTTTGTTTCTGAAAACAGTAACTAGGCCCTAAATTCCAATATGTATTTCATATTTCTACCACCTGCTATGGTAGTGGTTCCATCCAGTCAGCATATTATCAAAGTCATGGACTGGCCTGATGTCTTTTGCAATGGATAGGCAATTAAGATTTCTGCAGCACAAGGCTGGAGCATTAATGTAGCCCTGAGTAGGTTAGTAAAAATTTATTTCTGGCCAACTGGGAAGAAGGAATACTGCTTCTGATGGCAAAAGCATTTGCCACATTAATATCTACACACTGGGAGTCAGAAGATACACTAATTTGGTCCAATACCGCAACCACATTTAGGACAACAGTTGCAATTCATATGACCAATTAGGTTTTCAATAATTTATACTCATTATTCAAGATCCATCTGTCTTCTGCACTGGTAAAAAATGTGAGTCGAATGAGCATATGAAGAGATTCACTTCCTCTGCCTCTTGATTGTGGCACAATCTCTGTGATCCCACCAGTAACACAGTGAAACCTTTAATTGATTGCTTTGGTCAGTAGAGAGGGTAATGATGACATCTAACTGACCTTTACTGTCATGATAGTTTTCACTTTGTGGATCAGGGAATTCTGTTGGCTGCTGGATATATTTACTGATTACAAAACTGAGAAATAACCATAAATCTATGGTATGTCTTCAGGGTCCTACTAGGTCCACAGTTAAGATGGACCCAAACCAATTGTTTTGATTGTCTGACTTCTATAAGCCTTTGCTCTGACTGGTGGTCTATAGTGACCTGTGGGATCTGAGTAAGAACCAGTGTCAGGCATCCCCAAATATCCTCATTATTTTCCCTTCCCTAGTACATTACACTTCTGGTAAATATTTTTAGGTCCCTTAGAGAAGGCTGAGAAAAAAAAAAATTTACTTGATAATTTTCTTCAATGTAGCAAGGTACTTCCTCAAAGAGACCAGGCCTCCTTTTCATTCAAGAATGTCTGTGCTGTGAACTACCTTAAATTGGGGAATATTCTGAGAGACTGTGACTCTCCATTGTGGTTAGTCTCTACTTCTGCTCAACAATTTTAGAGCTTATCCACTTATATTAATCAAGAAAGGATTGAGTAAGACATCCATCTATTTCAATTCTGGGGACACCATAATCAGCTAGCTAATATCCATTTCTGTAGGTAGAATTATCATGTTTACTGCTTGTACCAGCTAACCATTACAGTAATCATAACTACTTATCTTTAATAATTAAGTACTGCTTCTTGGCCCTTGCCACCCTGGGCCAATAATCTGAACTGAATTCAGAAAGTCAGGTCCTTCAATGGCACAATACTGTACTATAATTTCTGACATACGTGCAAGAGCTGATAACAGAGCTTTGAGAATGTTGGGACCTCCTTCCCACCCCACCACACCACTTATAAACATATTTACCAAAGTCTTCATAAAGCATTAGTCTCTAGACTTTTTCTAGGGATATAATTGGCAGCGGGGGGGGGGGGGCATTGCAGGATAAACCTAATATGTGAATATTTCTAATCCTCTGCCTTTTAGTGTGTCCCTATCATTGACTACAGCCTGATGCAATATTGCCTTTCTTTCATTCTAACGCAAAACTCTTAGCATCCATTCCCAAATATTTGCTCCACATTTCTATTGATGTCATTTGACCTAATCTTGCCAGTTTTTGATGCGTATGATGACTCTTCATGGATCACACTTTTCATCTTTCCTTCTGGGACATGTTGGTATTTGAGTCTGGCAATGGGTCTAGCGGCTGGAGAAATGGGTTCTGAAGATAATCAGATGTCTCCTACCAAACAAGTACTTCAGAGAAGACAAGTAAAGATTTTTTTAGACAAGGAAGACTGCATTCCTTAACGAAGGGAAGACAGGTTGGCTCTCCTGGCAAGGAAAATCGTAAGGAATTTGGGAGCTCAGTGTTTTCCACTTCGGAAGATCCTGCCCATGAGCCTATATCTAGGGTCCTTTTATTTCCTAGTAAATGTCCCATCTTTAAAATGTCCTTATGAAGTTATAAATTCCATTTCTGTTGTAATTCAACCATTCACAGGATTAGATTCTGGGTTTGGTTTTCAGAAATAGCATCCCTGTGGCTACAGGAACTAATGATGTGTTAGCAGCACATTACAGAAGCTTTCTGTCTCTTACTCAAGCCTTTAATCTTGAAGTTTGAAGCACGGAACTTATGTTTTTCTTTCTCCAAGTTCTACACCTAGAAGCAACCAATTAATTATATTCATTATTTTAACTAAAATATTCTATGGCAATAACTATTTGTTTACCCAAATCCTTACTTGAAATAATCATTTTATAGATATCTACATATAATTAAATTAGAAATAGTTATGAAAATTGAGAAATTACCCATCACTACTATAATTTCTTTTAAGTTACTGCATAGTTAACCACTTTGCCTCTCAACTAGCATATTGTTTGAACACAATAGCTACATATGTTCTATCACCATAAAATTATTACAAATTTAGGGTGAAAAAACAAATGATAGAAGCTGGTGTTTAATTAATCTGTATCTGGAAGACAAACCTCATTGGTAAGGAGGCTATCCTGACACACTGTTAAAAAAACAAACAAACAGAATTATGAGACTTCGTTTCTATTTACCATGTATTTTCATTTAGATCTTTTGCGAAGTAAGATCTCCAGGTCTGAAAATAAAATGAACTGTTCATAAATTGTTATTTGATACTCAAGCATGAAGGAATTGCCACTAGAAGCCCAGCTCTATCTAGTCTGTGTGCACTGATAGAGTTACACATCCTGAACTCTTTTCGATAATGATCATGGTGATTGGAGGGCTTCCAAAACAAGCAACACACTGAAAGCAATCCCACAGATATTTCTGGGCAACATAGTGATCAGGCAATGTATGGACACCTATCTGGTAATGAGTCACTGCTAATTAATTATTCCTTTCTACTTCAAGAGATGGAAAACTCATTTTTAGTTGCTTCTTCAGAGTGTTAAAACTAGTTCAAGGCTGTGATGACTTAGTAGTTATTCTTCATCATGTGGCACACACTGTGTGTGTGTGTGTGCACTTACAGAGAAGGGCTTGGGGTTTAGTTGACATGAAAATAACCCATTCAATAATCTGAAATCAGGCAAGTTATTTTTCAAAAGGTACCAAGTGAAATTCCTAAAGCATTCTGAGTTTAATTGTTAAAATATTTCTATGGTGTATTCAGCTGTTTCTCGTGTTACTTCACACTCCATTTGAGGATTACATTGGAAGTTAAGCCTTAGTCAGTTTCTGCAGTTCGATTAATTAAGTTATTAAACTAAGTCATTGCTGCTTCCCCCAGTGTATCACCAGATTTTTGAAGACTGTCCAAATGGCTAGCTGCGTAATAAATCCTGCATTCGAACACATTCCACGTGGATAATTACACTACTTTATTGACTATGTTCTTTCCAGGCTATAGAAAATTTCAGCTTATTCTCACAGTCGGTCATTACATTTCTGCACTTTAAAGGCCATATTACCTTACTGCTATTGAGGGTCCAATTCTAACCTTCTCAGTTAATATAATGTTAACAAGAGGACCTATGAGTAACAATCTTTAGTTACTTTTGCAACCTTACAAAAAATGTGAAAATACACATTATTTCAATAGTTCAGCTTTGCCTTCTGTTGATTCACTAATACGGCATTGATTGCAGCGATCACCAATGAGCTACCTGTTGGCTAGAATGAAGTGGGAAGCATGTTCCCTAAATTGTAACAAGGGAAGAGGGCTCACAAAACATTAACATACTAGAAAGTGAGCAGTTCCTGTGATCTAACTGTCCTATCTTCAAGCTGTGAATATAGATTGTGTTATTTAACTGTATAACCTGTAGGCATCTAACCTTTTGCTGCCATGTTAAAAAAATATGCAATACAGTGCACAGAGGTACAGCTGGAGGCATGAATTCATCTGTCTGTCACTTGAATTATGTTTACCTTCAAGCCTCAAAAATCAAATGATCCAGGATGCCACTATTATTGATATTTCCCCTTTTAAATTATTTCTTTGTTTTTTTTTTCTTCCTTTGGTTGAAGATTCATATTTCTAAATACTTTAAAAATAGTCATACTCATAAAAAGTCCTCTGAGAATTTCCTCAATGTGTGCAACATCCAGCACTTGTCAGTTGAAACTAGGACAAAATTGCATTGATTGTTGTTTATTTTAAATTTTTATGCAAGCAATTGAAAGTTGCATAATATTTTACATACAAATGAGTCCACTCCTAATAGAAATCAGGAATACTGTCAATCAAGGGGTAGGGTGAGAGAGAAAGCTTTCAAATGTGTTGGTTACCCTCCACTGAATTATATAATAAGTGAGTGCCGAATGTGAGGGTAAGCAATGAGAGCCTGAATGGAAGCCAGTGGTAGGTAACAGAGTCATTTGTGACATTATCAGTGAATGGCAGTCAACATATTGGATAATGTCATGAATAAAAAATTGACGTAGACTTTCCGTTATTCATTTTCCAAGTCACTCAAACTATTTGCAATCACATTAGAAAGTTATCTCGTTGCATTGTTTAAACCAGTTTTTGACCAAAAAAAAAAAATAAGAGCATGCTACTTAATTTTTTTCAAATCATAAATAAAGGTGAAGGCATATTCTAAAGAAATCTATTTTCTTATATTATTAGATATATATCATTAAGAAATTAAACATGAATAGATAATAACCTACTATTAAATTGAGTGGTGATGTAAAACAAAGAGAAGATGATGAAATTCACTTTCAAGATAAGAATTGATATTAATGGGGGCATCGAGGTGGCTTAATCAGTTGAATGACTGACTCTTGATTTTGGCTCAGATCATGATCTCGGAGTCGTGGGAGTGAGCCCAGTGAAGGGCTGTGTACTTAGCGGGGCGCCTGCCTGTCCCTCACCCTTTGCTCCTGCCTCTGCTCTCTCTCTCTCTCTCTCTAAAATCTTTAAAAAAATAAATAATTGCTATTAATATATCATAAATGAATATTATAAAATTAATCCATTTGTGTTTTTGAGCTAAATATGCCATTAATTGAAACTAAAATTATGTAGACTTCCAAGAGGGTTTCATTATTATACAAGTCAAAAAGCACTAATAAATGCCATGAGAGGATGTAAGCAATATTGTTGCATTCTTTTAATTTTAACCTAAAAAGGGGCTTCTGTAGGAGCACTTCCATTTAAAGGGTGCTTGAGCAGATCTTGGACAGAGACCTGAGCATAAGGCCTGAGTAATAAAACCTGGCAAGTCCGTTGTCATGTATAATGAAATAGAGTTGTCAACTTTAATATGTATTCGGGAGAAGTCTGTGGATAAAAGCAGGTTTATGTCCTGTCATCCAGTATAATTACAAGACATTCTTTTTTTTTGGCTATATATTATTCCTTTATTTCCCTCTCCTTTTTTTACTATATGCTAACCTCCAATTGACAAAGCTCTATTTTTTTTAAGGCTGAGTAGAGGTACTTGATAAATATGAAGTAAATTAGTATCTGAGAAATAGTAGGAGATGGAACCTCATCACCCTAAGTCCTGTCATGAAAGCTGTCGGAGTCTACATTGGGTTCTTCATTATGTTACTCTATCATAAAAAGAGTCATCCATTTAATTGTTTACAGTTAGATGTGGCAGCTAAAAATTAAATTAAAATCCTTGAATAAAGTTCTCATTATTGTCAGAGACATGAGTATAAATAATGTCGAAAACATACTTCACTTCACTATTTATGATTGAATTGTAACATTTACCGCCATTACCAGTAAATCATGAAATTCACAAGCATGCTGATAAATAAAATGGTAATAATATTCGTGTTTTGCCTCATGAAATTAATCTAAAGTCTTTACTTGGTAAAATGAGAGATTTGCCAAGGATATAGAATTGAATAAAACATGATTCCTGTTCTTAAAATGACAGTGTGTGATTCAGGAGGTAGATATGCTCAAAAAAGAATTATTTGTAATAAGCTTTATAAGAATATACAGGGCTATACACTAGATAAGGTCTGATGAACAAGAGAGTGATCAGCTCTGGGGTGAGTATGGGCAGTGATGTTCAGAGGAAATATTATCCAGAGGAGACTTTTTTTTTTTAAGATTTTGTTTATTTATTCATGAGAGACACACAGAGAGAAAAGCAGAGACACAGGCAGAGGAAGAAGAGGGCTCCATGCAGGGATCCGACATGGGACTTGATCCTGGGACCCCGGGATCAGGCCTTGGGCTGAAGACAGGTGCTAAACCACCCAGCCACCCTGGGCCTCCAAAGAGGAGACTTTTTTAAGTGGAGTTTTGCAGGATGAGTTTCTAAGCAGTGTGGAGAAGGGAGGTGAAAGCAGTATTTAGTTGTGAAATGCTCTTTCAGAATTTTGACTAATTTGGTAGTTCTCGTCATTCCTGAATAGCTATTCATAGTCACTACATATTTTCACTTAATCCTAATGATATAAAAACCTCCTATAAAAAGTTATTTTAAACCAGTAAGTCTAGATAAGATTTATAACAGCCTTTGAATGGTTTGGCAATAGAATCTGATTCCATTAAACTAAAAATAGCTGAAAATGGTTCTGTTTTCTCTTTAGATATATAAGATCATAAATCAATTAATATGATTTAGAAATAGAGATATTCATAATCATTTAAAACCAGGATGATATTCAAAACTGTAGTCAAATAATTCTGTCCAAAATCTGTGGTAATGACTGCATGTGACCTTAGTTATAAATGCAGATTTGGAAAAGAAGTCCCTGATATCATGGGACTTGGTTATAGTAGAAAAATTATAGAGATTATCTATTATAAAAATTAATATAATAAATTTTATAAGTGCTGTCAAGGATAAGTACATGTTATTTGGAAAGTACATAATATAGTGGCCTACATGATCTTAGGGAGGTGCAATGGATGCTCCAGGAAATCTTCAGCCAAGATATAGATCCTTGTAAGTATTTGATGGATAAAGTCATAGGACAAAGAGGTAGAGAAATAGAGTCCCAGGATGGTATAGTATTTATGTGAAGGCTTTCAGGTAGAAAGAAGATTGAGGCTATTTTTGAGGATCTAATTAGGACTGTTCTTTAGAAAAATCATAGGGAATCCAAAAACTCAGCCAAAAATTGTATTTCTTTTGAGGCACCTAAGAGGCTCAGTCTGTTGAGTGTCCTACTTTTATTTTTGGCCCAGGTCATAATCTCAGGGTCATGAGACCCATAATTTCAGGGTCAAGGGCCCCATGCCTCTTGCAGAGTCTGCTTGAGATTCTCTTCCTTTCCCTCTTCCTCTGTCTTTACTCTGCCCCTCTCACTCGCTCTCTCAAGTAAAAAACAAATAAATCTTGTTAAAAAATGTGTTTCTCTAATGAGACTAAAGAATGCAAGAGTAATCCTAAATTAATCAATATTTTCTTACCAAATGTACCTAAAATTCCCTTCCTAAAAATCAAATACTGTGATCAGATAATGAATTTTGAATGGAAACCTCTATAATTTTAGTTCTTCAGGATTAAAGAAACTAATTTTAACATAAATTTTGAGTGACTAATTTATTCTTAATTAGCTTATACAATAAGAAATATTATGTGAAATGTGTCTAAATATTGAGTAAATATTGAAACTGGCTGCTCTTTCTTCATTAAATATTAAGAATATTAACTTTTAAATGGTGGGCGGTTATTTTATAGGTTTAATTTATTTATAAAATAGTATTTTTATGTGTTTTCCTTGTCATTTTTATTAATCCCTATGCCATAGAATTGTTGGCTTATAATACAAATAGCTTGAAAAGGCATCAGTGCAAATGATACACTTAATATCTTGAAAAAATGTATTTTTAAGATAAATTGAGTTCTGAGTATTCTTTGCTTCTGAATTCTGTTTGTGCATTTGAATTTTGGAAAGTATTCTTTTCTAAAATTATTATCCAGCAGATTAAATTTTAGCATTCCCAAACTCTGTTGATTCCTTTAACCATTAACTCTATAAAGCTAACTTACCTCAGAAAGAATATAAGCCTATCTGGACACTTTTAAAACTCTGGAAAACTAAATAATATTAGTATTTTTAACATGAAAAAAAAATACATGAGGCTGCCTCAAAGAAAGACAGGATAGAGCATTAATCTAGTCAGAAGGTCATTTAGCTTTTGTACTACAGTTAATATTATCCAATCTTTGCTTTATGAAAAGAAAGTGTTCCTTGGACAGGTTAGAAATTCATACCTCATTTGAGTGAATCTTATTAGACTTTTATTTGTTACTTTAAGTTAAATTTCTCACTTGTAAATAAATGTTACGTAGGTCCACAATTTGCCTTTCTAGCTTAGCCCCATGTCATGTAATAATATTTAAAGAGAGAAAATTATGGCATAATGTAAATTGCCTTCCAGTATGATTATGTCCTAGATATTTAAAAGAAAATAGTTTTTACTTTTAGACCTGAAAATTGAAAAGTCAAATGCAGGGTAAATTGCAGGAAGCTGCAAAGGACCTTTCATTATTGATTCTAAAATATGCATGGATAGTATTCTGGAAAAATCTTATGTGGTTTTAAAATAATTTCATCAACCAATGCCACTTAATTATTGTTTGGTATTGCAGTATGTAGTATTAGATTTAGCATGATAGACGAATCAAAACTGAACTGCCAAAATTCTGCACATAACATAATTATCTGGATATAAACTTGATTACTATTTTTAAAATAAGACATTCAATATTCAAAAATATTTTGTCTTCATAATCTATATCTGTATAAAGTACCATCTTTCAGACTGTAAAAAACATAGTAATTTCTATGAAATAAAATGAATACTAAATATGAATATTCGTTGTAATATGTTATATTCCTAATTTCTGTAGGACATTACTAGTGCTCAGAACCAGTGAAGAAGGCCATGTTTCAAACAAAGAAGGATATTTAACAAAAGATGTTAAATAAACACTAATAAATTCATTGGCTAAGGTTTTCCTTTGGTGGTTAGCCCATAAACAACAATAAACCGTCAGCATATTAATCATCTGCTGTTTGTGATTGTGATTATTGAATTCACCCAATAAGAGTTATTATATGCTTCTACGTGTCAAGAGTGTTTCGTGCATATTTCTTTCTGTGTCTCTTGATGTGCACAAGATTATTTTATAAGCTGTTCCCAAATCAAATAAGCATCAGCACCCCTTTCTAGGGAACAGAAAATGCGATCTATTTCATCAAATAATCATATGTTCGTATTGAAAACATTCTGCTCTATCTAGAACACTTACCTATTTCAAGAATAGGGTTAAGCATGGTGACTACCTATTTCCCCCTTTAAAAAACTAAGACTTTATTTTTTAGGACAGTTTTACATTCACAGCGAAATTAAGCAGAAGGCAAAAAGATTTCTGATATTATCTCTTGCTCCAGCACGTGCATAACCTCCCCGACAATCAACATCTCCCACCAGGATGGTACATTTGTTGAAATTGATAAATGTACATTGACTCAACATAATCACCTGAAGTCCATAGTTTGCATTAGGGTTCATTCTCTGCATTGTACATTCTATGAATTTGGACAAATATAATGAAATATCCCCACCATTATGTTATGATGCATGTTATTTTCATTGATGTTAGAATCCTCCTTGCCCCCATGCTATTATTCTTTCCCCATCCTCAGCCCTGGAAACCACGGACCTTTTTACCCCTCCCATACTTTTCCCTTTCTCTAGTGTCATCTAGTTGGAATCAAGTGAATATAGTCATTTCAGATTGACTTCTTTTATTTGGTAATATGCATTTAAGTTTCCTTCACATCTTTTCATGGCTTGATAGCTCATTTTCTTTTAGTGCTGAATAATGTTGCAGTGTCTACATGCACCACAGCTTATTGATCTGTTCACCTACTGAAGAACACCTTGGTTGCTTCCAAGTTTTAGCAATTTATAGTAAAACTTCTATGAATAAATATCCATGAGCTTTTTTTTTTTTTTTTTTGGACATAAATTCTGAACTCATTTGAGTAACTACCAAAGGAGTGCAATACCTGGATCATATGGTAAGAGTATGCTTAGTTTTGTAAAAACCTGCCAAACTGTCTTCCACAATAGCAGTGCCATTTTGCATTTTCACCAGCAGGGTATGAGAGTTTCTGTTGCCCCACATTTCACCATCATTTGGTGTGATCGGTGTTTCAGATTATGGCTATACTAGTAGGTATGTGATAATATGGGATTGTTGCTTCAGTTTGCATTTGCTGATAATAAATAAGGTGGAACATCTCTTCATATGCTAACTTGCCACTATATATATATTCCTTGATGAAGTATCTGTTCAGGTCCTTAGCTGTTTTTAGTTTTTGTTTTGTTTTGTTTTTGTTTGTTTGTTTGTTTGTTTCTGTTGGGTTTTAGAAGTTCTTTGTATACGTCAGATAATGGCCTTTTCTCAGATGTTTCTTTTGTAAATATTTTCTCCCACTATGTGCCTTGCTTTCTTATTCTGTTAATAATAGCTTTCACAGCAGACATTTTTAATTTCCATTTTAATGAAGTTGGTTTTATCAATTGTTTATTTTATGAACCATACTGTTGGTGTTATATCTAAAAGTCATTGCCACACCCAAAGTCATCTAGACTTTCTCCTATGTTACCTTCTAGTTCTGTAGTTTTGTATTTTACATTTAGGTCTGTGATCCATTTTGAGTTATGTGTGAAGGATATAATATCTCTATCTAGATTCTTCTTCTTCTTCTTCTTCTTCTTCTTCTTCTTCTTCTTCTTCTTCTTTTCTTCTTCTTCTTCTTCTTCTTCTTCTTCTTCTTCTTCTTCTTCTTCTTCTTCTTGTCTTCATTGTCGTCGTGTCTTTGATTTCGTCTTCGTTGTCTTTGTCTGTGAATATCCAGTGGGTCCACCACCATTTTTGAAAAGAAGATCTTTTTTGCTTCTTTTTCAAAGATCATTTGACCATATTAATGAGAATCTGTTTCAAGGCTCTCTGTTCTGTTCTGTTATTCTTTTACCTATAACATACTGTCTTGATTAGTATAGCTTTATAGTAAGTCTTGAAGTCTGGTAGAGTCAGTCCTCAAGTTTATCTTCTCCTTCAGCCATTTTAGTTCTGTTAGTTCTGGGTCATTTGCCTCTCCCTATAAATTTCAAAATTATTTTGTCAATACCAACAAAATTTGCTGAGATTTTGATTGGGATTGCATTTATCAAGATCAAGTTTGGAAAAACTCACAGTTTAACAATGTTGAGGCTTCCAATGTGTGAACATGAGTTATATCTGCATTTATTTGCTTTTGAACTATTTTAATAAAATTGTGTAGTTTACCTTATGTGGATCTTATACTTATTTTGTTGTATTTATATATAAATATTTCATTTTGGGGGGTGCTAATGTAAATTATATTGTGTTTTTACCTTCAAACTCTTGTTCATCTCTGGTTTATAGGAAAGCAGTTGATTTGTGTATATTAACCTTATATCCTGAAGTCTCGCTATAATCACTATTCGTTTCAGGCCCAATTCCTTTTAATTATGGAATTCCAAAAGCATAAAGGTATTTTCTCCCAGATCAGGTAGAAAGCTTTGGCATCTAGAGCTCTCTGAATTTACAACTACTTTTGAAAATAAAATATAAAGGGAACTGAAAACTAATTCATTAAAATACTGACTTTTAGCCAGATTTGACTTTAGCCAAACCTGGGGGCAGTTCAGCAATACATTTATTGGATGCTTTAATATATTACACTGTGAATCTTATGTAACCAGTAAATCAATTGGAAATCAATGAAACATTATAAATATTAGAATGAAGTGCTGGGATTAAAAATAAAATTATAAACAATCAAAATATAAACAAGTAAGGAAATTAGAAACATTTGGACTCCTAACTGTTCTCACATTTCTTATAGAGAAATACTTTCCTTTATTCGAGTTTCAAACGAATGAATTTAAAGTGGAATGAATCAAAGAAGGAGAGATTCATAGAACTTTGGGGAAGGATATGAATTGAGGATTATCATGCTTTCCTTTAGTTTCTCCATTGTGCTCTTATTTGGTATTTTGCTGTGATTTTATGTTAATGTGCTGTAGTTTTCAAGGTGCTGCTGTCATCATTTTAGCTTTGACATTATAGGTGACAGTCTAGCTTTAAACACAATGTAAAGATAAAAATAGGAAAATACGACTAGAGGCTAAAGAAGCTAAGTTGGGAGAAAGTTACATTTCCATGTATCTATCAGCCTTTAGTTCAGGGTATGTCATTTTTTGCAATCACATTCTAGAATTAGTACTTAATACTTACTTTACTTTTTATATTAAGTAATTAACACTAAAACACTATTATTTATACACCACAAGAAAATGTAGCATTATATGTTTTAGTCATAAATTTTTCCCATTAATGGAAAAGACAAGATTTTTTCAATTGATGAGAGCATTTTTCTTTTCTTTTTTTTTTTTTAACATTTTTATTTATGTATTCATGAGAGACAGAGAGAGAGAGAGAGAGAGAGGCAGAGAGACAGGCAGAGGGAGAAGCAGGCTCCATGGAGGGAGCCTGACATGGGACTCAATCCTGGGTCTCCAGGATCAGGCCCTGGGCTGAAGGTGGCGCTAAACCACTGAGCCACCAGGACTGCCCACATTTTTGTTTTCTAATATAGTTTTCTGTACTTTGTGAAGTTCTAGTTTTATTCCTTATATATACCAATATGCAATGTCTTTATTTTTTAAGACTTTATTTATTCATAAGAGACATACAGAGAGAGATACAGGCAGAGCCACAAGCAGAGAGAGAAGCAGGCTCCCTATTAGGAGCCTGATGCAGGACTCGATCCCAGGACTCCGAGGATCAGGCCCTGAACCAAAGGCAGATGTTCAACCACTGAGCCACCCAGGCGTCCTTAAATGGGACTCTTCTTAAATTAAGTTTTACTTTTTCTATGTAGTCTGAATGCTTCATCGGTTTCTTTTACCAATATTTATTTTAAATTTATGTCTTACTGTCAAAAATGGGTCTTATTACTGGAATAATTTATACCAGAATCTCTCCTAATAAGAAATGAATCCATTAAGAATAGTCAATCTAGGCTTAAAATTATCATTTCAGATCCTTTAATTTTAACCCATTTACAGAATATATCTAATACTGTAGTTAGAACAAATTCACCTAATGTTAGCCCTGTGATGCAAATTTCAGAAATGATAAACTGGAACTAACTTTTCCTTCTCTCCTTGAAACTTCCAAATGCAAAGTAAGCATCATGTTAGATTAGTTTTCATGAGCTCCTAAGTAGGAACAATATAAATTAACCTAACACTAATGGAAGAGGGTACTATTATTTTTAAGTGAGAATATAAGAATCAACAAAATTGGCTATATATAAGAAACAAATTTTATTAGAAATTCATTTAGAAATTTAGCATATGACATGGCGCTAAAATTATTATTAAAAGTAAACTATTACATTGAATAAGTTATGTTTTTAAGGCTTTATTAAACCAACAATACATTTTCATCAAAATATTTGTATTCTCTTGTGATTGTGGAATGACCTGTCTGCACTAGCCTTCATCCACAATGTGAAGGCCAAAGACGAGTTAAAAGTGGTTATAACTGAAGTACAGAATAGTAAGAAATGTTTGGCTCATTGTGTGTTGCAGTTACATTTAAAGTCTTTTCTTGGAAAAAAGCAGCATATAGACACCTTCAGTCTTGTTTCAATGGTTGATGTTTTGTCTTCTCTTCTAAATATAGTTTCTATAATAAAAGAGACACTAATTGTAACTCATCTATCTTTTTCTTCCACATCTTATCTCATGATCTGGGGACTTAGAAAAACATGTATATAAATATGAAAAGACGGGATTCCTGGGTGGCTCAGCGGTTGGGCATCTGCCTTTGGCTTAGGGCATGACTCTGGAGTCCCAGGATGGAGTCCCACATCAGGCTCCTCTCAGGTAGCCTGCTTCTCCCTCTGTCTGTGTCTCTGCCTCTCTCTCTCTCTGTCTCTCATGAATAAATAAACAAAATTTTTAAAAAATATGAAAACACCTTTCTATTTCAATGTATTTGTTTACACTAAAAACTCATCTGCTTATATTAAAAAATGTAATACAGTTACTATAAAAAAGCATAAAGAACTTTGTGCAAAATAGAAACACTAAAAATAAGAATTTATATATTAGTTTTGATACATTAAAATATTTAGAAAGGATCCAAAATGATATCATTTATATTTAAATAAATCTATTTATATTTTATAATTTAATATGATAAAATTAATTAAAAATATGTTGAACTATAAGTTAAAAATTTCATTATTCTATCACCTAATTGTATTTTACTCAGTTGACTATCTCATTTATTTATTTTATTATAGTAGAAGTTTAAAGATATATAATCAGCAACATTAATTTTCTGCATTAGAAGATGGTAATGCATTCATGTTCATAATCCTTTCTATTTTTGTTTGCATTCTTCCCTACATTTGAACAGAATATATAATATTATTCAGTTCTAAAATTTCACTTTAAGTAGGGCTATATATCTCCCCATATCATTTAGGGATATATATTTTTGATGTGTATGTATATGTACATGTGTATGAGTGTAAGCATGTGTATATATATGTGTAAATATATATATGCATATATATATATACATAAGTATTCTAGGCTATAGTATTTTTTCATCTATATTATCTTGAATTGGTATTTGTAGTTTCTAGCACATTAAAACAAACATAAATGGTATTGAAAACTATTTTCATAGATATTCATAATTTTGATATCTGCTTAAATTTAAAACCTTTATATGCTAAATTAATTTTTTTAAAGTTTTATATTACAGAATAACAAATTATTACAAACATAACAAAACAACACATTTGTCTCAGTTTCTGAAGGTAAGGAAACAGGACATGCTTTACCTGGGTCTTAAGCTGAAGTCTTACCAGACATACATCACAGTATTAGCTGGGGTTTTGAGCTCACCTAAAGTTTGTGTTCCTCAAGCTCATTTAATTGTTGGCAAAGGTCATTTCCTTGCAGTTGTAGGAGTGAAATCTCCATTTTTTTTTCTTTTTTTCTGACTGTAAAGGGTCACTCTCAGTTCCTGGACCTAACTGCCTGACTCTATCACAATATGACAACTTACCTCTTTGAACACAGGAGAATCTCCCTGCTGTCTGGTATGATGGACAGTCTTTGTGATGTAATCATCAGGATGACTATACCATCATTTTTGCCATAATAGCTAATAATCAAATTGCTCCTATTCCATTATATTTGCATATTGGCTTCATACTCAGAGGAGGAAATTATGCAAGGCATATACACCAGAGGAGAAAAATCTCAGTGCTAACTTATAACTGCCTCTTTATGTGGCTAGAGATGAGTCTTTTTGCAAAGAAAGTGAGGAAAATCGCTGTCTAAATTAATGATATAATCTTTAAATTGCTCCCTGAAAAGAATTTTAAACCCTTTTATAGGTATTTTGCACTACATTTGGCTATGTTATGTATCTTAATCTATTAAGCATCTACATAAGAGAAAATGAGCTGTAGCGTACCTGAAGTTATCCTATTTCTCATGGGTTATACAGTGTAGATAAAATGAATTAAAAAGAATATATGAATACTGTTATTTGTCCTCACTTTTTGTAAAAATGAAAATGCTTTGCAGAATTCCTATGGCAGATTCTGGCTGTGTCTTTTTCTATACCCTCTGCAATGGAGCAGATTTAAAATTCTTTTGTGGTATCAAATCCCAGCTGCCTGAAACCACCTGCCTTCACAGAAGAAGAGACCTCAGGTGAATGAGAGGGTAGCTGAAAGGAATGTTTTGTTACAAAAATGCCAATAATTTCAATGTGAAATGATTCAAAGCTATAAACCCAATGATATCATACAGAATATATGAAAATTTCATAAAAGATAGCTAAAAAAAGTGTTGTTAATATATAGATACTATTATTTTATGCTATTCCAAGGGTAAAGCATCATATATTTCAATTTTGAATTGATTTTATTTAAGGGGATGACAATTATTGTTTTATAATGCCTATGATTCACTAAAACATGTTATAATCAAAATAAATAGAGTTTATTAAGTATAGGTATTATAATTAAATATGCGAGAATACGTTCAAAACACCAGATCTAGTAACCAGAATGAATACTGCTACCATTGCTAGTTGTAGAATATCTTTTCATTTATCAGAATTAATGTCCTGATTCAGTAAGAAATAACCAGAGAACATCAAAATTATTTGAGGAAATAATGTTACGACATTTAGGGCAGTTTCAGCAGGTTAGTAAATGGTAAAAGCTGAATGAAAATTTCTAGTTTTTTAAAGCTAAATTAATGTAATAATAAAAATCTACTTGTTCTTTTTGTCAATTTATATCTGTATCGCGAAGATAGGTAATGTGTGTGAGAGACAAAAGAAAAGTTTGAGAAAATATAATGGGTTGCATACATATGCTCAAAATTCATTAGTGTTAGAACAGTATAGACATAATATTTCCATTAAAGTAGCAAAAGTTTATTTTGAAGTCTCTACATATTTTTATATATCATGTCCGTCATAAACAAAATATTGTCTGAGTTTATTACTCTATTCCTCCAACACTGTTGTGTTATACATGATCAAAAAGTATCTCATTAAAGAGTGACAGAGCTTTGCATTAGTTGTACTCAAAGCCTCCTTGGGCATTTTACCAAAGCAAAAGCAAATGACAGTTGGTGTCAACACTAAACAGCTTAGGGCAAACTATTTTCTCAAAACCTATGTAATTTAATTGAAATGCAATATTTCATGAATATTAGAGAACTAGGCTTTATTAAAAATGGCAAAGAAAAGTGAATGCATGACTGTTTAGAGTAACAAGCAATACAAATTTATTCATTCAATACATCACTGAATTATTTAAAACTGAGCTTAAGCAGAAGGTCATGGAATAATTTTGGCAACTAGGCATTTTGCATGATGCATTTCCATAATTCTCCTGCATCTATAAAGTTAATCACAACTTTGGCATGAAGACCTTTTTCTTATAGTCACAGAGCCAGATAAAGGCTCTGATTCCAAATTGAAGCCAAAGCAAACTATTAACACTTGACATAAAACAACTATGTAGATATGTATGAAGAGAAAGAATGTTAACTATTAACTTTAAGACTTGTACACAAAAATAAAATTGAAATGCTTATAACTCTAAATTTTGATCTGACTCCAAAATAAAAGTGATATCTAGAAAATTAAATTGTCAGGCACTTGCAAACTTTTTTTTTCTTTACAAAAGGCTTTAAATAAAACCTGTGAGTTAAATAACTGAAGTAATGATTACGATTCTTCATTTCTGTGGCCGTACTTTTGACTTAAAGCATTTCTTTTTGATTTTTTCTTAGCATCTTCTTATCTCAGTTTATATTACCAATTTGTTATTTCGGTGTCCACTTTTTCCATTAGGGTTGTTAGATATTAATCACGGTTATTTTAAATTTTGTTCTGACATTTCCAACATCTCGATCATATCTGTATCTCTGTCTCTTCTAAATGTTTTGTCTTTTAGTGTGCCTTGTAACTTTTTGTTGAAATCTGGAAATGCCATAGATGATGTACTAAGTGAGAGGAACTGAGGTACATAGGCCTTTACTGTGAGATTTTGTGTTTTTCTGGGTAGAGGTATTGGTGTTTACTATTTGCTGTACATGTAGGTTCCAAGGGCTATAATTTCCTCTTATGCCCTTATTTTCGTGTCCTCTGTTATATTTGGGTTTCCCTAGATATGTCTTCTTAAATAAAGTTTGAAATGTGCATTTCTTTCGTGTTCATTCCCATTTACAGGAGTATTACTGATGTGGTATTCATGTGCTGGGAAGGGAAAACATAGTATAATCTTATGATTAGGTCCCAGTCTTTAGTGAGCCTCTGTCCCCGGGCTGTGACCTTTAGAGGTACTTCTCAGTCCCATACTGACCACCTTAGGTCAGACATTTATTGTCTTTCTCCCAGGTTGGTTAGCCCACTTGGTTAGGCTTTGATAAAACAATTTCTCTTAGGACAGGCCTTGTTTAAAAGAATAAAAAAATGCTCTAGGCTTGCTTCAGAATGGCTATTTTTCCTCATCCTGTATTAAAAACAAGAATATCATTTCCAAATTTTGGATTTGGGATTTTTTTTTTCTGATTTTCACTGTAAGAACATGGTAGGTCATAAACCCCACCAAATCTAAGAGACCAAGATTGGATGCCCCCTGGAATTTTTACCTCTCAAACTTGCCCAAACTAGACCTCCAAAATTCATCAATTACAGAATAGGTATTCCGAATCCATAATGGTTTCTGTGGTATCCTGCTCTGGTAAATTGTCATTCCCTGTAATTCCCTACCTGTTTTGCTAATTTTGAAGGTAGTGGTTCACACTGTGACCTCAATTCCCTAATGGATCTAATAAGAACTGGTTTTCAGTTTGTCCAGCTTTTTCCTCATTTGAATGGGAGTGATGACCTTTCAATTCCTTCCATGCTGAATTAGAAAATAAATATTTTTAAACTTTTTTTTTTCCCTTCCTCTCAGGTGAGATAGCAATCCTAGAAGCGTCGGGAGTGAGCTAGCTATCCTTCCACCAACTCAGACAAAGCTCTGTTAAATAGTTTCCCTAAAAACGTTGTCATTTCTTATGGAGAATGTTCCAGGAGTGTTTCTTTCTTTTCTTTTTTTTTTTTCCAGGAGTGTTTCAAAATGATTACTTCTGCCCCTCTTTTCCTGGAAATGTGAGGGGAGTTTCTCAGATATTGAACACAGGAATCTGGGTGGATTCCTGGAGGTAAAATTCATGAAACTGTTGAGGTAACCTTGAGATTGGGACCAGAGTTTCTTATTCTCAAACTAGTCCATACACAGACTCCAGAAAGTATTAAATTACCATGTAAGAGTTACTACCAGTTTGTGGCTCCAGCCACTTCTGATTCAAGTAAGATCATCTCAGTGTGATTCTCATTATTGTCTTTTAAGATGTAATGAGATTTTGCCCTGTGATTTCCAACCTCTGATGGAACTAAGAAAAATGATAGACTATTATTCTGCTCCATTTTTATTTTGTTATGAGAATAGAAGTAATGATGTCCAAGCTTTTTATATTTTGAAGCAGAAGCCATGTGCAAACATTTATAAGTCATTTATATTTATATTCATGAGCACTTCCCATTCATGTCTTTTAAAAGTGTTTCCCTGGATTTTCCATATTTTATTATTTATTTTTAAATTCTCTGTCACATCAACTAAATTAACATAATGAGTTATATGAATAGTTTCAAATTTGGTTTTTAGTTTGAAATGAGTGTGTGTGTATATACACCAGAGTACGTGTGTATGTGTGTGTGTATGTATGTGCACACATAAACATTCCTAGAGGCTTTATTATCATAGTGAAGCATGTAAGGGATTCTGGCCCTGAATTTTCTTCTTTATCACCCTGGCATCTTTCTTTAGTGGCTCTGTCCACAGAGCCTTCGCCCTAGGAACAATTGAGAACCACCAAAATCTTAAATTTTATGAAATGAAATTTCTCAATCTTATTTTTCATGATTTCTAGATTGCTACTACTTTAGGAAGACCTGTAGATATTACCCAACTAGGGGCACCTTGATGGCTCAGTTGGTTTAGTGTCTGCCTTTGGCTCAGGTTATGATTCCAGGGTCCTAGGATCAAGCCCTACATGTGGTCATTTGTAACCCTTTCTATCACTCACCCCTATTTGCCCCACCAATCCACTGGAAACCATTGACCAGCTTTCTGCCAGTATAGATTAGATTGTATTGGCTAGAATTTTATGTATGAAAACTCATATAGTATGGAATTATTTTCTTGTTTCTTTCACTGAGTATGATTAAGATTTTTCTGTTTGCCTATGTATTTATATTCAATTCCTTTTTTGTTTTTTTTTTCTAGTAGTATTTTATTTATTTATTTATTTATTTAGTTAGTTATTTGCATTTTATTTTAATACTACAATGTTTACTCACCCATTGGTAGACGATTGTGTTGTTTCCAGTTTGGGTTATTACAAATAAAGCTATTTTGAGCATTTGTTTACTGACCTGAGTAAGGACATTAGCTTTTGTTTTTCTTAGATAAATGAAGAATGGTGAAATGACAAGGTCATGTGGTAGGAGGATATTTACTTATTTAAGAAACTGCCACTGTTTTACAAAGTGGTTGTTACTTTTCACATAGAGATTTTGAGAGCTCCAGTTACTTCACCTGCTCATCAGCACTTGGTATCCCCATTCTTTTTAATTTGGACATTTTAATAGGATTTTTTTGCTTTTTAGTGTGTATATTATTTGCATTTCCATAATGATTAATGATGTTGAAAATATATAGATGTGCTTACTTGCAACTATAGAAAATTGTATGTATATATCTTTTGCAAACCTTTTAAATTAGATTATTGTATAATTATTGAAAGCTCTTTACACATGCTGGATACATGTTGTCTTTTTATTTTTTTTTTTGATTTACCAAATCTTTTATCTCTAAATATTTTCACCCACCCGTGATGTGATATATCATTCCCACAATATCTGGCAAAGAGCAAAAGTTCTTAGCTTTGCTTTGCTTCCTAAAGCAAGAAGGAAAAATAAGGAGTGTTGGGAAAGAAAATTAAAAGTTTAGATAAATTGATCTAAGTAACATTTGAGGCAAGACTTTGACTTTGGAGGAAATGGTGTGCTTTGCAAGGTACAGCATGTCCAAAAATTCCTAAAACAAAGTAGTGATTGGTTTATTCAAAGAAGAGAAGAAAATATGGCCCCAATTAGGGATTATTTTTCTCTGCTTTGGATATTTTACCCCAAATATCTTCTATCTTGTTAATTATTCATTATTCAAATTAGAAAAGGTTGTCTGGCAACCTTACAATTTTTTCATTTATTTGGTAAATATTTATTTTATTTCTATATCAAATATCATTGATTTCCCTTTAAACTACAGAGAAAATTGTTTAAAATACAGAAAGATTTGACAAAATCAGGTATCAAAAGGGACATGAGAAACTATTTCAAAAATATAGGACACTTTTGATTATTTGTGAAAGACTAGTGGGGTAGTAGGGCATGAGCCTAAAAAGATATGTTTTTAGGGATTTTATAGGTCAGCTCATTTGTATTCATTGCTGGCTATATATAATACTATCCTCTACTACATTCTGGGGATGGGGGATGGAAAATAATTTCAAATTTGCTTCACCTCCCCCCGTCTTCAGCTCTTAGTATTATATCTGTGAGTACATCGCAGATTATATATAGACTTAAGTATCCAACAAATTATGCCACATTTAATTTCCTAATATAGTCCTCAACTCTTAAAATGGTAGTACAGAAATACTGCATTGGTAGTCATATTTTGCAAAAATCTTTTCATCAAATCATGTGTTTATTGCTCCAGAAATAAAGCTCATGGGTCTGTTCTTTTTCTACTTCCTTCCATCTTACTTTTTTCCTATTTACTTTAATTTTATTATTTTATTTTTTAAGAGAGGATATATATTTGACATGTATTGGAAGAAAAAAAAAACCTTGGATTTATCAAGTGGTTAGCAGATTTTTTAAAAAAATCTATATGAAATAAACACTAAAACTACGCTATTTTTTTGTTTTTGTTTTAAATGAATAGCTTGGATAAATAAAAGTCTTATTCTTGCTTCAAAAAATTATCTTTAGTATTAATTTATGTATGGAGGGATAAATATCCAAAGGAGCTAAATTTCTCTCTCATTGAATTCCATAATATACTTTAAAGCCCAGGAATATAGAAGGTAGGTCTTACTTATTGACAGATAACTTTTACTGATGAGACAAATTCAAAATAATATTAAAATTGTAAAGGAAAGAAACGTGCATTGTGAAATAACAAGAACAAATAACCTAGTGGCTTTGTGGCTAACATTGTAAACAGGTTGACTTTTATATGTGTATATATAGTTCCTTTGAACCTAGCTCAATATCCTGAACACTTGCTAAAAATATCCATAAAATTCAGTTTTCAGTCATCTAGAGAGTCAACTCTATTGTGTTTGCTTGAATGAATTTTGTGGATTAGTTGAATTCATGGACCATTACATTCTAAAGAGGAAGTTTCATTTATCATAAAATAAATCCCTAAAACTAGGGTTATATGGTACATTTCTGAATGTCATCCCTATAAGTATATCATGATTTACTCTTATGAAGAAATTATGACAACAAAATTCTATCATTTTAAACATTAGTATTATCTATTCTTTTTAAACATTTACAAGGAGAAAAATTGGAATTGTTACAAATCAAACCTCCTAAATTTTAATTCAAGAAACATTCAACTTAAAAGATAGCTGTACTATAAAATTTGATGACTCTTCAAAAAGATTTACTTATAATTTAGTATCAGCATTTTTACTGGTGTCTCTGTTATGGGATTGTCACACATAACAAGTGTCCAGATAGTTATTGCAGGAAAGGTATTATTAATTATTTGTAAGTTGAAATTACAGCTGTAGTATGTGTGCATGTTTCTGCATATGTATACATACCATACATCCATATATATTGAAAATGTTTTATAATATTTGAGCATTATATGTACATTCTGGAATGCTAGTCTTTAAAGTGTTCATTGTAGGCTAAACCTCACTTATCACCTAACAGTATTAGTATGTTACTGAAATTGCTCCTTCTACGCTATGGCTCTCTAGGTATATCCATATGCATTTTGAAGAAACATACTTAGCCAGTCACAATATTTTATTTTATTATTTTTTAAAGATTTTATTTATTTATTTGAGAAAGAGGGAGAGCACAAGCTGGGGGGAGGAGCAGAGAGAGAGATGGAGAAACAGGCTCACTGGTGAGCAGGGAGCCAAACATGGGTTTGATCCCAGGACCCTGAGATCATGACCTGAGCCAAAAACAGACATTTAACCCAGCGAGCCACCCAGCCAGTCACAATATTTTAAATAGTAATATAAATTAAGATGACATATACGTATTTTTCAGTAAAGACATTGAAAGCTACATGGTGGCATTTACCAGGCTAAAATCTAAGATAAGAGTGTGAAGGTGGATTCAGAGCATGTCACTCCATGGTATGCCACTTGACATATTGATTATTTTGAGTTAAAAACATGTGAGCAGCAGCAGTGAAAGATGCCCTCATGAACTAGGACTCAGGAAGACATTTTTATTACTAGAAGTACGGGAGTAGAGCTGATGAATCTGTACAAATAAACTTATTCACCTATTATCTTTCTACTTACTTTCCCAATGTTTATTACCTTTACCCCAAGTTCCTCTTTGTTCTATCTTTTCTCTACAAATGTATTGCCCTTTGTTGAAGATGCTATATAAGCTGGAATTCTAAGCAACCAATTTGAGTTGTTTTTGGTTTATGTTTCTCCTGTGTGATGTGAACTGCATGCATTAATGACCTATTTCCTCTTATTAATCTGTTTTCTGTTATAGGAGTCTCAGCCAAGAACTCAGACAGTAGAGAAAAAAAAAATATTTTCCTCTCCTACAGTGGGAAACCACAGAGGTAGGCAGAGGACCAGAACCATATTTTCCTTGGGGTAATTTACGGAATTAGGTTTGAGCTTTGGTTTTCTTTGATTTTCAGGCTTCTGGGAATAAAAGGAAAAGCTCCAAACCAAGGGAAGTTCAAGTAGGAGACAAACCCCTTACTGCTGAGGTTCTAAAGATTTTTCCCCTCTGTAAATAAACAAATTCCATCTCCAATCTTAAGTGACTGCAAGAAAAATGTTACTGCACAGCCATGGAATTAAATTAATTATCCATGTGAAGTTATCATCATAAACATGCTCTCATGTAGATTTGCAACACAAATTCATATTATCTATGTTATGCAAAAAACCAAAAGACAAGTAAATAGCAAGCCACAAATTTAATTAAAATGGTCCTGGACTAATGGTTGCCCAGTTGCCTGAAAGATACAAACAGCTATTATTCTGGGGGAATAATTCATTATCCAAGGCTTGGAATAATTTCCACAGATATTTTTACAATGAAAGTTACACCGAGAGAAAGTCTCTGTATATGTGTGTATATCAGTTGTTGATGTCTGTGGAGGAGGGTGGTGTGATGGAAAGGACATGATGTGATATAGCAGGAAGTCCGTACAAATTATCTAACTTGGAAAAATCAGGAAATAGTAAAACAACATTCATAAGAAACACTGAATGAGCTGAATTCAATATTGTGCAACTCAGGAAAACCTTTACATTTTCCTTTTCTGTCTCCTTCTACATACTCCTCAGATTATATTCTCTTTATTGCTTTAGAAAGAACAATTCAGCAGGGCTCGCAATTTTTGTGTAAAATAGCATCACTTTATTGACAAGAAGGGTCTATGCAAATAACAAACTGTCCACCCCAGTATTATAGTCATATAACTCTATACCCTTGTTCACTTTAACTCTTATCTCCTTTTCCAAGCCACCTGAAACCTGTGAATCTTTACTGGTGTGAAGGGGAGCAGCCATCTGCTTCCAACTGCATGATTCCACATCCTCCGTGTCCCTGAATTCTGAAAATCTACCTTAGAACACCATTCCAGACTACCGTCATCTCCTATCTGAAACTGTAAGCCACTTTTCTTGTCTCAAGTTTAACTCCTTTACAATACATCCTCCATGATACAGCCATGGAAAATTATGATCTAGAGGCCTTTATATTTTCTTGGAGAAATAGGAAGGCATCTTATGAATGAAAGTGAAGGGGAGAGTGGCAGAGCCACTCATGAAAAGAACCAACAAGATTTAAAATGAGCAAAGAAAGGGGCACCTGGATGGCTCAAGTGGGTTAAATGTCCCACTCTTGATTTTGGCTCAGGTCATGATCTCAAGGTTGTGAGATCAGACCTGGGTTGGGCTGTGGGCTGTGTAAGGAGCCTGCTTCAAGATTCAAGAAAAAGAAAAAAAAAAAGAAAAAGAAAAAGAAAAAGAAAAAAAAAGAAAAAGAAAGAAAGATTGAAATGAGAAATAAAAACTTTTAAAAAATAGGACTAGGTGGAAATAAATGAGTCAACTGAGTTGTCAGCCACACCCATAACCAATACCCATTTAGGACACATCTGTATAGAAACAAAATTAAATTTATTTAGTTTATGATAGTCAGGTAAAGCACACTTCCTGAGGGGGTGGCAGGGAAGGAACATTTTAATAAGGGGAAGTTGGAAGGGGCTTAAGTAAGGCTCAAAAAAGAGGGAACCCTTTCTGGATTTGAAGCACTGTTAATTGCTTAGGTATCTCAGTAATCTTCATTTATGTAGCAGGAAGATTAATGCATGGTGAGGTGTGTCCTTGGTAAAGAATTGGGAATCACTCAAGTACAAAAGTGGATGTACTAGAAGGGGGGGGGGGTCTTTTGGTGAGCATGCTTGTGCCCGGCCAATCTTGTATGCGTTGCCACACAAGGCCAAGTCTATCTCCTTTGAGGGGGAAAGAGAAAGAAGGGTTGACTAAAAGCATTAATCACCTAATTGATCTTGGACAATAAATTTGCAGTGTCCCAAGTCTGCCTCTTTTAAAATAGAGGCAAGACATTGAAAAACAGTTTATTAATCTGAAATGAAATTTTGTCAAGTAACTCATTGAAATGAATGGATCAAAGGGGCTTAAAATATAGCATGATCAGATAGAGGGGCACAGTGGTTGAGCATCTGCCTTCTGCTCAGGGTGTGATCCCAGGTCCCTGGGATTGAGTCCTGCACCAGGCTTTCTGCAGAGAGCCTGCTTCTCCCTCTGCCTATGTCTTGGCCTCTCTCTGTGTATTCTCATGAATAAATAAATAAAATTTTAAAAAATCCAGTAGACTGGTATACTATACAATAGTCACTGAGCTTGGAAGATGAAGACAGGAGGAATCTGATGAGTAGACACATGAGGAATTTGAGATCTTTAAGCACTTAACAATTAATATGGCAGCAAGAATGAAATTGTGCAGGAAAGGTGACTAGTATTTTAGATATAGGAGCAGTTCTGACTGCTGACTATGTCCACAATGTAGCCATGTAAGGTGGGGAAAGGTAATAGAGGTGGTGGCCAGTCATATTCACATTCCTGGCTTAAAGCCAGGAAAAGGCAGATATAAGCCAGTATCTAATTATTTAATGAATGAATAAGAGTAAAGGGAATATCAGTAATAAAAAGGAACAAGGCTATAAAAAAACCCCACAAATTTAGAAATTACAATATTTAAAAGAGGTCTAAAGAAAAATGGCAGATAATGGTGTCATGTGATTCTGGACAAGATAAAAAGCATTAGTGGGACAACTGGTAAAATTTTAATAAATTCTATATATTAGAGATGTGTAGGTGGCTCAATGGTTGAGCATCTGCCTTCAGCTCAGGGCATGATCCTGGAGTCCTGGGATCGAGTCCCATATCGGGCTCCCTGCATGGAGCCTGCTTCTCGCTCCGTCTGTGTCTCTGCCTCTCTCCCTCTGTCTCTCATGAATAAATTTTAAAAAAATATTTAAAAAATCTATATATTATATAAATAGTATTTTATCAAGGTTGATTTTGTGACATTTATCATGAAACTGTGGTTATTCAGGAGAATGCCCTTTTAAGAAATACACACAATTTTTACCACGCAACTATTCAGAGGTAAAGGAGCAACTCATTTATAACTTAATCTCAAACTTGTGTATGTGTACGTGATTTCCGACTACTATTTTGCCAAACATATGTATTTGTGTGTATACACACAACATGTTTGATATAATACATAGGTAGCATATAGGTGAAACGTGTAAGGGTTGTCTTAAAAAGTAGCGTATAGTTAAAACATTTCCAATAAAGAGCTAAAGAAAATCTGAAGAGACTATGGTATATAGCATGGTGACATGACTCTCAAATTCACAGAACCTTTTATATAAATGGAAGAAGTAATGATTTAGAAAGAGTGTCTTGGCAGCAGGGATGAAAGGGATGCTTGTGTTATCTTCTGACCCTCAATTTTTTAAGATGTGGGAAATGACAGAGGAGAGCTTAAGGTGAAGTGCTATATTCAGGAAAATGGGCAAACTAAAATGATGTATTAGTATTGTCATACTTAGTATTAATAGTGGAATGAAAACTAGTTTCTCAGACAAAGATGAAGACCAGCTTGTACATGAATAAATCAATTTTTTCCAATCAGCATTGAAATTAAAGATACATTATGTAGTTATTGTTCCTGTGTGAAACTAAGTGGCTCCTGTTGGGACTGGGCATAGATCCTTGGCCTCATTAGGTAAGTATACCAACCAATGGAGCCAAATGCTCAGACCCTGCAAGCCTCACTATACACACTGGGTGATTAACAATGAGGAACTGGGGAAGGGAAATTGATAGATTAGTAAATTAAGCCCCAGTTTGGAAAACATAACTAAATTTAAGTGAAGTAAATAACATACACAAGTTTTGACTCAAATAACTAATATTCTTTTCCAATTAATTTGATTTTTTATCCAAGTTTTATTAATTCAATTCCATAATGACTGTGACATATTCCATGATGATGAAATAAAATGTATCTTAAATAAGTTTTTCCTCCTTTCTTTATGCTGTATTGTCTACTTTTTAAGGACATATAAATTCAATTTTATTTAAAAAGCAAAGAAATAGGGATGCCTGGGTGGCTCAGTGGTTGAGCCTTTGGCTCAGGGCATGATACTGGCATCCCAGGACCGAGTCCCCCATCGGGCTCCCCACAGGGAGGCTGCTTCTGCCTCTGCCTGTGTCTCTGCCTCTCTCTCTGTATGTCTCTCATGAATAAATAAATAAAATCTTAAAAAAAATAAAAAGCAGTGAAATAATTTTTGAAAGAGTGCAACCTCATTATTATACTGCACATGGGGAATGGAGTAATTAGTGAAAAATATTTTAATTGTTTAAACTTATTTTTAAATATATTTATGTGGGATAGATGATGCATTTATGTGGAGTAAAATAGAACACTTGACCACAGATGATGACCTTCTAACATTAAATATATGATTCCTGTGGCATAAAACAAATTATTAATTTTGAACAACTTGTTGCAAAATTCTTTGTCTTTAAGTGATAAACCCAAATGATTTTTATAGTATTCTATACGGTGTCTTGTGGCTTATCCTAAGAACTGAAATTAGTATCAGTGAATGTTAACATATTATCAAGTGGATGCTTAAAGTTATCAAATAACTATTAAAATTGTCTTAGATTTCAAGCATGTTGATGTACTTTCAACGACACACCTTATAAAGAATGTATTCTATGATTATGAAGATGTATTAGGATCCCAACTGGAGACAGATAACATGTGCAAATTAGGATAATTTGAAGAGGTTTTATTTACATAGGAATCAGTTATAAAGTTGTGAGTAAGGTGTGAGAGAACCTCGGATATAGGCACAGAGTTCAGCATTAAACAGAAATGAAAAAATGAGGGTGAAATGATGGATTTCACAGGAAGAAATGGCTTTGAGGATTGTTATTTTCAGTCAAGAAAGACAGCCAAACTGTGATGAGCCTCCTGGGAGGAAGCCTGAGGATAGTTTTCTTAGTTTAACTCTTTACCATCCTTCAGATTTCCTGCTGGAGCTCACCATGGGTGTAGCTCAGCTAGAAGCCAGAGGGCATGGGAGTTCTGTAGACATGACCCATGTGTGTCACTGTCCTGAATCCAAGTCAGGATTGGTGAAGTTGGATCAAGTTGTCAGCAGATTTGATGTCTGCCCAATTTGATGAGGGCTCAATTCTTGGTTAAAAGATACACATCTATTGTATGTGTCCTCACACAGCAGAGAAGGGAACAAACTCTCTGCAGTCTTTCATCAGGGCACTAACTGATTCACAAAGGCTCTGTTCTCATGCCCCACTTTCAAATAACATCATAATGGGGAGAGGTCCTAAACTATGAATTTTGAGAAATACAAATATTGTCTACAGCAATAACAAAACAGCAAATGAATCCAAAAAGAGGAAAAGTATAAAGAAATGCAAATTTCAGAGTATGGGGACCTAAGAGAAATCTTTTACATAAAGTTTCTTATATTTTCCTAGGTACACACAATGTGTATAATGTATAAACTACTCTGTCTCACATATAATGTGCCTTCACCTCACTTGTCACACAATACTCTGGAAATAGGATTTCTGAACAATGCCTTACAGAGAACTAGAGTCATTACTCTTCTTAGATAAAGTCATTATCAGAAGTGTTCCAGTTGGTGATGGTTTTGTTATCCTATGGCGATAGCTATAGATGTTAAGCAATTTGATTTAAGACAGAAATAGTCACTCTCACCTGTAACTAAATTTTTGAATTCAAAAATATATGTCAAAGCCCAAAAAAGTATTCTCATCACATATTTGCCATGGTTGGTGCTCTATTAGTTACAGATGTCTTGGTTTAGACAACCAAGAAAGAAGTGACATAAAGCATTAAATTTTTATAGCACTTTTGTGTGAGACAACTTTTTTAAATCATTGGCATCATAAGATGATTAATCTATAAATGATATAATGGTTGACATTAAAATTATTCTGATTATACAATGGGTGAGTACTAATTTTATAAAAAATAATACCCACCATTTGCTTTGACGTGGAGCGACCTGGAGGGTATTGTGCTGAGTGAAATAAGTCACCTGGAAAAGGACAAACATTATATGGTCTCATTCATTTGGGGAATATAAAAATTAGTGAAAGGGAATGAAGGGAAAGGAGAGAAAATGAGTGAAAATATCAGTGAGGGTGACAAAACATGATAGACACTTAACTCTGGGAAATGAACAAGGAGTAGTGGAAGGGCAGGTGAGTGGGGGGTTGGGGTGACTGGGTGACGGGCACTGAGGGGGGCACTTGGCGGGATGAGCACTGGATGTTATGCTATATGTTGGCAAATTGAACTCCAATAAAAAATAAAAAATAATAAAAATAATAAAAAAATAAAAGCGAAATAAAATAAAATAAAAGTAAAAATAATTATAAGGATTAATTTAGGAAATGTAAAAACAAAACATCATTAAAACACTTATAAAAGTCAACAAATGGTCTGTTATTATTTAGAGGAAGGAGAAGACACTGATAAAGTTTAGATTTTGTGAACTTTTCTATCAGGTAATAAATTTTCATTATGCTTTGTCATCTTCAACTCTAGTATTATAGCTCTCCATCCATAGATGTTTTTAAATGTGTTTTATTTGAGATAGAGTTTTGTTATTGTACAACAGTAACTGATATGGCAAAGGAAGGTATAATTGCAAGTTTTAAAATGAACTGATTCCTGGGATCCCTGGGTGGCGCAGTGGTTTGGCACCTGCCTTTGGCCCAGGGCGCGATCCTGGAGACCCGGGATCGAATCCCACGTCAGGCTCCCGGTGCATGGAGCCTGCTTCTCCCTCTGCCTGTGTCTCTGCCTCTCTCTCTCTCTCTCTGTATGACTATCATAAAAAAATAAAATAAAATAAAATAAAAATAAAATAAAATGAACTGATTCCTAATTCAAATACAATTGCTAATTTGATTTATGTTGAATTAAGTTAAACTGTGGCTAAAGTAATATTTAACAATATTCAAAATTATATAAAAGCACAATTATGTAAAAGTCTTAACAAACTACTACTAAATTTTGTAGTATAATTTTTAAACAAATAAACTAAAAATTTCCATTAAATCATTACCCTAAAAACATCAACAAAGTCAGTCTCATCTTCTAGTCAGTTTTACAGTGTTGAATGGATGATTTCAAAGGATTATTTTAAAATCATTGGAGTAGTGTTCTTAATTCTGCTCTTTATTACTATTTTATTCAATAATTTTGAGAGGGAGAAATTATTGTGTTCTTAAGAAAGTACATTAATGATTAGATTTAAAAACTATTTAAAAAGTGTCAATGTAAGACAATTATGGAAATAAAAATCAAGCCACAGTCTACAAAGAGAGAAGTCAGGAAGAGACAGAGTAAAGAAAGAAGTTACATGCAGTATGAAAAAGGTTAGCTAAAAAACTAATAGTGCTGTAGGCACCTGGGTGGTTCAGGTGGGTGAACCTTGAACTTTTGATTTCAGGTCAGGCTATGATCTCAGAGTCCTAAGATTAAGCCCTAAGAGTGTGAGTCTGTACACACTAGGGAATCTGCTTGAGATTCTCTCCCTTTTCCTCTGCTCTTCCTGCCACCGCCCCACCCCACTCCCTACTCACTCTCAGGCTCTTTCTCTATATATAATAAATAAATTTTTAAAAAGTTAATAGTGCAGATTCTATAACTCATGATTTTTAAAAAACCTCATATGTAAAGAAGCTAGGTGATTATGTTTTATGGATTATCAATCTAAAATACCCTAAGGGATAGTGGGGAATGCTAGTATGGTAAAAGAAGCATTTATAGAATCTGCGCAAGTTATATTTATTGCTGCATAAACTTTATGTTACTAAACTAAAAATCAATTTCACATAATAGCTATTCCATTAATTATTCTAACCTTGGCCCTCGTTCTAATTCAAAATATTTGTTCACAGCATTTGGTTATCCAGGAGACCAGTACTGCAATTAATTATAGTGTTTAGTTCATATAGAGAATTGGACACACCAGAAACCAAACTCATGTATCTGCTTTTACATAGATTATACTATGGAAAGAGAGAACTACTGGTCAAGTACCTTCTAATGAAATCTAACTATACTCACTCTTGTGCTCCTAAACCACAAGGGCAGCCCGGGTGGCTTAGAGGTTTAGCACCTGCCTTCAGCTCAGGTCGTGACCCTGGGGTCCTGGGATCGAGTCCCACATCCGGCTCCCTGCATGGAGCCTGCTTCTCCCTCTGCCTGTGTCTCTCCCACTCTCTCTGTGTCTCTCATGAATAAATAAATAAAATATTTTAAAAAATCAAACCACAAGACAAAAAAAGGGCATATATGAAGGATTCCCAGAAATGAGTGTGCAAATGGGTAGCAATTAAAATGGAAAAAATTATAGTAACTTTTAGAATAGTGAAAATGTCTTTATTTAATACTTCAGGGAATCTTTTTCTGCCTATTTTTCAGGTTAGACATTTATAATATCTATTAATTAATATAAATGTCCAGAGTTCCAAGGGGAAATAATAAGCAGCTTGTTGTCTATGTTAGGAAATTATACCTAAGAAATATTTTTATTTTTCTATGCTTTAAATAACCAAGATGACATAAATACACATGAAATATAATTTAAACAATATAATTTCTCGTTGGCTTAGATCTATCTAGTACCATAAATATGAAGTGTTTTTTAAAGAAAAAATTATAAAAGAAGTAAATATCCGTGCTTAACAAACTTCTTAGAGTTTACAAATGCAAGTGCATACCACTAGAAATGATGTCTGAATGTAAGAATTAGAGCCTTAAAACTTGTTCCATATTTGGAAGTGAGAAAACATTACATATGTATCATGAGTTTATAAAAATCATTAAAATCATCTGCCTGAAACAAATCTTAATAGACTTTATTAATTGGCTTTGGTTGGTTAGCTTGTTGTAATTTCATGAGCTGGTAAATCTCCTTTAGAAATTGGTGATTTGCCTAACTTTTCAGCTCTTTATTCTCTTATTCACATACAGTTTGAGGGGAAGGTTCTTTGATAATGCACCTGTTTACATTGGCTTTGCTAATTGTCTTTATTATTATGGTTATTATTGTTATTTAGTTTTTATGTTTCCGGATTTGTTTTTGTTACCATTATGTAGCTCTCTTAATTTTCTTATTTCTACAATATCTTACTTTTGTTAAATTTTTAATAGGATATGCCTTGTCTAGAGATTTCAAAAACTTAGTGACTTTTTTTTTCCTGTAATGGTAATTACTGCAGGATCTTATACCGAAACATAACCAAAATGGAGATTGGAAAATAATATAAATACTTAAAAGGATAGCTTTAGGATCACTTCCTTATGCAATAGTAGCCCCAAATGTAGGAGGTCATAATTATTTCTATGCTTCCCAGTACTTCTGGGGTTTGGACTTCATATCCTGTAAGTTTTATAGTAAACACTTTGTTCTCTTCTTTTATCTCATTTTATTTTATCTAACTCTAGCTCATAACAAATAAAATACATAACAAATAAGAACTTCAAAAGAGTTTCAGACTTACTTTAGAGACAGAAAGTCAAAAAAAAATCTATAAGAAGGTAAATTAACTTTCCTCAGAATAAACAGATGAATACAGGAGAAAGGAAAAGGGTCACATTATTTAAATGAATCTGAAAAACATAGGGAGTCTGGGGCATGCAAGAAGTTGATGGATCGTAGTTAGTAGCCAATAAAAGCCTGCAACATTCTTTCTCTTTACTTAAAGATGATCATAGGGATGCTCATGAATATCAAAAATGTGTGGATATATATATATATATATATATATATATATATATATATATATGTGTGTGTGTGTATATCTATATCTATATCTATATCTATATCTATATCTATATCTATCTATATATGACATATATATGTTTCCTGGGCCACTAGGATGGCTCAGTGGTTGAGCCTCTGCCTTTAGCTCAGGTTGTGATCCCAGGGTCCTGGGATTGAGGCCACCATCAGGCTCCCTGCATGGAGCCTGCTTCTCCCTCTGCCTATTTTTAAAAAAGTAAAAATAAAAACAAAAGTAAAAATAAAATTTGATTTCTAAGGATATCTTTTATAAGAAAGGAAATATTTATTTATTTATTTTTATTTAAAGATTGTCTTTAGTTATTCATGAGACACACACAAAGAGAGGGGGGGGGGTGCAGAGACACAGGCAGAGGGAGAAGCAGGCTCCATGCAGGGAGCCCGATGTGGGACTCGATCCCAGGACTCCAGGATCAGGCCCTGCCTGGGCCGAAGGCAGGTGGTAAATCACTGAGCCTCCCAAGTATCTCCAGAAATCACATTTTAAAGGCTGATTTATCTTCTTTCTAGTAGCTTAGTTTACAAAAAAAAAAAAAAAATCAGTGACAGATCCAGACTTATTGTATAATCTCCCTTCTAATCCCTTGGCTAAGCCCAGAATGAGAAGCTGTAGAGCTCAGTGGAAAACACGTTCCAAAGCATGAGGAAGTTGAACAGAGATTTAGCAGCTGCTTAATGGAAGAGAGAGAGAGGTAGCAGGTTAAATATCTTGCACATAGAAAGTCTAGGAAAACACATCAGCCTTTCTCATGAAACCATGAATGGACTCTGCCTTACAAGTAAAGACTTCATTACAAATCAATGAGTTAAACTGAAGACTAAGAACAAAACTGAAACAGGCCCACACTAAAGCTCTAAACTCAAGACTCTACAAGTTGGAAGTGAGGAGCCAAAAGTCTGGCTATCCACTTGGACAGAAATCTCAGTGAAAGATAAAAGAACCAAGAGTCTCAACACTATATCATCCAAAATGTCTAGTAAGCCATAAAAAATGACTAAATGATGAAGTAGGAAAGTATGACTCATAGACAATATAAAATGAATAAATGCATGTCTTAAGATAAACCAAAGATAGAAATTAGCAGGCAAGGGTTTTGAAGCAGTTATTATAAATACATCAAACACTCAAAGTAAAAAATCTTCATAAGTGAAAAAAAAGATGTGTTTTTAAAACAATAAAACGGAAGTGTTAAGAAATTAATATTTATTGGATGTGACTAACAGAATACTGAAAATGGCAAAAGAAAAGTTCAATGATCTTGTCGATTAATCAAGAATAAGTATCCAATATGAAGTACAGATAGAAAAACAATTAAAAAGCAAAGAATTTGGATGTCAGTAACCAGTAGATCTAATATATGTGTAATTAGATTCCCAAAAGGATGCGAGAAAATAAGAGAAAAATATTTGTTTTATAAAAAGTAATGACAAAGATATCTAAAACGTGAAGGAAAACCCAAAAGTACAGATTTATGTAGCTCAGGAGCCCCTAAAACAGACTAAATGAAAATAAAATCACGTTTAGATATTATAATTAAATTGCTTAAAAGGAGGCATAAAAATTAACATTGAAAGCAGCCAAAGAAAAACTGACACATTATGTACAGAAGGATAATGATGCAGCAATTCAACTGTTACGTGGAATTATCAAGATTCAGAAAAAAAATAATGCCTGCAAACAATGGACCGACATTTTTTTTTAATATTTATTTATTTATTCATGAGAGAGAGGCAGAGACACAGGCAGAGGGAGAAGCAGGCTGCTCACAGGGAGCCCCATGCAGGACTGGATCCCCCATCCCAGGATCAGGCCCTGAGCCAAAGACAGGCACCCAACAGCTGAGCCACCACGCCTCCCACTGGTCCAACATCTTTAAGGTAAGTATAGGAGAAATAAACAAAAAAACTCACAAAACTGAAAATGCTAATCCAACCAAACGACTTTAAAAATCAAGGTAAAGGATCCTTGGGGAGCTCAGCAGTTGCGTGTCTGCCTTTGGATCAATCAGTGCATGACCCCCGGGGACCTGGGATGTAGTCCCACATCAAGCTCCCTGCATGGAGCCTGCTTCTCCCTCTGCCTGTGTCTCTGCCTCTCTTTCTGAGTCTATCATGAATGAATGAATGAATGAATGAATGAATGAATGAATAAATAAATAAATAAATAAATAAATAAATAAAATCTTTTAAAAATACAAAAATAAAGATAAAAATGAAGGTAAATTTAAAATATTTTCAGAAAATCACAGCTAAAGTAATTAGTCACCACAGACTTACACCAAAAAAGCTGTTACCAGAAATTTTCGACAGAGACATATGACTCCAGGTGGAACTAATCCAAGTACAGAAGGATTATACTAGATAGATGAATATATTGGATAAATGAGAAAGGCTTTTTTGTTATTTCTCAACTTAATATTACAACTGATAACTTAATGCAAAATACAACATTTTATGGTTAGGTTTATAACATGTAGATGCACAATATATGGCCGTAACACAAATTTGAGATAAATGAAATATTGTTACAAGGTGCTTACATTTTGCATAAAGTATTAACTCTATACTCTGTTAAGGATATGTAAAGTAATTGGAGGAGGAACCAGGAAATAGATACAGAAAGGAATTTAAGTGGAATGTTAAAAAAAATAGTTGGTTAATACAAGAGAAAGAAAGAGAAGGTAACAGAAACAGAAAAATACATAAATGAATCAATAAATACAGTTAGATAAATAGTAGAAGAACAGTAGATATGAATCCAGCTACATTGTAATTATACCAGATACAAAAGAATTAACATTTCTATAAAGAAAATACAGATTTTCAGCCCAAATTTTAATAATAATAATAAGAAGAAGAAGAAGAAGAAGAAGAAGAAGAAGAAGAAGCAGCAGCAGCAGCAGCCGCCAGGCACAATTATTTATTTTCTTATAGGAGATAATACACATTAAATACAACACAAATGACTTGAAATTAAAATGATGTAAAATACATTCCATGTAAATATTAAATAAAAGAAAGCTAGCGTGCCTATACTAACATCAGATAAAATAAACTCCGTGACAATCCATATTACAAAAGGTAAAGGGAATATTTAATATAAAGTTAAAAAAGAAAACCTTTTGAAGACTACTTTCAATTGAGCCTTATCAACAATTATTACTCACATATTCAGAGTTTCTATTATTATCCCATGCCCATATCCCATCCCATTCTGTTTCCTGATGTAGGATTTTTATGGATTCAATATTGTAAGGTATCTGATCTTCAAGCTGTCATTACTTAAAACATACATTTGAGCTTGAGCTGTGTAGTTTTTAGCTGCCATTTATTTGTAGGTCAATGTCATAAGAGATAAGAGGTATTATTAATGTTACATGACAGACACTAAAGAATTCTTGTTCTGATCTGCACAAGCTCTTATGGAACAATGAGAAATCAAAGAAAGAACAAGAGGTCATCTGCAGCCGAACCTGGTCAGGAAGATAGAAAATCTTTCATCTTCCTTTTGTTCCCTCAATCCTACTCTCATCATTCAATTAGAATTAGAATCCATTGTGAATAGATTCAACAGATAATAAATGGGCCTATCAAAAATTAGTATTTCAGGGTGATTATTCCCTAAATTTCAGGACAAATATTATATCTGAGCTAAAATATATCAGAAAGCATCTGGGACACTAAAGTTTTAATAAAATTGATTGTCATTGAGGTCCTAGGGCTGGTGTAGATGCAATCTCTTGCCTAATGACAGTCTGTTAAACAAAGTTTGTCCTTTTGCTATTCCTAAAGCTGGACTGTGTAAAGAGCAGAGAAGGATGCCTTCATCTAGCTTCAATCATGTCAGAAACACTGTATCCATGATACTAGTAATATTAAGATATTTACTGAAAAATTCTTTAAAACAATAATTGTTCTCTTCACAATCACAATATGTGATTGTGTGTATACATATGTATATGCACATATATGTTCATATATATAAAACATGCTACTAATATATAAATTACATGATATACATACATACATGCTATTAGTAAATATGATCAATGTAGCCATCTTCTTCATACTTGGTAATATGTACCCATTTGTTAGAATGACTGCAATATTGGGGAAAATAATGTATTCTCCAAAATTCAGAGGAAACCACAGTAACAGATAATGAGTGCTGGCTGTTCAAATACAAACTTAAGTGTTTGCCAGGAGAAGGGGAAATCTTGTCAACATGATTTATAATTACTGTCACATTTCCAAACTGAAAGGTTGAAAGGACTTAGATTGAATTTTCTCGTTTTATCAAAAGAAATGAAACTTGTATGCCTTTAAACATTAGCATTTGTCTAATACCTAAATTAGTTTCTTTTTATTGCTATTTTTGAAAGTAATTTTAAATTTATGACTTACGTACGAAAGGTCTGATTTTTAAAACAATATTCCGAACAATTTAAAATATATCTACTAAAAAAAGAAAAACTAATGGTAATTAAGTTTTGAATCAGTTTTGAAAATCAAATTTCAATTAGCAATAATCGCGCCTCGGATAAACCTCATTGGCTACGATACTGCCACTGCGCAAAGCTTGAAAATCAAATTTCAAATTCAGCTGTAATGAGTGAACAATTTTATCTTTAACGACATTAACTGTTGTCTTGATAGTATGACACATACTTATTAGTTGAAGCTAGATCATTACTTTGGAGTGGATGAAAGATTTTAACAGATTGACTTAAGTCCAAAAATTACCTAATTTAGTGAATTTTTAAAATTCCTGTTCAGAGTGAATGATTTTATTCATTCATTAAGCAACATATTATTAAACTGAGTTTTCTTTTGTGCCCAAGTTTCGTTATATTTGAGAACATTAAAGGTGTGGTGGGCACCTATTGCAGGAAGCATGTGCCATATGTTTGTTATCTACTGAAGTTAGTGATAATGATAATAAGAATAATAAAAGAAAGATTGAGGTGAAGGCAGTCAGGGGCATGCCGGGAAAGAAAGCAGGGGACCCAGACCAGAAACGTCTCAGAGCTGGAGTATGGACCAGCCTCCACTTGCCATAGTGGGAGCTGTAATATGATTTAATGTCCCTATTTTCTCCAATGAGAAGCTTTGAGTGATTTTTTTAGAATAGCTCTGCATAATGCACAATGAATATGCTATAGATAGATCCATATCAAAAAAGGGGCATAAGACAAGAAATTGAGTCCTGTCTTGCGATGACTCACCCTGGGATCTCTGGATAAGGCATGTCTTTCATTGTCAGTACCTTTAATATTTTCCAGTGTTGGGAGGATTAGGAGGAATGATGAACATAAGGTAACAGACAGAAGACATTCAAAAGGGCAGCAATTTGTTGTTATTATCATTTTCACTGTACCAAATAGCAAGGAGATGAGACATATCTGATAACAAAACCCAGTAAATGGAAATAGATGAGCTCTAACAAGTTAAATGTTAGACCGTTTGCTCTCAATCCTATCAGACTAGCTCCCATGTATACTGGAGCTTATTGTGCCGTGATAACCAGAGAACTATAACTGAAATTCAAAGACAGCTACAAAATAATATAATGCCCTTCCTGTGTGATAAAATGAAATATAAAGTGAATTTAAGTTAAGAATAATACGTGCTTCCATAATCAGATTCTTGCGCATATCTTTGGTAAAAGACACAATAAAGAAGCCTGAGACCCTTATATTATATCGAAAAGCCAGCTGCAACTGATTCAGGCAGTTCAACAAGAGAGGCATTGACATTGGTAATATGAATTTGAGGGACCATTGAACAATTCTTTGTCATTTTTCCAAAAGTATTCTTTACTCGGTTTATACAGTTGTCATATTATTGGAAATTTATGAATAAAAGAGGCCTCCAGAGCAACATTATGTTTAGGTTAATAAGTTTAATTCTAGGTTGAGAAATGATAAAAAAAAGTTTTTATCTTATAGAAATATATGCATCAGATCATTTAAATATGTAGATGACAATGGTCCATTGGTGGTTGATGCAGGATGCTTAACAGTTCTGGTGCACCTAGATTAAAGGCCACTGGTTCCCCATCCCCAGGTAGGGATCCTCTCACAGATATTCAAATGCCTCTCTGGACAGCATTTTCCTCACTAAGGTAGTCCCATTGGATAATTCGTGCCTTGATAATTCCGAAAAGAAGACTTTCTTTTTATTGTTGAAGCTTTGTCAAGAAAGATTCTGAAATGAAGCTGGACCTTGAGAAATGTCATTCCATACCCTGGAATCCATGTTTTGTGATGCCTTCCTTCTTTTTCTCTCTTCTATCATTGCCTTTTTCCCCCTTCAATAATTTTTTAAAAGATTTATTTATTTATTAGTTCATTCATTCATTCATTCATGAGAGACATAGAAAGAGAGAGGCAGAGACACAGGCAAATGGAGAAGTAGGCTCCATGCAGGGAGCCTGATGTGGGACTCGATCCTGGATCCTAGGATCATGCCCTGGGCCGAAGGCCAATGCCCAACTGCTGAGCCACCCAGGTGTCCCAACAAATATTATAAATATTTACTATTACAAATATTATAAATATATTTACTATGTGTAGTACACTATTCTGATGATAAGACCATGAATGAGGAAAAAGCACACTCCCTGTTGTCATAGAGCTTCTTTTTTTTTTTTTTTTTTTAAGCTTGGAGGCTAAAAAATGAATAGGAATAATGACAACAGAGGGTATGTGTGTGTGTGTGAAATCTGAATTAAAATAGCAGATCTGAGCTCTTGAAGAGGAGAGTAGGATCTGACATGAAATATGAACTAAAAGAAAGAAAGGATAAAAAAGCAGAATGGACTGAGAGGGGCTGATAAGGCTGGTGGCTAGTTTACATGGGAAAGTTAGGCATGACATCTCTAAGAAAGCATCATTTGAAAAATACAGATGTGAGGTGGTAAGAAGATCTGAGGGAAGAGTTTGTGTGATGAAGGAAAAGTCAAGAGCAAAGTTCCTATGGCATGCATACAGGGCATCATAGTAGTTCAGACTTTTGTCTGTCTTTCAAGAGAAGTTGTAGGGGAGTTGTGTACTTTAAAAGGATTGCTCCACACAAGGCATTGGGTAGGGTGCCCTGAAATGAGAAATTGTGCATTTGAGGCTGACGGTATTTGATGATGGATTGGAGTAGTAGAAAGAGGAAAATCCAAGATTCTCATGCTTGGGAATGAGCACCTGAGTGAGTAATGGGGCAACTCACTATGATACAAAAGACAGGCCAGAGTAAGTGTGGGTGCTGGTGGTGCATGCTAGAGCAGAAACAAGGCATTTGGAGATACTATGTTTCAATATCCTATTAGATATCCAAATGAAAATCAAGAAGGACGTAAGAGTAATTAGAATATATGAATTTTGAGCTCAAGGGAGGGTCGGTGATTAGAGAAATAAATGTATTTGTCATCGGTCGCTTATCTGGGTCATGTGAACATAAGAAAAAATAAGAGTAGAATTCAGTGAAGTGCATTGAAAGCATAAAATAAAATTATTTTAAGAAAGAGAACCATCAAAGGGTTAGAATTTTTTAAAGCAGGCAAAATGGAAAAAATATTTTTTTAAATTTTTGTTAAACTCTTATTTATCATTATGTCATTACATAATGCTATTAATTTCCATCATAGAAATGTATATATTTTCATAAATTGTATGCAAAAAGGAGGTAAAAAGCTCTTCTCTGTAATAGGATTATAAGCAAACAATTTTTGTTGTTATTTTTTCTTTCACTTACAAGACACAGATGATTTTTTTCAAGTGTAAAATATACTGCTTGTAAAACAGTGCATTATAGAAATGACTCTGCTAGCAGAGTGCAAGATAAATTAGCATCATTGTGGGGCACTGTCAGCCCCAAGTCGCAGCCCACCATTAGGAAGGCTATTGCACCACTGAATCTTGAAATGATATGGGGAAAACTCCCTGTTATGCAGAAAGGTTTTCTTGTTGGTTTGTTTGGCAAATTTGAGTAAATTATATCTTGGAGAAAATCACTGCATAGACTTGGAATTTTTTTTTAAGTTTTATTTATTTATTCATGAGAGAGGCATGAATGCAGGAAGCCCAGTGTGGGACTCGATCTTTGGACCCTGGATTCATGCCCTGAGCTGAAGGCAGACGCTCAATCACCCAGCCACCCAAGCATCCCACCGTCTTGGAATTTGGGTGGTAGATCAATATAATACTGGGCCTTGATATTTCTGTGCTTTGTCTTGCTTACTGGCAAACTAAAGCCCGGATTCAACACATCAATTCGCTCATTCCACACAGGCAAATGTGTAATCAAAAATTACTGAAAAAAATCCCCCATATAACCATGGTGATTGTTATCCACCTGATTCAGAGTGACAATGTTTAAAAAAGCCCATAAAGATACGAGGTAGATACACTACTGGTAATTTGTTCAATCAGTTCCCCTGCCCTCCACCCATGGGCCTGTTTCATACCTGCAGCTCTATCCTCAAACCTCCTATATGCTGACATCCACGCACACTCAGATGTAACCCCAGTCCCTCCTTCACTGCCAAAATAGAAGCAATGACCAAAAAACAAACAAACAAACAACAAAAAAAATGCACACTCCCATTGCCACAATTTTCTGCTCATCAGTATCTGGAAAGGTGGTTTTCTTACATGTGATCATGAGTCATCTATAATTCTGCCTGGATTCAATAATTTCTGTTTTTATTTTAATATTTTATTTATTTATTCATTAGAGACAGAGAGAGAGAGAGGCAGAGACACAGGCAGAGGGAGAAGCAGGCTCCATGCAGGATCCTGATGTGGGACTCGATCCCAGGACCCCAGGATCACACCCTGATCCAAAGGCAGACACTCAACCACTGAGCCACCCAGCTGCCCCAGTAATTTCTGTTTTGTACACTTCCTTGCTCCCCTTTACCCTCTGTACTTCAGAACATAGCCCAGGAATAGTTTTTTGCTCTCCTGTACATCAGCAATTATTTTCCATCTATGTATAGTTCCCATCATCACGAAGACATAATGTTATTATCCCATCTCTAAAAAATTGTTTTGAATCACCACCAGCTGCCACAGATGTTTCTATTTGTTGCAGAACGATAAGAAATAATTGTCTGTGTTAACCATCTCCACATACTCTTGTTTTTTTTTTTTCTCTCTTCAGTATAATCAGACCAAGATTTTCCTCCTAGAGTTCTAAATAAAAATCCCTAATGATTTTTACTTTGCCAAATCTCATATCCAATTTCCCTCCCCAAATTAACTGATGTGTTAGCAACTGAAACAGTTTCACCTACTCCCCTTGATGCACTACTTTCCTTGAGTCAGGTTGCTACTCTCTCAAATTATTTTCTTTTTTTTTAATAATAAAATTATTTTTTAATGGTGTTCAATTTGCCAACATACAGAATAACACCCAGTGCTCATTCCATCAAGTGCCCCCCTCAGTGCCCGCCACTCAGTCACTCCCACCCCCCCACCCTCCCCTTCCACCACCCCTAGTTCGTTTCCCAGAGTCAGGAGTCTTTATATTCTGTCTCCCTTTCTGATATTTCCCACCCATTTCTTCTCCCTTCCCTTCTATTCCCTTTCACTCTTATTTATATTCCCCAAATGAATGAGAACATATAATGTTTGTCCTTCTCCGATGGACTTATTTCACTCAGCATAATACCCTCCAGTTCCATCCACATTGAAGCAAATGGTGGGTATTTGTCATTTCTAATGGCTGAAGAATATTCCATTGTCTCAATTTATTTTCTACTTCACTGGTTGGTACTTCGTAATCAGCTCCGGTGGTTCAGACTCTTCCCCAACCCTCTTAACTTAGGTGCAACCTAAAGCTCTGTCCATAGTCCACTTACCTGCCTACTGGCTTTGAATACTATTTATCTGCTGCCACCTGCCACGTTCTTATTCCCTCCTTAGATCATTTGTTTTCATATCTGTAATTGCCTTTGTGACATCCCCGTGTATTATCGTAATCTCAAATTCAGAGCCTCACTACTCATCCAGCCCCTCCAAAATATCTCCTCCTGTGGCACTCTTTCCCATCTCAGTAATCATGGGTAGGTGTGCTTCTGATTATACGTCTAGTTGCTTGGGCTAAAAATATTTGGGCAACTGATTCACCTCATGTTTTTATTCTCTCACTCTCCACATCCAGGACTTAAAATATAGATAGATAGATGATGATGATGATAGATGATAGATAGATAGATGATAGATGATAGATAGATAGATAGATAGATGATAGATAGATAGATAGATAGATAGATAGATAGATAGATAGATAATAGATAGATATATAGATTACTAGTTATCATCTCTTTCATAGCTATTATTAGGGTTTGAACCATCTTATCTCTGGACTCTAATTTCCACACACCGCTAGGTTGTCTTTGCTTTTTCCTTTGGGCACCCTTCCCTCTTTTCTTTCTGTTTGTCTCTTCACAAATCATCAACTAGCAAGGTTGATTTCAAATATAGCTCAGTCCTGCAAAGACTTCTCATTTTATTCAGAGTTAAAGCACAAATACTTACAAGCACCCCCCAAAACCAACAGGAACTGGTTCCTCATTACTTCCCTGACTTCTTCTGCCACCCTTCTCTCTCAAGCAATCTTCTGGCCATTATTACCTCCTTTTTCTTCAGCTACTGCCTCGGGCATACTCCTAGCATCCCACTTCAGCTATAGCTGTTCCTTTTGCTTGCAGATTATCAAATGGCCACCCTCTTTACCTCTTCTAGATTTGTACTGATATAACATTTTCTCAGGGATAATCTTAGAAATGCTCTGATCTAAATGTGAGACAAGATTCCATCAAAATCCTAGAGGAGAACACAGGCAACACCCTTTTTGACTTGGCCACAGTAACTTCTTACAAGATTCATCCATGAAGGCAAAAGAAACAAAAGCAAAAATGAACTATTGGGACTTCATCAAGATAAGAAGCTCTTGCACAGCAAAAGAAACAGTCAACAAAACTGAAAGACAACCTACAGAATGGGGGAAGATATTTGCAAATGACGTATCAGATAAAGAGCTTAGTATCAGAGATCTATAAAGAACTTATTAAGCTCAACATCCAAGAAACAAACAATCCAATCATGAAATGGGCAAAAGACATGAAGAGAAATCTCACAGAGGAAGACCTAGACATGGCCAACAAGCACATGAGAAAATGCTCCGCATCCCTGGCTATGAGGGAAATACAAATCAAAACCACAATGAGTTCCCACCTCACACCAGTGAGAATGGGGAAAATTAACAGGGCAGGAAACCACAAATGTTGGAGAGGATGCGGAGAAAAGGGAACCCTCTTACACTGTTGGTGGGAATGTGAACTGGTGCAGCCACTCTGGGAAACTGTGTGGAGGTTCCTCATATAGTTAAAAATAGACCTGCCCTACGACCCAAAAATTGCACTGCTGGGGATTTACCCCAAAGATACAGATGCAGTGAAACGCCGGGACACCTGCACCCCGATGTTTCTAGCAGCAATGTCCACAATAGCCAAACTGTGGAAGGAGCCTCGGTGTCCATCGACAGATGAATGGATAAAGGAGATGTGGTCTATGTATACAATGGAATATTCCTCAGCCATTAGAAATGACAAATACCCACCGTTTGCTTCGATGTGGATGGAACTGGAGGGTATTATGCTGAGTGAAGTAAGTCCATCGAAGAAGGACAAACATTATATGGTCTCATTCATTTGGGGAATAAAAAAAATAGTGAAAAAGAATAAAGGGGAAAGGAGAAAAATGAGTGGGAAATATCAGAAAAGGAGACAGAACATGAGAGACTCCTAACTCTGTGAAACGAACAAGGGGTGGTGGAAGGGGAGGTGGGTGGGGGGTGGGGGTGACTGGGTGACGGGCACTGAGGGGGGCACTTGATGGGATGAGCACTGGGTGTTATTCTGTATGTTGGCAAATTGAACACCAATAAAAAATAAATTAAAAAAATAAATGCCCCGAATAACTCCATTAAGGTTACAACCACTCCTTTTCTCAGAGCTCGTGACATTATTCTATTCTGCTTTTCAATTTTTTAATTTTATTTTTTATGGAGGTATAATTGGTATACTAGATCCTATTAGTTTCAGATATACAACTCAGTGATTGATATTTTTATACACTATGAAATGATCCCCACAATAAGTCAAGTGACCATCCGTTAGCACACAAAGCTCTTATAATATTATTGACTATATTCCCTATGCCCTATGTGACATCCCTGTGATTTATTTATTTTATAAGTGGAAGCAGGTATCTCTTAATCTTCTCCACCCATATTGCCCACTCCCAACCTCTCCTCACTCAGATTACCAATAAGTTGTTTCGTGTATCTATGAGTCTGTTTCTATTTTGTTTATTTGTTTTAGATTCCACATATAAGTAAGTTCATATGGTAGTTTTCTTTCTCTGACTCACTTCACTTAAATACTATCCTCTAGGTCCATCCATGTTGCAAATGACAAGATTTTTTTGTGTGTGTGTGAGTATCATATTTTGTTTTTTAAACACATTTTTCTATAGCACTTAAGATGTTCTAACATAGTATAGGCAAACCTCCTTATTTGAGGTTTCCATATTTAAGATTTCACCTATTCCCAAAATTTATTTGTAACCCCCAAATCGCTACCCAACATGTCATAGTCATTCTTGGACCTGTGCACAGAGGTGGGGAATTTGAGTCACCTGATATGTACATTCCTGGCTGAAATCAGCAATGCCACATTCTGATTTTTTGTCTCAGGTTTATGCTTTAAATAAGTGAGCACACTTTTTCATATTTTTTGTGTTTCTTGCTGGTGATTTTTTTTCAAATGTCCCTTAAGTATCGTGCAGAAGTGCTTTCTAGTGCACTTATGTGTTAGAAGGCTATGAGATGCCTTATAGAGAAAATTTGTACATTAGATAATATTAGTTTTCCAGATATAAGTCATGATTCTGTTGGCCATAAATTTAATGTAAATGAATCTATGTACACATATTCATAGGCACACACCAAAAACCCTATAAAATATTATATTAATTGTAATTACTGGAAGTGATGAAAAAATAAACAGGTGTTCAAAATAATTTGATGATTGAATGTGTGATGTAGTTCAGATTTTGTTTTAGTGGACATATATGGTAACATATGGAGAGATTAGCATGACCTATCATCGATCTGTTTACCTATGAAATTCTCTATCAACCTAACATTGCCTGGCATCTAGTATGTGCTCAATATTTTTCACTGAAAGAAGGGAATACATTTCTTATTCCTCAAACTCACTAGGACTGTAACAAAGGACACTTAACTTTATAAGAATAATGTGTGTTACTTTTTTATATTTAATACATTTACAACATTTTAAATGAATAAATATATAAACAAAATGGAAGTATTACCTTCTCACTTGCCTTTCGAAAACAAGCTTCAACATACCTAATCAAAATGCTTCTATTCTTTTAGAATTAGTGAATAATATCCTAAAGTAATCTAGCAACTATCTAAACAGTAGACATGCTACAAAGAAAATATCTACAAAATATCTATTTAGAGCACTGAAAAATTAATAAAAATCCCTGTAGGTTGTTGCAATGACAAAGACATTAATCTCTAAGTGGCAATACTGATATTTCTAATATATTTTCTAAATATCTTTCCATGACATTATAAAATTAATATTTTTAAAAAGTCCTTTTTTTGTTGTTGTTAAGCAAAGAGAAAATAAGCTGTTTTCATGGATGAACTGCACTGACTGACAAAGAGCATTCAGGGAAATGCCACAGGGACCTTACCACAGGATCTCAAATATATATCATTAAAGACCACATTCCTAATAAAAATATAATGTAAACCATAAAGTTATAATTGATTGCTAGCTAGGAACTATTTTCAATGAAAATAAAATATTCTTTAAATATTCTAGCCTGTAAACCAGAATATAATAATTATTTAACTAAGAGCTTAATGGATTTGGTATATGAAATGGTGTTCATTAGTCAACTATAACTTTCATACCACTCTAACAACACAGTGGGTCTCAAATTTAAAGAAGAGTTTTTCACATGCACTTCTTTTTCTACTATAATCTGTTATCGTTTGTCTCATAGAATTCATGGAATTCATACAATAGTATGCTAACATATACTGATGGCCTAAGAAATTAAGTTAAACCATTTTGTTTAGTTTTGCAGAGTTCTTCTATTGTATATTAAAAGGCAAAGATATTGCACACTCATAAAAGGAAGCTATGCATATTTCATACATATTCCATAGTGCATGTAAAGAGCAAGAATTTTCTCATTCTTTGCAAATGAGAATATGGAATTTTGCATAAAAATCACATAAAAAGTATAATACATTCTGAGATAGATGAGATAAAGTTTTTGACATGTATAAACCATTGGATTAAATAAGGATCTTAGGGTGGACCAGGTGGCTCAACAGTTTAGCACCGACTTCAGCCCAGGCTGTGATCCTGGAGTCCGGAGATTGAGTCCTATGTTGGGCTCCCTGCATGGAGCCTGCTTCTCCCTCTGCCTGTGTCTCTGCTTCTCTCCTTCTCTCTCTCTCTTTCTCTCTGTCATGAATAAATAAATACAATCTTTATAAATAAATAAATAAATAAATAAATAAATAAATAAATAATAAGTAAGAATTTTAGAATAGTTTGTCTTTACCTACTCCAAAATAGGTATATATTCTTTATATGGTAAATTTATTTTTCCTTTATTTAGGTACAAAGCAAGACTTATAACTTACCAAATAGTTGGTAGTTATGTCATGACATCATAGACTGTAGGCAAGGTGAGTATGATGTCTTTATTAAACACTATTATAGACAGTGTGCTTGTCTAATATTATCACATGTATGAATCATGAAACACAAATTTAATCCCTATTATTTTAATGATTTGTATGACATTATAAAATGTTTCATCATAGACAAATCAATAGTACTAATAGTAGAAAAGCTGAAAATTAGTTAATATCTATGACAAACTAGGAAAAATCCCAATGTAGAACATTATGTCCACTGTATCTGGTTCAAGAGAAGCATTATATATCACTCATAAGAATTATTGTACTCTTGCTCACCAAAAAGAAAACGTTACTCCTTAGGGCTTGAAAGAAGTATGACATATATTAGAACATTTCTAGAAAATTACATAAATAATTCAGAATAAAACTATTTTGCTAAATAATAGCTATTAATATGAGAAATCAATATATTTTAAGATAAACTTTCTAGATATCAAATGATTATTGTGAATATACATATAAATTATGAAAAATTGAAATTAAAAATAACAATGTTTAAATTTTACTTATAGCCCCATTTTTTTATTTTTCATATACCTGATTAGTGAAATAATAAATATTTAATAAATAAATAAAAGGAGAAATGGGCAGTGAATGAAAATTCCTTGTCCTTCATGACTTTCTGTTTAAGTAACTATAATGCAGAAAAACATTTAAATTAATAGAATGTATAGAATGATAAATTGGTAGGTAAATTAGATAAAAATAAATAGAAGGATGGATGAATGAATGGTTAGATAAACAGATAAGCAGATTGTACAAAACTATACCTCCCAAGTACATTTAGACAAATTAAGGATTGATTATCCATCATTTGTTTTTCAGAATTAGGTTCACTGTATATAAATGATATATTTATTTATCCATCTGTCAATATTTCCAAAATTATATTTTGCTATTTAATTTATCATCAGTGCTTTGAATTCACCCAAGATGTCATGAGTATGTAGAAGGTCATCTGTGTTTACCTTTCTCTATTCTCCATTTACTTTTATACTAACAAGGATTATTTCAAACTTAGTTCCGGTGTAAGGTTACCTGGACTGATTAAAACTTCTTTGCGGCACCTGGGTGTCGTGGTTGGTTAAATGTCCCACTCTTGATTTTGACTCAGGTAATGATCTCAGGGTGAGATCAAGCCCAGCATCTGGCTCCTTGCTCAGCAGGGAGGCTGCTTGAGATTATCTCTGGCTCTCCCTCTCTCCTCCCCCACCAGCTCATGTGCTCTCGCTCTCTCTTTCTCTCTCTCAAAAATAAATTTATAAAATACCCTTTCTTCTTTAAACATTATTTTCTTGATTTTTATTGTAGACTTATTAATTATGTGTTGATTTATTTTGCTATTACCTAATAATTATTTTAACAATGAAACTTCTATTAAATGTATTATTTTGTGAAATATTGGTGTTAAATGTATTATTTTGTGAAATCTTGGTGTTTAAATATTCAGACTTTACACCCACAATTTTGGTGTTGGTAAATTAAATAGAGCTCTAAAAACGTAGTGCATATGCACATGCACACACCCACACATGTACACCTGGCTCAGGAATCAGAGAAATCAGAGAAATTGAATGAGGATCTAGGGAAAGTAGAGTGGTTTCTAGGCTGGCCACTGCCTAATTCCAACAAGGTGAAACTGCAGAAAGAATATTTCTCATTGTGTGCAGTAGCTGACAATATGCTGATCTATTCCTCTCTTGGTTGAAAGGAAACACATGGCTCATACACACACACACACACACACACACACACATAGGTGTACCCCTTGAAATAGAAGAGAGGATTAAAATATGTAAGTGATGTGAACCTGCAGCAGATAAGAGGGTATTTACAAAGAGAGATTCAATGGTCTTAGGATTTCGTTCTCTTTTTTCCCCCAACCACTTCCCTTAACTTCTTTCATATATTTCCCTCATTCTATATACAAGAGCCACACTGTCCTTTTTTTCATTCTTAAACTTCAATGTTAGAGACTGAAAAACAAATTAACTTCATTGGTAGGCTTGTATTTTCTAGTCCTCTTTCTAAATGAATTGCTGTTAAATGCACACCTGTCTTAAACGCTTGGCTAAACACATGTGTGTCTATGTGGGTGTGTGTGCATGCATATGTTCAAGTATGATGTAAAGCCCAGGATAATCTGACGTCTGCACTGGTTCCTCCAAGTCATACTTTACCATATATGTATTGCATTTTTGCTCCTTGAATTAACTCTCTTCAACTTGGTTTCTGATTCCTTAGATGCAATTCTGAATATAAGATGAGAGATAAAATATGTTTGAAGAGATAATATGCACGTGTCTATCTGCCTACCTATAATAGAAGTATGCAATAGTTTGATAAATGTAATAAACAATACTTTCTCCTTTCCAAAACTATATACTGTTATTTAAAATATTTTTTAAAATATATGACTAAATTTGCTCTTGGCCCAGGTTGTCTTAATGTCGGATAGAAAAAATCCTATTGTTTAATTCAGATATAAAATAGAAGTATCAGGAACCAGAGGAGTTATATGATCTTATCCCTTTGCCTATACAATATTCCATTAAAATTGTGTTGTTTAAACAATATCTTTACTTCCATCCTCAAGCTATCTTTTCTCACTTTATCATGAAAGAAATAAATATCTAGCTAACAACACAGGGAAGAAAGTTATTAACTGAGAGAATGTAATAGGGCATCTTTCTATATTTCCTACAGAGACATGTACAGTGGAAACAAAATCAATTGTGAGATACTAAAGCATTGTTCTACAACTCCATAATTTCCACAGATTTGTTGTTTGTTTTCAGCAGCAAATTCAGTAATATGTTCTCTGAGCAACAAGAGTGCCAGTGCTATAATTAGACTTGAATAAAGTAAGGTTCTTGGAATAAAAGTTGTCAAAAAATTGATAGAAATCAACTTCAAAAGGGAAGAAAATATGTTTTTTTAAAAAGGAATTTAAAAAGGAATTAAAGGAGTTGAGTTTTATTCCAATAAGTCAATATAATACACTAAGAAGGTAAAAAAAAAAAGACCAAAAATAAGCAGAATATAGCATAGAATCTAAGAATCTGAAAAATAAATTGATTCAGGACTTTCTTTTTCTCTGAGAAAATAAGAATTTATATGGAGAAAGTAAGATAAGAAGTAACAACTTTCTAGTAACATGGGTGCAAAGTAACTTTGGCTTTCTTTTTTTTTTTTTTTTAACTTTGGCTTTCAAATACAGAATTTTTTCCCAAAAAGATGTATAGTTATTATTTATTCATTCATGTATGCATGCACACCACTAACATTTGCTGAGTCCTAACTGTATGAGATGTGCTGAGTTACAGATGGGGCCTAACACAAAGAATAAAACTTATGTCCTAGCCCTGGGCAGGAGTAGTCGGGAGACTGATAGACACCACTTGTGAACAAAAGAAGGGAGAATATTTCATATGTGATAAATAACGGTATGGGGCATAGAGAGGCAAAGAGGGCACAGGTAAAAGAGGAAATAGTTGACCCTGGGATTAGGTGTTGCACAAGATGGAAAATTGATTCCACTCTTAAAAGATTGCGATCTTTTAAGCGATCAAGATGTGGAAGGTTGGAGTTGCACCGTGAAAAGTATGATGTGTTTTTCAGGCAAAAGATAATTATGATAATAGGTGAACAAAAGCTTTTCTCATTTGTGAAATTGTAAAGTCATACATTTATGTGTATTTTTTTCAAAGATGTTATTTATTCATGAGAGAGACACAGAGAGAGAGCGAGAGAGAGAGAGAGAGAGAGAGAGGCAGAGACACAGGCAGAGGGAGAAGCAGGCTCCATGCAGGGAGTCCAATGTGGGACTTGATCCCAGGACCCCAGGATCACGCCCTGAGCCAAAGGCTCTACTGCTAAGCCCTCCAGACGTCCCTATATATTTGTATTATATGAAGTTACATATATAACTTTGTATCAGTGCATATACTAATATTTTTAAATATTTTATATATTTATTTGGGAGAGAGAGTGGGAGAAGAGGCAGGGGCAGAGGGAGAGGGAGAGAGAGAATCCCAAGCCCACTCCATGCTGAGTAGGGAGCCTGATGCAAGGCTCCATCTCACAACCTTGAGATCATGACCTGAGCTGAAATCAAGTTGGCTAATTAACCAACTCAGCAACCCAGGAGTCCCTACCCTGATATTGATAAGCTGAAATACATTTATATCAGTGTGTATACTGACAGCTATTGCATAAGGGTATTAAAAAAATACTCAGATTGGGCAGCCCCAGGGGCCCAGCGGTTTACCACCACCTTCAGCCCAGGGCCTGATCCTGGAGACCTGGGATCGAGTCCCACATCAGGCTCCTTGCATGGAGCCTGCTTCTCCCTCTGCCTGTGTCTCTGCCTCTCTCTTTTTCTGTGTCTGTCATGGATAAATAAAAATAAAATATTTTAAAAATACTCAGAGATACATGGCAGAGAATTTAGTATTTAGTATTTCAAGCAGGGTCACAAACTTTTGTAAAGGTCTAGATATTTAACCTTTGCATACCAGTCTCTGTTACAGCTACACAACTTTGCCATAAAAGAGCTAAAGAAGCTATATATGACATAGAAATATATGGGATTGGCAGTATTCCAATAAAAGTTTACAAAAACAGATGGAACCTGAATTTGGCCTACAGTCCACGGTTTGCCAATCCCTGATTTAGAATATGGAGAGACCATGAAACGGTTTCAAGCAAGGGAGTGATTTAACCACATTTATGTTAGAAGAAAATCATTCCGATATAAACATACAAAATGTATGAGCCATGTGGGAATGCAGGCATGTAGACTTAGAAAGCTGAGACTGTAGCTCAGGGCAAAGTAATCCCCTGAACTAAGATAGGAGCACTGGGGCAAGATCAGATAAGCAAGGTGTAAGGAGATAAACTTAGAGGTGGTGATGGGTGGAGATTGAGGTAAGGAGAGTGAGAAGTACTGCTAGCTGTCAAGTTTCTGATTTGGATGATTTAGAGAACTATAGTGGCCTTCAGAAAGAAAAGGAATAAAGAAGAGAGAATATATATATTTAAAAATATTAAGTTTAGGGATCCCTGGGTGGCGCAGCGGTTTAGCGCCTGCCTTTGGCCCCGGGGCGAGATCCTGGAGACCCGGGATCGAATCCCATGTCGGGCTCCCGGTGCATGGAGCCTGCTTCTCCCTCTGCCTGTGTCTCTGCCTCTCTCTCTCTCTCTCTCTCTGTGTGACTATCATAAATAAATAAATAAAAATTTAAAAAAAGGAAAAAAAAATATTAAGTTTATCTGACAGAGAGAGAGAGAGAGAAAGAGAGAGAGACAGCAAGAGCTGGGTGAGTGCGGAGAATGGTAGGGAGAGGGAGAGGGATGATCATGCTCCCCACTGAGCAGGAAGCCTGACTCATGACCCTGGGATCATGACCTGAGCTGAACGCAGACACTGACTGGGCCACCCAGGTGCCCCAAGAAGAAAGAATATTTTGAGAAACAGGTTTAACATCCATACTAAAAGAGATGGTGGGGTGAAAACTATTATATTTTTGAGGAATAGGTTTATAGCTACACTAAAAGAGATAGCAGGATGAAAATTGTTATACACACACACACACACAGATAGGGTTGTTTGTTGTTGCTATATTTATTTATTTATTATTATTTTTACATTTTGATGAGGCTGCCTGATGGCCCTTGTGACTCTAAAGATAGTTTCTGACTTGGAAATAGCACCTATAGTAGTCATTAGCATGCAGGTGGTATTTGGTAGTATTTGAATTAATTTTCAGATAAGCTGAAAAATGTAAGAGTGGAAAGAGAAGGCCAAGGAAAGACCCTGGGCCAAACTAATCTAAGAGGTGGTAAAGGAGTCACAGGAAGCCCGGAGAGGTAGGAAGAGGGGGACTCTGGATGTGTTTCTCCAATATGGAATACACTGTCAATCACAGAGAAGCAATATCTGTTTAATGGAATAATGTTTGATTATAGTGTATAATTATTTATCATACATAGCATCATGACTCACTGATTGGGAAGTCCTTGAAAAAAATACTAGATATAAAAGTTTTAAGCAATTAATTTAAATATTTTGGCCTGTTTATCCCACCTTATATTTTTCTAAGTGTTAAAGTATTTTTAGAATAGAGCTCAAATGCACCAAAAAGTTTAGTCATGTTTATTATAAAACGTTTTAAGCCATGCATAAAAGAAAACAGCCAAAAGATTATAAGTAACATGATTACATGATTATATGAACATATATTTCTTTTAACTTGAGCAGCTACCTAATTTTGCACTTTGTATTCTCTGCCATGACTATTGTTTTAAAGATCTTATTTATTTATTCATGAGAGACACACAGAGAGAGGCAGACAAGGAGAGAAGCAGGCTCCATACAGGGAACCCGATATCCGACTTGATTCCGGGACCCCAGGATCACGCCCTGAGCTGGAGGCAGGTACCCAACCGCTGAGCCACCCAGGCATCCCATCTGCCATATGACTATTAAATGCAATCTTCCATATATTTTCTCTGAGTAAACTTTAAAATATCCACTTATCCCAATAAAAAATTAAAAAAAAAAAGAAATATCCACTTATTTGTGGAGAGAAAGAGACAAGTGTTCAAAATTTTCATAATAGAATTTCAATCATACAGTTTAATACTCTTGTTTTAAGTATGAGCCTATCCTTCTTCCACAGTTAAAGAGAATTCTAGAATACTGACCTCTATCATATAGCATAACTTTGAATTATCCAACTCTCAATTTTATCTAAATCTCACTTTTTGATGATTGGAAATATATTCTAAAATCGTCTCATAATTTTTTACTAACAGCTGTATATCAGCAATATATCAAATTTAAGCAAATATAATTATGAATTAAGAATGTTTTAACACAAGACACAGATATCTGAATGTTGTTTATGCATTTGTGGTAAAAATGTCTCTATATATTCTTAAGTATCTAATAAATAAGCTCCAGTACTGTTAGTTTTAAGTTAGCACCCTGTTTGGTGTTGTTTTCGGAATTTATTTTATTTTATTTTATTTTATTTTATTTTATTTTATTTTTATTTTTTATTTTTTTTTTTGTTTTCAGAATTTAATAAAATTATCTTAAATTCAATGGGTATTACAGGTATGTTAGAATATAGAGCACCTGGCAAACATAGATTTTAAAAGCATACTGTGTAGGAATGATAAAAATAAACAATAAAACCTCTGCAAATGAGTAAACATGGTATCTGCATAGGAAAAGACAGTAGAAGAACAAAAGAAACTATGCAAAAATATAAAAAAAAACTCAAAATGTATGGAAGCAATTATATGACCAAGTTGATGTTATTTCAGAAATAAATGAATTAGTTATTTAACAACTAGAGAAATTCAAAACAAAACCAGAGACATATCAGGCGTGTAGTTTCATAGACCCAGAATACCTATGGGGGTGCCCATATGATGTTCACGGGCACGAACTATGACAGCTGAGTGGAAAACTATCTAACAACTTTTTAAATTAATGTTAATGGGCATAACGTCTTTGATTCAGCAATTCAAAACCTCATACCACTTTCAAACAGGTCAAGCACCTCTATATGAAGAAATATATTAACGAATATTTTAATGTATAATATATAATGTAATCCATTACAGATATTATATATTTATAGACATCTTTATAAATATACATATATATTTTTCCAAGGATACATTGTGAGACGAATATAAAAACAAAGCAAATGCTCATGATTAAAGAGAGCTTAAAACTTATGGCAAAGTCATACTGGGCAATGTTATTTATTTATTCAAAGCAAAAAATAGATTTGGGGCATCTGGGTGCCTCGGTTGGTTAAGCATCTGAGTGTTGATTTTGGGCTTGGGTTGTAATCTCGGGGTGTGAGATCCATCCTGTGTCGGGCTCTGTGCTGGTTGTGGAGCCTGCTTGATATTCATTCTCTCCCTCTCCCCTGTCTAAAAACAAAACAAAGCAAAGATGGGTTTATTTCAATTGATTTAGTGGGCTTTCCACAATTAATAGAATTATGGTAGTTTTTTACCAATTTTTGCACAGTCAACACATTGGTATTAAATCTTTCTATACTTTCATATATGCAAATTAAGGAAATAAGCAAGAATGTATTTTAGGTAACTAACACAGGTTAACTGGTAGTAGGGATTGTGGGAAGGAGGAGTAGAAGCTAATTAGACAAACAAAAAAAGAAAAAGAGACTGAAAAAATTAGTACATATGATTGTATGTCATTGATGTATTTATCTATGGAAAATTTGAGAGTTATGCATGAAAATATTTGTAAAATAAATTTGGAGGGCCATAAGAATTGTTTCTTACATGGATAATTGGAATATTCCTTTCTGGTAATAAGCTGCATAATTGATCTCCCGGTTTTCTTACTTTAAGTTTCAGGAAGCTCCAACTGAATACTAAATTGTAGTAATTCAATTAGCTTTCATAGTTAACATGTTTTCTTCTTCCTTTATCATTTCACATTATTAGCTTTCTTTTTACATGTATTTAATAAGTATGCATAGGAGAATAAAATATATATACATTTTTATAGATCCTTTTAAAAATGTATTCCTCAGCATCTATATGCTTCATTTTAACCGCATCTAATGTTATAAAGACTGAAGAAAGTTATAATACTGAACAAGATTAAATTAAGCATCTCAAAGATTGAGAATATTGCCAATGTCTGTTACCATGTTTCAAGAGGAACAAATAAGAGATTACTTTTGACTCTGCCAAAGATTGTTAGGGGAGAACACTATAATTTCTAGGAACCATAAAGCATATTAAATAAAGTTGTTATTAAAGACACTGGACTTTGTCACATTTGATTTGATAAACTTCCATTATTACTTCCCTATCTCTGAAAATTAGATCTCTTGCTAGGCTTTGCAAAGCAATTTTCAAGGAGGACAAGATTGCTACATCATTGATCGACTTCTGTTTAAAGACAGTTATAAAAACCATGGGAAGTGACATTGAAAGGAAAGGTTGGTCCCTCTCTTAGGAATGCATGTAACAATAATAATCCAATTTTTATTTTACAAACTGGACTTCACATTTCAGAAACAGAAGTTGACTTACTGACTGCAACACTTCCAGAGATTGGAGGCACCATTCTTTTTTTTTTTTCCTCAATTACTGTGTGTGCTCTGGCACTATCATTTGCCTTAAGCCAAACATTTTTTTTTCCTCAGATTTCGAACAAGACTGAATTTTAAATAGTAAAATATTTTTGACTAATATGCATACTCTTTGAAGAAAAGTTTAATGCATTCTTATAACTGGAACTATGAATATTTAAGGATTTAACTGTAATTTTGGATGGATGAATGATATTTCCAAAGCATTACCTATTTTACACTACTGTGTACCAATAACTATTTGAATATCTAAATATTTAACTGAAGTCTGCTTGTTTTTTGAGCTTGATAAATTTAATTTTGTGGTATTAGCTATTTAATAAAGCTATAGTTTAGGTTGCCTTTAGAAATATTTTACTTCTAGGATTAGATTCCTTGATATTTAAAAAATTTTAAAATACATGCATGAAATAATTGAAACCCAAATAGGTTAAGTTCTTTGCCCAAAATCACACAGATACTAGGGAGAAAAGAAATAGTTAACAATCTAGGCTCCCAACTGTCAATTGTTGTCTTTCTTGATGACCAAGATATTTCGTGCAGCATTATATATTTGTGCAAATCTGCAGTATTTAGCACTCTTCTGAAAGCTAAATAGTGCTTTGATTCTTAATTTTCCCCAAATTTTGTTGTATTGTACTTTGTGTTTTTTCTAAGTTCTTTATTTTGTGTTTACTTCCAAGATTTTATATCTAATACACCTCTGAAAATCCCAAGTCAAGAAAGTTCCTGTACAGCGTTCTATGAGGGATAAAGGATCTTTTGTTAGGCGGTGTGTGATATTGACCTTAGGCTTAGAGCAAGAGGGGATGCAATCTCTTTTCAGCCTGCTGGATTTCCTTCCATATTTACCTGGCTTACTGATTATGTACTCTGAATGGACACCTGGCCAAAAAATTCTAGGCAAGTCAATGTTCTATGTCCCTGACATTGCAACTCACCCTCAAAGTCTTATTTGTTCAGAAATAAAAAAATAAATAAATTATCTCCAGATCATTGGGTCTTAACATATGGACACCATGAAAACGAAAAGGACAAAGGAAAGAAATACTAATATTCTAAAAAATGCTCCTCATAGGATTTAGAAAACAGTCTAAATTGAATAGTAAATGAATGGTAACAAGCTAAAGGTTTGCTGAATTATATTTTACTTCATGTTGTATCTTTGTTTAATTTGACTTTATTATATTATTTAAGAGATATGTAGATATTTTTTTCAAACCAAGACAATAAAACTCACACTGTTAAACACGTGGACTGATGGACTCATCATTTTGCCTCCCCAAATTATTTCATATTATACCTGTCCCTCATGTCAACACACACACACACACACACACACACACACACTTGATGTGCTCAACAAAAGTGTTAAGAGTCCAGGGCACGAAAGACAAATGAAGAACTCTGTTTCTTGAGCTCTGGTGAGACTTTAAAATCTATTAAACTATATTCACCCTTAAAAATGCTGTCCATTACATATTCTTCAAGATTTGAAAGAGAAGGTGATGGCATGTATTAAATCGGTTCACTGAGCACTGAGCAATGGCTTAAGGGAAGGTGAGCTTGACCTGAAAGACTGTAATAAAGACATGACCACTTTGTTTTCTGGATCAACACTCCTCTGTGCTATTACTGTCCTGTGGTATGTTGTTTCACAATATAAAGGATTATTAAAAATAGCATTAATATCAAGAGGTTTTCTATGTCCACCCTTGATAGAAGAAACAGAGAATTCACTTTTGCAGTAGAAAATTACAGTTAGAACCTATGTATATAATGTAATGCAAAATAACTCATGTGTATAGCATGCCTGAAAACATCCAGCGTGTGAAATTCACTCGGCGCCTACCATCCTACATATATGCTTAATCTCTATCTGGTGGTTAGCCATTATTTTCAGACTCTAAAGTTATATCAGAGACACTCTTCTGCCAAAAGGGAAATCTCACTTGCATGTAAGATGAATATGACATCTCTGGTTATTACATGGACATTTGTCTGACCATTACTGGTACCAAATCATCAATATGACTTTTTCTGATTTGGGTTTATGAGAAAACATCGTATGGTTTTTGCATTTATCTTTAGTTAAGAAATAACTTTGAACTTGTTATGCATGTAAAGTCCATATTAGATCAAACCACATTTATTATGCACCATTCTGTATTTATAAAGTGATTGTGCTTTTTAGATAAACTTCATAATATAGTCTCAGGTAGGTGATATATCAAAGACAAGACTATTGTGAAACTAATGAGTCTTTAAGGCTGGGCCACAGTATAAAAAGAAACCCTGGGATCAGAGAGACAAAACTAAAGAAACCAAAGGCTATTACCCACAAGAATTTCACATCTGAATACATAATGGGTATGGCATACTTGGACCTGAGCTGAGCCCAAACTTCCTAAACAAATATATTTCTTCTAATGATTGAGATACGGCCACAACTTTCCTTAAATATGCAGATATATCATGGTGCACTTTTTCTTTTTTAAAATTAAATTGATTAATTGATTTGTTTATTGGGGGGTCATTTTTACTGGATTGGATTATAGTGAGATAGATAGTAAAAGGATTATTGAGGTCTCCAGTTAGGACTTGCGGGTAGGGATGAAATCCAAGAGAGGGAACTGGAAAGAAAATCAAAGTTACATGAATTGGATAAGGAAAACAAGAGAGTAGGAGAAAGGCTATCGTTTGCTGAGCTGATAGATACCCAGGACTCAACAGAGATCCCCTAAACACTAATTTTAATACAGAAAAGTAAATCCAAACATGTAAATCTATGAATCTGAGCCTATCCATATCCATCTTGCTTTTCTTTAAAACAAGATAGTTTAAGAGTTATTGAATTGATGGAATTAAATTCATTTGTCTACCACACTAAAACATACAGCAATATGTGAAATGATAATTGCTACATCCCTAGTTTTAGAATTCTGATATATTATTTTATGGAACTCCTTCTGGTGTTTTTTTTTTTTTTTTCCAGCATTCCAAGAAAACTTGACATTACTGTTTGATGCCTGCTTGCATTTCCTGAATTTTGTGATTCTAATTAACAATATTTGTTTTACCAAACTGATATTACTAAAAATAACTATAAAAGCTATGGCCATTTTTTTTTTTTGGTAGCTGCAAATATCAAAAAGAGATTAGATTGATGAATGATTAGTCATCCTCTCACCAGGTCCAGAGCACACATTTTAAACTAAATTCTGCTAGAACAATGGGATTAGAACTTCATAAAAGGCAACCTTTGTATATTAGTATACAAGGCACACCGAGAGTGGTAAATGGGTTTCTTAAACCTGAGGTTTCTGAATAAACCCTCACATGAATATATTGTTCTGTAGTTAAAAAAATGTTTTAAAAGTACCTTTTAAAATCATGACTATGTGAAATGATAATTGGATGTCATAGAATCATCTTCTGTTGCTTTATCTATATGCTGACAGGATATCTGCAATTTGTGAGAGAAATCAGCCATGTTATGCCAAATATATATATTTATATTTTAGTTTATATTTAAAATAAATAAATAAATAAAAATAAATATAATATATTTATTTATATATATTTATATTATATATAATATATTTTATATATTTTATATATATTATATATATAAAACAACATGAACCAAAGGGGAAAAATATTCTAATTCATGGTCAATTAGAATTAAAGACCATGGGAGTTACTGGAGTTTGGGGTTTTGTTTTATTCTTGTTTTTCTAATGGAGAGGATAGAACTGCAGACATAGAGGTTAGGATCTAGGAGTTACCCACATAGTAGAAACTAGAGCACAAATCCACAAAGTCCCAACTCATGGCACTGTACTGGCCCTTCCTATGTATTGACCCATTCAGCCTTCCCAACTACCAATGAAGAAGTTGCTACTCTTATACTCATTTTAGAGATGAGGAAGCTGAGCTGTAAGTAACTTGTCCAGGGTAATGCAGCCAACTATTTATTGTAGCTAGGACTCAAACTAAGACAGTATGACTACAAACTCTGATTTTATTGCAGTGCTATGTGTAATCTAAAATTAGAAATTAAAAAATGTCATCAATATCAGTAACTGACTCAAAGAACCAAGGACATAGCAGCAATACCAAAAAGTAAAACCCTCAAATATGAGGCAATGCAATGTTCTACTGAAATAACTGGGGTTATCATGGGGACATTAATTTTACTGTGAACACACACAGGAGTTTTACATATACTTGTACACATATACACACTGTGAGGCACGCACATACATATATAAATGAAGAACTTAGAGTATCTTGAAGTGCAACTGATATATGCCTTCTGTTTTTAAGATTTTATTTATTTATTCATGAAAGAGGCAGAGATATAGGCAGAGGGAGAAGCAGGGTGCTCACAGGGACCCCAATTCAGGACTTGATCCCAGACCCTGGGATCACGCCCTGAGCCAAAGGCAGATGCTCAACTGCTGAGCCACCAAGGTGTCCCTGGTATAGGTCTTCTTAAACAGATGTCTTATTTTCTCAGGCTTCATTAAAATCTAAACTTTTTTAGTACATGAGGAGTTTGACTTAATTATGATATAGCACATTTACATCACAGGAGACTTAACCTTTCTAAAGTAATTTAATTAGAAATTCAAAACAAGTAAATAATCACCTCAAAAATAATGTGAATATCTATAATGTTTGGGCTTAATACTTCAAGCTTAGAGCAACTCTCCCTCCTAATTCCTGGAAAATGAATGAGGAGGTACTGAATTTCATTTATGATTGCTGAATCCATATGCATACATATATATATAAAGAAAGTGCAAAGTGGCAAAAGAGATAATAAGGAAATCAAATCCTCCAGATAACATAATAGGCTAAAATGTAGTCTTCAAAAAAGACCCTCAGAAGAAAGTATACAATTTCAAACAAAAAGAGCAGATTCCATGTGATGCTTCTATTTCCCTGTTGAAAGTAAGATCACTGATAATGTTGATGCCCTCTTCCCCTCACCATCACCCCATCAAGTTTGAATAGGTATCAGTTACTAGTAGTTACTAATAACAGTAGTTAATCGCAAAGGTAAGTACTGTATTTCCAAAAACAAAACCTAGTCTGTCAGAAACGTGGTCTAACAATGAGCTTTTCACCACATGACATTATTTAATAGAAAAACATGTTGAAAATCCAATCTCTCTGTAAGTACATAATCTACATAGAATATAAAGGTAAATACAACTAAAAACATTAAAAGGCTTAATTCTCACTGTGGAAAAGATGGGAAGACACTTCCCTTCTCCTTTCCTTAGAGCACCTACTTTAGAAAACTTGTAAGTTCTTTCTGTTTGAAATGTTGGGAATATCTTTTTAAAAGCTAAATAGCCTCTTGCTAACTTTAACATGCAAGAACATCTTACTCAAGGAGCTGGGAACTATCTCTTCTAAATGTGATCTTCAAGGAAGATGTGCACCCAACCCCTTCTCTTTGTGGGGTGGGGTGGGGGCAGGTAAGAGCTTCAAATAGTGGGCTTCTTGCTCCAAGATGCAGACCTATCTTCTGTCATACAGATGTGAGAAGTTCATTTTCCTTCCAATAAAGTCAATTAACAAACACAGATGGCCATGCCAAAGACCAAGTGAATCTAGGATGAACTCCCTGTGACCAAATGGTGCTATCAAGTCCTCCCACTTGAGGAGTAGTTATTGTTTGTCATGAGAATGCGTATGAAATGGGCTGTGTCCCTGTGGCAACATAAAAGGATGGACCTCTGTCTTTGCAAACTCTTTTGAGTTGCTTGATGCATATAACACTCTTCTTCAATGCCTACTTAATAATAAAAATTGTTTTCTTTCTCTTCCACCTTTGTGGAAAGGTTTCCTGGTTTGGAAGGAGATTTTGTTTTTATTTTCCCAACAGGCGCCACCCAGTATAAAGGGAAAATTCATTGTTCCATACTTGATATAGAGATCTTAAGTGTAAATTCAATGGAAAATAGTAGATGTAAAACTATATCTTATTCATGTTTCGTCCTTGATTGTATTCTCAACAAACACATTTTGCTGAGAAACAGCAACTTCTTACTGCACAAAATTTGGGTCTCTGACACCTTTTAAATAATTAAAATAAAGAAATACTTGTTTTGCACCAAACCTTTGAATTAATATTTCTTATATGTTTCTTCATTTAAAAATATATGAATTAGAGTTCTAAACCAAAATAACAAAAGCTATCTTTCTCCCTCAACTCATTAGTGATATAACTTGTATTGTTTGATAGTTTACCTGTGATGTTAAAATGCTGTTATATCTTTCCTGGGTCAAGACAGAGAGCACTGAAGCAGAGAAAAGAGAGAAAGGTTTCCACAAGCCAGCTATGCTCTGCTGCTCATTGCATTTGACATGCTTCATGATGAGTGAGGGATACACAAAGTACTATGTACAGCCTTACTGCAGCCAGATATAATTATATCAGTGAATATTTGAAAGTATCACTATTTCCAAGTGTGGAATCTATGAAACTAGATAATATAATTTTAAAAACCAAGATAATATAATTTTTAAAACCACAGTTTATGTTGCCCTATGCTGAAACCACTGTCGATATTTATAAACTTTCAATGAAAATATAGGGACTTTGAAGAAAATTACGTCTTTGATCCCACCTCAAATAAACATTGCAACACAGCTCTGACATTATTATTTGCTAAAAATACCAGCTCATGTCTAGCTAGATTTAATCTTTCTTCTGTGTTCACACATATGGAATTGGCAAAATAATTAACAAGTGAATTATGAGACTCGAGTGAGACAATCAATCTATGAACTCTAACCTAGTATGGCGTTGTTAAGTAACCATGAGACTTCTCTGACCTTCAAATTCCACAACTGTGAAATCAGAAAGCTTCTTTTCTTTCTTCTCCCTCCTGTTTCTTTGCTTATTCATTCATTTTTATTGTTGTTTTCTTGTCCCTGAAAATCAAATGAGATGGTCTCTGTAGAAGCAACTTGTAAAATTTCAAGTACTATAGAGATATTATTACTTATACTTACCCTCTTTTCAAGCTGATTATTGATAAATGCTAACACTCATCCTTTGTTTCCTGAGCATCTATTTGAAATTCCTGGTGTTGAGTAGTTCTAGACTCTATTCAGTACTTCATTGGCTCCAACGGTTTGGCAGGATACTGAACTATGACAGATAAAGTCAGAATAATCTGCAATTTTAATACTACTGAACTAGTATTTTACTTTTAACTTGCTTAAAAGTGGGTTGGGTTCTCCTTTTTTGGCTCTATAATCCAAATCCTGGCATTCCTCCGTTCTCTATTCCTCTTATGTATTAAAAATCTTTGGGTGTATTTTCTGATTAAATCCAAGGGTGTGCTCATATACATTCATTTACACATTAATGAAAAATAGGACATCCTAGACATGAAACAGTGCAATTATAATTAGAGATGGCCTTCTGATCCGCTCCAGGAAATTGCTTAACTCCATGTTATAAATGTAGAGGCATATGGAGATGAAATTCCTATGTGTCATGTAAATCCTCAATAGGCTGGAGTGGAAACAAAGTATTAAGTGCTCAACCAGGTAGGTGGTATTGTTGCCCATGCATGTGAAGTGATGAGAGCCCAGCTCAACAATAAGCTTTAGCAACTGCTTCAGTGAATCCTTAGAAGACGTATCATTTTTATTTGTACCTTCATTCATTCATCTTTTCCCAAAACGTATTGAGATGGGTAACAATAACAATACTTAAAAAAAAAGTGAAATTGAAATTAAAAAAAAAAGTATCTGTGGAAGATCTATATAAGAAAAAGAGTCCCAAGGAAAGGAAGACCACCTGCACAGGCCAAACATGAGTATCCGATTGTTTATTCAGCTTGGAAGCCATCCAGAGAAAGGGGTGAAACATGTCACTAGCAGAATTGTCATCAGCTGGAAGGAAACAACATTAGTTCCTTAGGGGAAGTAAGCTATACCGCTTATACTTTTACAAAAGCAAAAACAAAAACAAAAACAAACAAACAAACAAAAAACAAGAGAAAACAAACTTAAAGCTTTACATGGGGTTCTATCTAAAGAGCCCAGAATGATAGTTTTTTGTTCTTTTTTCCTTTTCATCCAGTCTTCAGAAAGATAATCACGTTATAGATTTCAAATGGCCAGATAGTATTACATCTTTAGAGAACCAAAGGGCTTAATATTAAAATAAAGCTCACTAAGCTAATGTCTGCATGGTCTAGCTTTTAGGAATAGATAAAATATCTAGAGGAGTGGCTGGATTGGATATGATCCAAACTATTTGACACAGATAAGTTCTCTAATCTAGTCTGTTATTGGAACTGAAGAACAATACAGACTAATGTATTCTCAGATGAGAACCTAGGGCGCTGGCTTTATGAAATGCTGATAGAAGGTTAATTCATATGCATTAAAAATCAGACAATGAATAAATATAATCAAGAATTACTCAAGAATTGATGGCTAGTTCAATTTAGACTCATTGGTGGTATAAAGTAGTTGCTGAAGATTGTGTCAAGCTTTATTTAAGTACACATTTCTTTTGTACATGCAAATTTAATCAGGTTAGCATCAAAACTCCAGGCAAGTCATTTCAGTGTATGAGTATTTCTCCTTGATAACTCAGATTTCAAGATGCATGTTGTTATAATTTCTGAACAAAGATCACCATATCTCTCTACTGAGCTTGTAATTCTTTTATCACTGAAAGTATAGTACTTATGTAGTTATCAGATAAGAAATATTTAAAATAGTGTTTTTTTAAATAATTATATGAATTATAAGTACCAACTAAGAACCGCTTGTATCTAATTTATCAAAGCATTCTACAAGGCCTGCCTATTCCCAAAATAATGAGGAAGATATCTCTGATATATGCAAGACTGGTGTGATCCCAAAATTTAGAAATATGTCACTGTGGCAGAGTCTTTAGTCATGAGAAAAAATGAAATCTTGCCATTTGCAACAACATGGGTGGACCTGGAGGGTGTCGGTGCTAAGTTAAATTAGGTCAGATTGAGAATGCCAAATTCACTCTGATTGCACTTGTAGATAGAACTTAAAAAACAAAATAAACTAGAGATAATCATAGATATGGGAAACAAACTGTTGATTGCCAAAGAAGAGGGGTTGGGTTTGGGTGAACTAGGTGAAGGGGATAAAAAGAAACCAACTTTGAGCTGTAAAATGAACAAATCATGGGGTTGTAGTGTACTGTACAAGGTATAGAGTCACTAATTGTGTAATGACTTTGCATGCTGACAGATGGTTTTGTCACGGGGATCATATCATAAGGCGTGAAAATATTGAATCACTATGAAGCAAATAGGATATTGAATGTCAGTTACACTTCAATAAGAAAAGCATTGCTTCTACTTCTTTCTAGATCATATTTCCCTGCCCCCACCTCTTGTTAGGTGTGGCCATGTAAATGATGCCTCTCCCACATCAAACCCATATGAAAACATCTTCCCCTCATCCTCCATACTCTTTTCCCTCCCCCAGCTGGGAATTGTTGCTGAGAGCAAACTGGGAAGACACATGTAAAAGGTGCAGTGTCTCTAATTCAATAACTATTGAATTATTATTATTCAGAACTAAGCACCTCCCCAACCTGTGTCTGGCATTGCTTTCGATACCCAAATGAGGGATAGAAATCTGTGGTTTGGAAACATTGCACATGTAAGGGGATATTTGTCACTAATGTTAGCTTGTTCAAGTCATTTAATGTCCTGCGCAAGGGAAATCTTACTTCTACAGGAGAAGCATGTCACTTCTTTGTCTTTCTATGTATCTGTGAAAGCTGGTCTTTAAATTTGTGTTCCCATTTGGATTAGTTTAGTTGTAGCTTGTATGCTCCAGCTTCTCTGAACTCATCTCTTATCCCTCTTTTTACTTTATTTTTTTAAAGATTTTTTTTAATTTATTCATTAGAGAAAGAGAGAGAGAGGCAGAGACACAGGCAGAAGGAGAAGCAAGCCCCATGCAGGGAGCCCCACGTGGGACTCCATCCCGGGACTCCAGGGTCACATCCTGGGCCAAAGGCAGGCACTAAACAGCTGAGCCACCCAGGGATCCCATCTCTTATACCTCCTTACGCTCCAGCCACTCACTTCATTTTCGGTCCTTCCATTACGTCCGTGCTCATTTATGTTTTAGAACTCTTGCCCTTAGCTTTCCCTCTTCACTGTTCTCCTTTCCTTTCCTCTTTGCATGATTGACTTCTCATCTTTCCTGTGTTAGCTCCAAGGTCATCCTCTCTGAGAGCTTTTTTGTTGTTCACACGAACATAGAACACCTGCCACTTGACTTCTCATATCCCATTGCTGTACTCAGCATTATCAGAATTTAGCTTCTTTGTTGATTTTTGTTTGTTTGTTTGTTTGTTTGTTTGGATATGTGTGAGTGTGTACATGCATATGTTTGTCTCATCTCTAAATCTGGCCTCCAATATGAAAAGACTTTGTCTTTTTTATTTCCCAACTTATCTTCAGTGCCTCAGATAGATAATTTCTGTTACACAATAGGAGTTTGACAAATATATTCTTAATTTAAAATGAGCACTGCCTGTTCAAAAATAGACCAACAGATTAAGCATTGGCTTGTTAAAGCCAGTGGGTGTTCAATAAATATTTCTAGTATAATGGCAGTTTATCTTCAAGTATTACTAAGCAAACTAATTTATTTACCATAAAGCTGCATTATTTGGGGAGATAAGTAAATATTGACTATGGTTGAAATTCCATAAAAGTTTTATGGGTACCTATTTAACATTTCATAAAAATTGAAATGAATCTATAGTGCTTTATTTACACCATCACCTCATAGTTAATGAAGACTTTACTGCCTTTGAAGAAATTAAAAGGTGACTTATTCATTGATTTTCTTACAAGATTCAATGAACTTTTAAACATAGTATTATTGCATTTTGAAATTAATGGAAATATGAAAACCATGTTTAGATTCTTTAAAAATCAAACTGATGTCTTTTATTTAAGTCCAATCAAGTACACCTTTAGAAAAATGGGGTTGCATTTAATAGATATTATATACTTTTGCATAAATGGCTTATAGAATAAGTGGCAAGGCGGTTGTTGAACATAAAAACAATTTTAATTTGATTAATTTGTAATTAAGCTCTTCACAGTCACTATGACTTGATTTAAGTTATATTATTTATAAGACATACATTTTTAATTGTAAAATGTATTTAGAAAATCAATTAATTTTCTTTTAAGTGACATGTGTGAATGATAAAAATATTTTTAAAAGTTCAAAAATTATGAAAATAATTTCTTTTAAAAAGTAGAAAAGCTCATTGATTGTTTTCATTTGAGATAGGTTTTATCCCCATTTTTTCAATAATCATGAAAGAAGAGCCAATAGCATGCATATGTGGGAAGCTATAATTTACCAGCTTTCATATTTCTACTTACTTGTATATGTATATTTTCTTTATTTATACATTTAAAATAATGTACTACCTGTTTATCTCTTCTCAAATTGAAATAATACTGAAAAGAAAAACGAATAAAAGATCTCACTCTCTCCTCAAGGAAATAATAGTTTATTTAATAAGACCAATAAATAGACGATGAATCACAGGACAACATACATGATTAATGAATAACATGGTATTTATGTGTTACTGAAGATATGAACAATATGGAACAATAGATTCACTTTGGGTAACTGAGAAAGATTGCAGAGAAATTAGAATGATCCTGTCAATAAAAAACCTGTTAAGTCCTTTTTTGGAGAAAAATGTGCTAGAGATATGTCCCCCTTTTAGAAGGGACAATATTGAATTAAAGAAAGCTATCATGAAGTACTCTTTTGGAATTTAGATCATCTTTATTTATTAAGGAAAATTACTTAAGATTTCTGCAAGCTAAAAAAATTAATTTATCACGTTATAGAAAAACAGTTTAACTAATCAGTTTAAGAAACTTTCTCTTAGAGATTAAGTTTTATTAAACTTTTTTCTCTATCATAAAGGATACATTTTGCAATTTCTATTCTTGTCTTTACTTTCCATTCAATAGAAATGAATAAGAACTCTTGTTGTTGACTCGTTTTGTTACAGAGATTAACTTGTCTAGATTGTAAACATTTATATTTTTATGAATGTCAGAGCTTGTAAAATACATTTTAATAGTTGTGGAATGTCATAAACCATGAAAAATGCAGTAAATAGTGACAGTTTATAAATATAAACATTGTTACTCACTTCAAGTATAAATGAGCTTGAAATGATTTTTTTTAGATGTTAGCACCTTAAATGGAATTATTTTCTTACAGACATTATTAAATACCCCAAAGTGATTTATGGTATTTAAAACAGCTGCCCTTTCTTATATCCCTTCTATACTGTTAAAAATAAATGGTCTTTGAGAAGTGTCAGAATCCAATTATGGATTTATATTTGTTTAAGTGCTTACTTCTTTTCCAATAGCTTCTTACAAAAAGCTCATAGCATAGATTAAGGGAAAAATAGGTATAATACTAAGGACAATCCAATCTTAAGAGCTTTAAAAGGAGTATGTTTAGCTTACAATATTTGTATACCAAGGAGATATCTATTTCTCCCTTTTTTTTTCCTGAATTCATGGTGAAGGGAGTTGACTGCTCCCTATAATCTCGCAAATGGCAACATTTAAAGAATGTAATTAAGAATACAAAAAGAACTCATGTCATTAGTTTAGTCTCTCAATTTCCTTTCTTTTCAGAGCCTAACTCAACTGCCTTAGTAGATACATATTGTCCCCAGTTCAAATAATGACCAAAATATTTTAGCTCTAGCCTCATCTTTTTTTTACAACTAATATTAATTCATGTTTGGATCACCTGACCATGACTGGGTAAAATGATATTAGTAACTCTTCTACTTGTTTCTTTAGCCCCAGTCACCTATGATGAATTCATTTTCATAATTGGGAATTTGATTTGCATTCACTCATTTACATACCTAAAATGAATAATAACACATAACTACGTTTCAGGGTTGTGCCTTGTACATATTTTTTACTTCATACGTTGTCAACCTTCCTATTTCGCACTGCTCACTGGTTATACTGCTAATACCATCTTGATTTATAGCAAGAACCAACATCGTACACCCAAAGGTAGCACTCCTATCTAGGTTTCCAAGATCTTGAAGGTGAGAACAGTATAGCTTTCTCAAAAAAGACTTTTCTAGAAACTAGTAACCTATCGACTCTTTAGTTGATACCATCTGCTTAGCTTAGGATCACATTCATACACTGTGGATCCCAGAATCCCTATTGCAATGTGCTATTAACTTTGAGATATCTTGTTGCTTTATGTTTGACTTCCTATAAAAGATGAGGTGTCTGAAAATTGACTAGAGTCCATGGCAAATGTTAGACATTATGCTTGTCTGCTGAACTAAATATAAAAAATGAATAAAATAGGATTATTTAATATGGAACAAAAGCAAAAATTAGACTTAAAACATTTTTTTTCCAAAATAAATAGTTACTTTCAAAAGTGTTGGAATCTAATCTATCATTTGTATGGTCTGATTTGTGTGAATTTCACATATCCTCAAAACTAACCTGTCCCTACTATAAATAACTGGCTAACCTATCAAATTAGAAGGAATAATGTTAGGATTTTGGCTAAAAACACAGAACAACATAATGAAAATAAACATGTAATCTTTATTACAAAAATTGTATTTTAGGGGCAGCTGGGTTGCTCAGTCAGTTGTCTGCCTTAGGTTCAGGTTATGATCCTGGGATTCTGGGATGGAGCCCCACATCAGGCTTCCTGCTCAGCAGAGTCTGTTTCTCTCTCTCTCTCTCTCTCTCTCTCTCTCTCTCTCCCGCACCCCACCCCTCTCCACCACTTGTTTTCTCTATCTCTCTCAAATAAATAAATACAATCTTTAAAAAATTTGGATTTCAGAAGTTGTTCTATGTTCTGTGGTCTAAACCTAATAAAGACTTTATTTATGTATTCCAATTATTCTTTTAAAATACATATAAAATTTTAAAATGGAATTATTAAAAACAAGCAAACGACCCTGTCTTTGAGAGATGCAATCAGTAAATATTAAAATAACATAACTCACTAAGCCAGTGGCTCATAAAAATAAGAATTGTAATGAGGGCATACATTATATTCAAGAGCCAAGTAAATTTTTATATGTTACATACAAGACACTGGCTGTTGGAAAACAGATGGAAAATTTACATGTGTTGAAAAAGAATTGATTGTTCTCTTATGAATCTTATAGCTGGATATCTTTTCAATTTATCTTATTTTTCTAATAATGTACATTTTGAGTTTTCTT